>NC_084476.1:33108205-33712980 GCF_027409185.1 Cynocephalus volans | reverse complement strand
GGGTGTGGTGGGGAGAGTGTGTGTTCTGGAGTTGGGCAGACCTGGTATCCATCCTGCCAACGCCCCTGCTTAACGATGTGACCTTGTGAAAATCATCCCCCCCCAGCTTTTTATTTTTTTTAATTGGAACATAATTGAGTGTACATATCTGTGAGGTACAGAGTTAAATATCAATACCTGTGTGTAATATGTGATGCTCAAATCAGTATAATTAGTATCTTCAATTTTACACAATGTAATCATTTTTTGTGGCCCTTTACCGATTTCTCACTAAACCTGTCTCTCTGTCCCCCTTACCCACCTCTGGTGGCCTCAGTTCTGTTCTCTCCTTTTGAAAGTTCAGTGAATTAATGTGATTGTTGTATCTCTCTTTCTTTCTTTTTTTATTTGTTAATTTTTTTTAGCTTCCACTTATGAGTGAGGACATGCAGTGTTTCTATTTCTGGCCTGGCTTATTTCATTTATCAATTTTCATCCATGTTGCTATAATTGGCAGTAGTTTTCCATTGTGTATTTATACCACATTTTTCCTCATCTAATCATCCATCGAGGGACATTTAGGTTGGTTCCAACTTTTGGCTATTGTAAATAGAGCTGCAATAAACATGGGAGTACAGGCATCTCTTCGACCTGATGATTTCCATTCCTTTGGGCATATACCCAACAATAGGATTGCTGGATCTTATGCAGTTCTATCTAGACTTGTTTGAAGAACCTCCATAAACGCCACACTAATTGATAGTCCCACCAAAAGTGTAGGATGATTCCTCTTTCTCTGCATTGTTGCCAGCATTTGTTATTTTCTCTTTTTGGTGATGACCAGACCAATTGCGGTGAGATGATATATCAATGTGGTTTTGACTTGCATTTTGCTCATGCTTAGAGATATTTAGCATTTTTTTCATGCATCTGTTGGTCATTTGTACATCTTCCTTTGAGAAATGCCTATTTGACCATTTTTAAATCAGGTTACTTGTTTTTTTACTGTTAAGTTGTTTGAGTTCCTTATATATTCTGGATATTAATTTCTTGTAGGATGCATAGTTTGTGTATTTTTTCTCCCATTCTGTAGGTTGTCTTTTTGCTCTGATAATTGTTTCTTTTGCCATGCAGAAGCTTTTTAGTTTGGTATAATCCCATTTGTTTATTTTTTCTTTTATTGTCTGTGCTTTTGGGGTCTTATTTATAAAGTCTTTGCCCAGTCCTACTTCCTGGAGTGTTTCCTCTATGTTTCCTTCTAGGAGTTTTACAGTTTCAGGTCTTATATTTAAGTCTTAATCCATTTTGTGTTGATTGTGGTATATGGTGAGAGGTACGGGTCTAGTTTCATTCTTCTACATATAGATGGCCAGTTTGCCTAGCACCGTTTATTGAAGAGGCAGTCTTTTCACCAATGTGTGTTTTTGTTACCTTTGTCAAAGATCAGTTGGCTGTAAGTATTTGGGTTGATTTCCGGGTTCTCTATTCTTTTCCATTGGTCAGTGTCTGTTTTTGTGCCAGTACCATTCCCCCCCAGCGTTTTGTTTGTTTTGGTTATTAAAGCTTCATAGTATAATTTGAAGTCATGAGGTGTTATTCCTCTCGCTTTATTTATTTATTTATTTTTGCTGACAATTGTTTTGGCTGTTCAGGATCTTTTTTGTTCCATATGAATGTTAGAATGTTCTATTTCTGTGTAGAAAGTCATTGATATTTTGATGAGGATTGCATTGAACCTGTAGATCACTTTGGGTAGTATGGACATTTTCACATTGTTATTTCTTCCAATCCAAGAGCATGGAATGTCTTTCCATCTTTTTGTGTCCTCTTTCATTTCTGTCAACAGTGATTTGTAGTTCTTGTAGAGATCTCTCACCTCCTTGGTTAAATTGATTTCTAGGTATTTTATTTTATTTTTTGTGACTGTTGTAAATGGGCTTGCTTTCTTCATTTCTTTTTCATTGTTGGAGTATAACAACACTACCGATATTTGCATGTTGATTTTGCATCCTGCAACTGTACTAAAATTTACCATCTCTAAGAGATTTTTGGAGAGTCTTTAGATTTTTCTTTATATAAATCATGTCATCTGCAAACAGTGACAGTTTGACTTCATCTTTTCCAATTTGGATGCCACTTATTTTTTTCTCTTGCCTGATTTCTCTGTACTTCCAATACTGTATTAAATAGGAGTCGTGAAAGTGGTCATCCTTGTCTTGTTCCTGTTCTTCAGGGAAACACTTTCTGCTTTTCTCCATTCATGATGATACTGGTGGTGGGTTTGTTGGATATGGCTTTCATTATGATGAGACACTTTCTTTCTATGCTGAATTTGCTGAGAGTCTTTATCATGAAGGGATGTTTTATTTTGTCAAATGCTTTTTCTACAACTGTTGACATAATCAAATGATTTTTGTCCTTGATTTTGTTGATGTGTTTTACCACATTTATTAAATTGCATATGTTGAACCATTTTTGCATCCCTGGGATGAATCACACTTGATCAAACTGTATAAGTTTTTTGATGTGTTGCTTTATTCTGTTTCCTAATATTTTGTTGAGGATTTTTGTGTTCATGTTCATCAATGGAAGTGGCTGATGGCTTTGTTTTTTGTTGTATCTTTGTCTGGTTTTGGCATCTGGGTGATGCTGGCCTCATAAAATGAGTTTGGTATGATGGGCTGTGTTTTAATTTTTTGGAATAGTTTGAATAAAGATTGGTGCTAATTCTTTAAAGATTTGGTAGAATTCAGTATTGAAACAATCTGTTCATTTCTACTCTTTTTTGGGAGACTTCAGAGTACTGCTTCAATCTTGTTATTTGTTATTGGTCTGTATAGGTTTTTAATTTTTTCTGGGTTCAGTCTTGGTAGTGTATATGCATCCAGAAATTTATCCATTTCCTCTATGTTTTCAATGTCTTGGTGTTTAGTTGTTTATAGTAGTCTCTAATAATTTATATTTCTGTGGTATCAGTTGTAATGTCTCCTGTTTCATTTGAAATTTTTATTTGGGTCTTCTCTCTTCTTTCTTCAGTTAGCCTAGCTAATGGTTTGTCTGTTTTGTTTATCTTTCCCCCAAATCAACTTTTTACTTCATTGATCTTTTGTATCATTTTTTGGGTTTCTATTTGATTTAGTTCTGCTCTGATCTTAATTATTTCTTTCCATTTACAAATTTTGGGATTATATTATTCTTGTTTTTCTAGTTCTTTGTGGTGTAGCATTAGGTTGTTTATTTGAAATCTTTCTATTCTTTTGAAGTGAGTGTTTACTGCAATAAACTTCCCTCTTAGTACTGCTGTTTCAGTTTCCCACAGGTTTTGGTAAGACATATCTTAATTTCAATTAGTTTCAAGAATTTTTTTTATTTCATTTTTAATTTCTTCTTGGACCCATAAGTCATTCAGGAGCATGTTGTTTAATTTTCATGTATTTGTATAGTGTCCAGAGTTTCACATTTTATTGATTTTTAGTTTCAATCCACTGTGATCTGAAAAGATACCCGAAATGATTCCAATTTTTAAAAATTGGTTGAGACTTAATTTGTGACTTAAATTGTCGTCTGTCCTGGAGGATATTCCCTGTGCTGATGAAAAAAATGTATATTCTGTAATTGTTGGATGAAATGCTCTGTAGATATCTATCAAGTCTAATTGATCTAAAGTGTAGTTTAAACCCTGTGTTTCTCTGTTGATTTGTTGCCTATCAGTACTGAGAGAGGGGTGTTCAGGTTCCCAGCTATTATTGTATTAGGGTCTGTCTCTTTCTTTAGGTCTAATTGTGTTTGCTTTATATATCTGGGTGCTTCAGTGTTGGGTGTATATATATTGATGATTTTTATGTCTTCTTGCTGGATAGATTCCTTTCTCATATTTATAATGACATTCTTTGTCTCCTTTCATGGTTTTTGGATTAAAATCTGTTTTATTTGATATAACAATAGCTACTCCTGTTTGTTTTGGGTTTCCAATTGGTTGGTAAATCTTTTTTTCATCCCTTCACTATTAGTCTGTGTGTGTATTTACAGGTGAGGTGAGTCTCTTGTAGACAGGATGTAGTTGGGTCTAATTTTTAAACCCAATCAGTCAGTCTGTGTTTTTTGAGTGGCAAATTTAATCCATTTACATTCAGGGTTGTTATTGAGATGTATTGTCTTACTTCTGGCATTTTCATTTTGATGTTTTAATTACGTTTTTTTTTTTCCCCTTTCATTGTTTGTCTTCAGTGTTTTTTTTTGTTTGTTTGTTTGAGGGAGAAATATATAGTTTCTCTTTCTCATTTGCATTTTTGTTCTACCAGTGTGTTTTGTTCTTTTTGTGTATTCATGGTTGTGCTTATGGTTTTTTTGATTCCAGATGCAGGACTCTGTTGAGGATTTCTTGTAAGGCTGGTCATGTGGTGGTGAAATCTTGCAGTTTTTGTTTATCTGGGAAGTGCACTATTCCTCCCTCGTTTCTGAAGATTAGTATTGCTGGGTATAATATTCTTGCTGCACAGTTTTTTTTTTTTCCTTTTAAAAATATTTATTTATTTATTTAATTTTAATTTTTATTGAATCAAAATTGATTATACACATTTGGGAGCTCAACATTGAGATATATTGATCAAATCAATATTACTATCATATATATTGTTGCAAATCCTACTTATTCTTTATGTTCAATCTGACCCCATCCCCCTCCCCCTCCCCTATCCCCCCCTCTGATAACCCTAGATTTCTTCTCTCCTTCTGAAAGAATAATGGTTACTCTGTTGATTTGTTGCCTAGATGATCTGTCCAATGCTGAGAGGTGTGATCAGGTCCCCCAATATTGTTGTAGAGCAGATGCTTCTTCTGTCACTCTGGAATGGGCTTTGTGGAGAGAGACATCCTCTGCTTTCCTTTGGTCTCTGCTGGTGACTCTCCTTGTGTCGATGCACTCCAGTGGCTGGCGGACCATCTGCATGGTGGTTGTGGCGTCTAGCCACTTTCACAGCAACCATGGTTCTTGTGGTGGCTGTGGTGGGCCACCCACATGGAGGTGATGTTTTTGGCATGCCGCTGGGCTCTGGTGGTGTGTCTGGTTGTGACGGGGGTCTGTTCTGCAGCTCCATGCCTCAGCTGCCCTGGTGGGCCCTGAAGTGCTGGTGCAGTGTGCCTGGTTGAGGGGAGAGGGTCTGGGCCCTAGCTCCAGACCTCACGTCCCTGAGCAGGCCCCAAGGTGCTGGCATGGTGTGCCTGGTTGTGGAAGGGGTGTCCAGTCCCCTTTTCCATGCCTTGGGTTCCCGGGTGGGCCCTGAGGTGCTGGCATGGTGTGCCTGGTTGTGGGAGGCAGGTCTGGTCCCCGGCTCCATACCTTGGGTCTCTGGACAGACCAGAGGTGTTGGCAGTGTGTCTGAGCTGGTAGTAATTTTTTTGTCCTTTGCTTACTTCTGAAGTGGGGGAATTTCCTGTTGGGACCAGTACTTGAGCTCTATGGTTTAGCTAAATTGATGCTTTGTTGCTGCTTCCCTAGAGAAGGCTTTTTGTACAACACAGGTGATAATGTTGACTTTATAGGTACTTCCGGCTCTCCAGAGACTTGGTGCACCTGGGTTGTGTAGAAACTCTGGTCTGGGTCTGAATCTTTTCATCAAACTGCACCCCATGCAATTCTATATTCCTGACCAGTCTCCTCTGAATATTCCTACACTGATTGGGGTACAGATCAGCTGTCCTTGCTGTGTCCCAGTGTTCCCCCAGTGGGTCCATCTCTCCCAGTGCCTGTGCTGCAAACATTTCCCACGGGATAGGCCAAGCACCAGTCCCTTGTGATGACTCACCAGCCTCTGAGTGACTCCATTTTTTCAGTTGTTGTGGCTTCTCGCTCCTATGTGGGTCCACAGGAACCCTATTAGTGGTCTTGATGGCCTGGGGGACACCAAGGCCCTCTTCTCCCCTGCCACCTTCAAGCAACTCCATCCAAAGGGCACAGATGCAACTTTTGCCAGCTCCTGCTCTGTGTGCTCAGCAGTTCCAGCCTTAAAGCAGCTGCAGCACAAAATGGTCAGAGTGGTTTTTTCTTTCTCTCATCGTGGCTTCTCCCACCTTCATGCACTCCGTAGGTCTCTTCTCTTCCCCTGAGTTCTAGTGGCCCCAGGTTGGCTGTTGTTGCTTTTTTATATATTTGTAAATTGGTTGATTTCTGGGAGACAGTGATGTTGGGGACCATCTATTCCACCATCTTGACTGGAACTTATTTATTTATCTTTAATTGAAACATAATTGATTGTATATATCTGTGGGGTGCAGTGTAAAATATTAATACCTGTGTGCAATTTGTGATCCTCAAATCAGGATAATTACTATATTTATCATTTTAGTATTTTCAATATATCATCCCATTCTTTTCTGGCATGTAGAGTTTCTGTTGGCAAGTCTGCTGTTAGTCTGAGAGGGTCTCTCTCATAGGTAACTTGATACTTTCCTCACTGCTTTCAAGATTCTCACTTTGTATTTGAGTTTTGCCACTATGACTATAATGTGCCTCAGAGAGGACCTTTTTGACATGAATCTGTTTGGGGATCTTTGAGGCTCTGGATCTGAAGGTCCATGTCTCTCTTTATACCTTGGAATTTTTCTGCTATTATTTCATTGAATATATTTTCAGTGCCTTTTTCTTTTCCTTCCCTTCCAAAACAGCATGATTTGGATGTTTGTGCACTTAAGGTTGTCTGCTAGCTGTCTTAGGTTTTCTACATTTTTAAAATTATTTTTTCTTTTCTTTGTCTTCAAGGTCAGAAATTCTTTCTTGTACTTGCTCTAGCCTGCTGCTTAAGCCCTTACTTGTGTTTTTTATTTTGTTGAATGAATCCTTCAGTTCCAGGAGTTTTGCTGCATTCTTTTTTAAGGTCTTAATCTGTTTGTAAATTTTCTCTTTAATAACCTGTATAGTTTTTCTCATTTTGTGGTGTTGTCTAACTGAGTCTGCTTGTATCTCATGACGTTCCTTAAGATTGTTGCTCAGAATTCCTTTTCAGTCATTTCAAGGGTTTTCTGCTTTATGGGCCTGGTACTTGAATATTCCTTTGATGGTGTCATATTTTCCTTTTTTAAAAAAAATATTTCTAGTTCTCTACTTTGAAGTCTGTTCATTTGGTAGAGCAGTTGCTTCTTCTATTACTCTTGAATGGGCCTTGAAGAGACAGACATCCTCCTGTAGATGTATTTTATATTGACCTTTGAGGTAGGTGTTTTAGTATTGGTCCCAGGTAGATACAGTAGTGTAGTCTCTGTGTTGATACTTTAGCATTATTTAATGTTGTAGTTGCATGTGACTACCCCTGTGGCATAGGCACTGGAGAACTTAGTGATTCTTTGCTGAGGTCAGAGACACTCTGTTGGGTTGTGGTCGTGGGTGGATACTTGAGTTCTTGGAAGAAGCGCCTGGTTGCTCTGTTTCTCTTTGGCTGGGGTGGGTGACCCTGGGCGAGCTTGTTGCCACCCTGACTAGCATCCCGTTACTCTGATGTGTGCACTGGGATATACTGAAGCTCCTCAGTTTGAATTGGAAACCCCGGGTGGAGTTTCTCTTTCCTCGTTACCACAGACAAAGGCTCCTCTTGGGTCCTTATTTCCCCCAGTTGGGGTATGGGTTGGTGGTGGTCAGGAATTCTTCCTTATTCTATCTAGCTATCCTGGGTTTCTGCACTCTCTAGTCAGTCCTCGTGTGTGTCTCCCTGATCAAGGCAGTTGTGTGGGTCATGCAGATACCTCCTACACATAAGTGCACCACTGCAGAGGACAGCATAAATCTCCCAGTGGGCTGAGCTACTAGATTGCAGGTATGTACTCATCTCTTTCTCAGGCTCTGCTGGTGACCCCTTCATGTCAATGCAGTAAAGTGGTGGGCATGCCATCTGCATGTTGATGGTGGCTGCTTTAGTGGTGGTGGCAGAGGTGGGGGCCACTGTTGCAATGGTGGTGCCAGTGACAGTGGCTGTGGTGGAACACCTGCATGGATGTGGTGTTTGCAGCAGTGGCAGGCAGCCTGCACAACTGTTCCCTGCACTCTTGCCATCTGTCAGCTGGGGCTGCCCTCAGCTCCTGAGGTCTCCTGTGCTCCTGCCAGCTATTGGTTGAGACTACTCTCAGCTCTCTACCAAAATTCTAAAGAAAATAAACCGAAATCTCAAAGATGTAAGATGATTTGCTCAAGTTTATGCCATTAGAGAAGTAAGGTTGAGTTGATCTGGGCCTAATGACTCCATAGGCAATACTCTTTCTACAAACTACATCTGCCTCTTCTGTATGATACCAAGTTTTTAGTTTTCTAAATCCCTTAACGAATGTCTGGGCCTCCTTTACAAATCAAAGCTGTTCTGGTCCCACAGTGATTTATTTTCTTTTTTCTTTTCTTTTCTCCTCTGTCTGTCTCTCTCTTTTCCTGTCCCTTTTCAGTAATTCTGAGCAAAAATGGTACTAACATGTGTCAGTTAATGGCATAAAAGAATTGTTCATTTTGTATCCAGGCAAAAATAATTTTTTTTTTTTTCTAGCTGACCTGCAACTGCTATTCCGATCTTCCATTTCCTCAGTCATTTTTCTCAACCACGCTGCCCTATTGGTAGCTCCATGTTTGAAACTGAGCAAAAGGAAGGAAGAAGGGAAATAAAGTTGTACTTATCCATTCTACTTATTTTGCTTTTGTTTCCCACCACAATTCCCAGTTATCCTATATACTGAACTAGGAGTTTGGAATATAGAATCATCCACAAACATACAGAGACTCAGACAACTATTATTCAGAATTATGTCATGCTGAGAAATTTGGGAAGAGAATTCTCAGCACTTATTCAAATAGGTGTAAAAGGAATATCTAAGTTTCCTCAAAAATCCACAGCCTGTGAACAGAGACCTGTAGAGAGTGTATTAGCTACTCAGCTGTCATCACATGAGTATGATGTGAGACTAAAGGAAAAAATAATGAGCCCAAACTACAAAAACAGAACTTACAAATTTCACAAAAGACAAACCAATACCACTGAAGTTTTACTGTTTTCATAGATAAGAAAGTATTAGTTATTATAAATAAATATACATTTGTTTTTCTAGATGTCTAGGGTAACTGAACTGTTTGTTATCTGTAGTTTTAATTGTTTTGATATATCAGTGAGTTACTGTCAGATAATTACTTTTATAAATTCAGTATTTATATTATCAAGAACTTAGTTCACTTCATTTTGCCTCTGCCAACTCATCAAGTTATTCACATTCATGATAAGAATGATAGATAGGAGCCTTTTTGCTGTTACTTAAAAATCATCAAATATACAAAAGACATTTTCTTTATTATTTTATGATGGAAAAAATTAACTGTCTTTTTTCCCCCAGAATATCTTCTTTTATGCAAGTTCTGTAATCTTATTTCCAGAGAAACATTCATTCTCAAAACTTATAAATTATAGTTCCAGCTTATTTTTTTAATCGATTAAATTGTCACCAACTGTTCCAAGCCAGCAATATCAACAGCTACATTGTTCGTAAAGTTATATTTAAAACTTTTAATCTATAGACATCATAATCATTATCGTCATCATAGTGATAAGTCATTACAGTTCAAGGGAGACTAGACATAAGGTGAAAACAGTAGTGGTTTTAGAGGAATCCGTCTGCTGCCCTCTGCACTTTCCCGTCAATCCTGGAGGAGGAAAGTTCCCTATCCTCAGCAATTCCCAGAAATTCCCCTTCTTCATATAAAAAGTTAAGAATTTTCTACAGCTGTTACATAGCAAAGAATTTATACACCAGAGATTAGATAATTTTTTCTGAACTCAACCGAAATACCGTGTTTGTTTTATTTTTTTTAAAAAACGTGAATTTGCAGAATGTACTTTACCTGGACAGGACTTTCTTACCCTCGAGGCATCTGTTTGCAGAAATTGAGGGTTACTAATTAATCTCTGCTTCAACCTCCCCTGCCCATGTTTCTTTCTTGTTTCCCTTTTCTCCTAGTGAAAGTACCTGTAACATAGAAAACAAAACAACCACAGAAACAAACACAAAAGAAAAACTCTGCTAACTGCCAGAAGTCACTCTTACTTTTAGACTGTCTCTACTGCTGCAAACAAATAAAGCTTTCTCTTCTTGATAACAAGCTTTCACTTGTTACCTTAGATTGTTAATGGGGGTCCCAGGACAATAGCTTTCCTTGCCCAAGGGACAGGGCTGTTTTATGACTACTTCCTTTGCTTTTCACATTCTTAATTTTTTGTTTTTCTGTTTTCCCCTTTTAATCCATTGCCCTCTGTCAATGTATGCCACGATGGCACTGGTTATCCTATTGCTGGGAGGATAAAATGTGTCACTTTTGTAGGCACATTATGAGTTAGAATCCTCGTCTTCATCAGGATTTAATTTTACAAAGCTGCTATTCTGCTCTTTGAGGAAAATGCTACCTTTTGGCTCAGTCTTCACCTTGTTCGTTTCTTCAGGCACAATTTCAGGATTACTATATCTGGTAGGGCAGGGTTCAATACTTCATCCTCTCAGTTTCTGTTTTAAAATAAATTTGGAAATTTGCCAAATAAATCCTTTCCTCCTCTCTCCCCTCCCCATGATAGTGTCATGTGGATATATACCTACATGCTCCATCTTCCTTCTTGAAATGATGGATAAAGAATTCTGACTTCTATCAAAGGCCAATCCCTCCACATGTGCTCCAGACCTAAACCCTTTTGATATCTCAGGGCCTTTACCCCTGGAATGTTCCCATCTCTCTTCTACGTTATCAGTTTCTTTCTCTCTATTGGACCTTTCCTGTCTATAGCCACACAAGTTTTAATAATGAATGACTATTTTAAATAACAAAAAATAACAAAAGACGTAAAACTACAAACTAACAAAATACCATCCAACTTGGCCTGAATTCCTTTCCAATTACTACTTCATTTTTCTGCTGCACTTCCTAAAAAAAAAACTTGAAGATATTATTTACAGTCACTATCTCTACTTCCTCAATTATTTTTCCAACGTGCTCCAGAAGAGATTTAATCATGACTACCCTACTGAGACTGCTGTTGTCAAAGTCACCTATGACCTTTGTGGTACCAAATCCAATGTTCATTTTTCTATTCATATCTTAATCAAATTCCAGTCGTATTAGACATAATTGTACATTTCTCCTTCTTGAAACAACTTTTATCTTGACTTCATTACATCTCCCTCTTCAAGTTTTCCTCTGGCCTCAAAGGACACTACCCATTACGATTTTTGGCTGTATTTTCTCTGCTATATTCATAAATATTAGAATAATTCAGGGCTTCATCCAGATCCTTTTTCACTATTTCTCTTTTTTTAATCTGTACTATCTCCCAGGAAATTTCTCCCAGTACATGGATTTATAAATCATCTATATTCAAGTTAGTTCCAAATAGGTATCTTCAGTCCTGACCACTTCTTGGAACTCCAGACTCCTCTATTCAAATCTTGCTTGACTTTTTACCAGATATGACAAATATCTCACAATCAGCATGATCAAAACAGAACACTTGTTACACTTCGCTCCAACCTGTTTACCTCTTATTCTTTTCTCTTGCTATGAATTCTACAAGCATATGAGAAGGTACTTCAAAAAGTTCATGGAAAAATGAAATTAAATATAAGATGAATCTTTCCATGAACTTTATTTTTTTTTGTCTTTTTGTGACCGGTAAGGGGATCGCAACCCTTGGCTTGGTGTCATCCGCACCGCGCTCAGCTAGTGAGCGCACCGGCCATTCCTATATAGGATCTGAACCCGCGGCGGGAGTGCCAGTGCGCTCCCAAGCGCTGCACTCTCTCGAGAACTTTTTTTTTAACCCCTCATACTCACTTGCTTCAGAAGAAAAATCTATGTTTCCTTTTTTTTCTCTAAACTTTGCATCCAATTCATCAATAAATCCTGTTGAATCTATCTCCAAAATATACTCTCAACTGCATCTACTTTTTTCCAGCCTTACTCCTTCTCTGGACCTGGCCTACCATCTCTTGCACAGAAGACTACAGTAGCGTTCTAACTGGCATATCTCTTCAATTTTCAAACCAACCTTTATACAGAAACCAGGTGGTTCTTTGAAGTAAATTAGTTAATGTTGTGGCCTCTCAATCCCTTTAAAATGCAATTTAAATTTCTTATTCTGGTTTACACAGCCCCTGCTTTTTCTTACAATCTCATTTATACCATTCTGCTTCTCACTGAAAGTTCTTCACAAACCAGTGTCTTCTTTGTATATCTGAGCTTGTTTCTTTTTTTTTTGACTGGTAAGGGGATCGCAACCCTTGGCATGGTGTTGTCTGCACCACGCTCAGCCAGTGAGCGCACCAGCCATCCCTATATAGGAACCAAACCCGCAGCCTCGGCACTACCAGCGCTGCACTCTCCTGAGTGAGCCACAGGACTGGCCCTATCTGAGCTTGTTTCTAATACAAGACTTATGCATTATATATTCCTGTGTCTGGAATACTCTTTTCCCTGTTCTTTGAATGGCTAGGTCTTTTCTATCATTAAAATGCTACTTCCTCAGAGGAAATAACTCAATTCACCCAATATCGTATTTTCAATATCTGCAAAGCACTTTTTACTGATATTTTCTTATTAATTTGTTTATTGCATGTATTGCTTATATTTCCATGAGAAGTCTGATAACCTTAAGAAAACAGTGTCTGGAACATAGTTAGTGATTAATGAGTGTGTACTAAATAAGGTAATATATTCTGGGCCTATCACTGGAATTTGTAAGTTGTTAAAATTCAGTGTATATAATATATCTTGTTGAAGCAAGCACATGCTTGGAACATAGTAGGTGTGCAACAAAAACTAGTTCATTGAATTACATTGAATTTGATTTCACGTTCTCAAATCTAATATTACTCTGGAAAAAGATGCACACACTTTTTAGAGCACACATTAGCATAGGATAAATGAAAATGTTTCTTTTTGTTTGTTTAAATTGCCTAATGCATTACCATTCCCTTCTGGGCATGGTGTTTTGTTTAATGCTTCTACACTCCAGCCTGTGAGAAAGCTCTGTTTTCACAGAGCATACAAACCCAAACCAGTGAAGTTTGGCATTACAAACAGTACCTTTCACCCTTTGTAACCTACATTCTAATAAAACAGTTGTGAATAGGTGCTATTTGTTTAACTGTATGTACTTTGAGTTTTTGTTTGTTTGTTTTTAAGATTTGAGTTTACAGTAGCCAAGATATGGTTGCAGTATTATAAACTTTTCAAAAAAGGAACAAAGAAAGAGCCTGCAAATCATGACATCTAATGAAAAAACTAGCCAAGGTAACTTGAAAAGTCAATAGGTTGTAGATAAGTGAGATTATAATGCATTTTTCTGTTCTGTTTTATTTTTAAAGGTGCAAATTTTTATTCGAAAAGGGAATACAAGAGAACACAATGAATATGAAAAGTCCCTTATTCTGTGTAACATAATGTAAAGTCTTTTCATAGCTGTCTTGATTATAGACATCATAAGCATATTCTTATTTTTATAAACATTTTACTTTAGAGCAAAACTGCAATTAAAAGAAAGCAGTAAAAAGTAGGCAAATATTTGAAAAACTTAAAAGATTTAAATTAGAGGGAAAATGACCCTAAGTGTTTTTAAAATGTGACACATCTGATGGAATAGAATAGAGAATCCAGAAATCAACCCACACACTTACTTCCATCTGATCTTTCACAAAGGCACCAAGCCTATTCACTGGGGAAGGGACTGCCTCTTCAGCAAATGGTGCTGGGATAACTGGATATCCATATGCAGGAGAATGAAACTAGATCCATACCTCTCACTGTATACTAAAATCAACTCAAAATGGATTAAGGATTTAAATATACACCCTGAAACAATAAAACTTCTTAAAGAAAACATAGGAGAAACACTTCAGGAAACAGGACTGGACACAGACTTCATGAATACGACCCCAAAAGCACGGGCAACCAAAGGAAAAATAAACAAATGGGATTATATCAAACTAAAAAGCTTCTGCACAGCAAAAGAAACAATTAACAGAGTTAAAAGACAACCAACAGAGCGGGAGAAAATATTTGCAAAATATACATCTGACAAAGGATTAATATCCAGAATATATAAGGAACTCAAACAACTTTACAAGAAGAAAACAAGCAACCCAATTAAAAAACGGGCAAAAGAGCTAAGTAGGCATTTCTCTAAGGAAGATATACAAATGGCCAACAGACATATGAAAAAATGCTCCACATCACTCAATATCCGGGAAATGCAAATCAAAACCACACTGAGATACCATCTAACCCCAGTTAGGATGGCTAAAATCCAAAAGACTCTGAATGATAAATGCTGGCGAGGTTGCGGAGAAAAAGGAACTCTCATACATTGTTGGTGGGACTGCAAAATGGTGCAGCCTCTATGGAAAATGGTATGGAGGTTCCTCAAACAATTGCAGATAGATCTACCATACGACCCAGCTATCCCACTGTTGGGAATATACCCAGAGGAATGGAAATCATCAAGTCGAAGGTATACCTGTTCCCCAATGTTCATCGCAGCCAAGAGTTGGAACCAGCCCAAATGTCCATCATCAGATGAGTGGATACGGAAAATGTGGTACATCTACACAATGGAATACTACTCAGCTATAAAAACGAATGAAATACTGCCATTTGCAACAACATGGATGGACCTTGAGAGAATTATATTAAGTGAAACAAGTCAGGCACAGAAAGAGAAATACCACATGTTCTCACTTATTGGTGGGAGCTAAAAATTAATATATAAATTCACACACACACACACACACAAAACCGGGGGGGGGGGAAGAAGATATAACAACCACAATTACTTGAAGTTGATACGACAAGCAAACAGAAAGGACACTGTTGGGGGGAAGGGGGGGAGGGAGGAGGGAGGGAGGTTTTTGTGATGGGGAGCAATAATCAGCCACAATGTATATCGACAAAATAAAATTTAAAAAAAAAATCTGACACATCTGAAAAAACAATACACATTACATGGACATTTTACTGCTTTAAGTTTTTCTTTGGTATTTTGAAAATATGAAAATATTTGCCCAATTAGATTTTAATTGGGCAAATATTTCCTCCCGTAATTATGTTTTATGTATTCTGACCTATTTAGTTTTGTAATATGCATAAAATAATATTATTTATGATGAATTAATGCTCTGCTAAGTCAAGAGTTTTAAAATGCTCCAAAAACGTAAGAGTCCAACTCCTTAGCAAACTTGGAAAAGGAAATAGAGGGATTTTTATATTTGGAGGATGGAACTCTAAGTAAATGACTAAGAAATAGATTCAACATTCAGTTATCTTCATCCCTCTGCTAAAGCAGTTCTGAGGCCTTTGATGGAGAGATTTAAAAAATTTAAAAAGCAATACGATTATATAGAGCTTTCGAACCTAGACAACTCACTGTGGGAGAAACCTAGAGTCAGATAGGCACATTAATGTTCAGGGTGAATATAAGTGATAATAATGAGGTAATTAGCACCTATGCTATAGATATTTAAAATGCATAACTAAGACAAAATTTTCCAGAAGTGATGACAGGCATTAGGGACAGTCAGAAGATAAAATTTTAAACAAGAAACATTCAGGAAACAAAACATCATCACAGCTAAATTAGTGACTAGGCACTTAATTAGTGTTATATTTTAAAACCCTTTAAACAAATAGTTTTCTAATTATGGAAGTGTGACTTTTCAACGTATTTTGAAAATCCAAAAGTATAAATAAGAAAATAAAAATCAGCCATATTCCTTTCACTCAAATACAACCATTTAGTAGATGTGTTTTCTTCCAGCCCTTTTTCGATGAACACATACAGCATTTAGGTTAGGGAAGGGACAAATTTTTGATAATATTTTATATAATGTTTTGTATTGAGATTGTTTTTATGATTACATAAGTAATACATTTTTATTGTACGAGATTTTAAAACTATATAATGGCACATAGTGAAAATTAAGAGCAACCCATAAACCCACCATGGAGAAAATCCATTGTTATTGTTAACTGGTTGGCATATAAACTTATATTCTTTTTTATGTTACTTCTCCAGCCTTCTCTACCCCCAGTCCTTATTCTCAATTTTAATTCTCTGTACATGTATCTCACTATGATTCTTGGCTCAAGGTGTCCTTTCTGTTTGTAACACAGCCTTCCCTCCTTTGCTTACTTTCTGTGTACATTTCTCTGGCTCATTTATTTACATTTTGGCTCAGTAACCACTCCTTCCCTCTCCCTGCCACCAGCAAGTCTTCCTTAATTCCAGCTGCTCTCATTTCAGGTAAGTGATCAATCCTGGTGTTCTCATAAGATTCAGTATTAACTTTTATCAGTTAATTTCCAAGAAATAGCATTTACAGTATTTATGTATCTGTATACATCCCTAGACCATGGCTCTTGTGTCCCCAGTACCTGGCACAATATAGAGTCTACATTAGATGCTCAAAGATTTTTAGTTAAATATTGACAATCATTATATAACAGAGTTTTATCTTTCTACTTTTTTCTCTCTAATGTTTTGGAACTTCCATTTGGTATTTATTAATGTTTATCTCTATTTATGACAATATTTAGTATCTTCTATTTGAGGATATATGTGTGTGTATGTATATGTATGTACACAGTACATGCACCTTTGGTACATGTATTAGTTTTCTAGGGCTGCCGTGACAAATTGTCACAAACTATGTGGCTTCAAACAACAAAAATTCATTCTCTCACAGTTTTGGAGGCCAGAAGTCTGAAAGCAAGATGTCAGTAGGGCCATGCCCCCTCTGAAGGCTCTGGGGAAAAATCCTACCTTTACTCTTTCTAGTTTATGGTGGTTGTCGGCAGGTCTTAGTATTTCTTGGTTTACAGCTGCATCACTTCAATCTCCGCCTCCATCACATGGTCTTCTTCTCTCTGTATGTTTCTTCTGTATCTCTGTGTCCAAATTTCCGTTCCCTTTCTCCCAGTCATTGCATTTAGGGTCCACCCTGGCCTAGTATGTCATCATTTTAACTTTATTACCTCCACAAAGACTATACTCCCAAATAAAGACATACTTACTTATACTGGGGATTAGGACTTGAACATATCTTTTTAGGGGACACAATTCAACCCACTATAGTACATGATGCCTCAGATGCTCTATATATTTATATCAGCATATTCTTACCCTGGAGTTCTCAGGGAAATCAGTTTTGTGTCATTTTATTTAAAGTTAGTAAATTGAAAAATAGTATCTGCAGAAATGAGTTTGAGAATGCATCTATATTCCTTTTTATTGGTTTGTAATTTTGACAAATGTGTCCATTACTAAAGTCCCTGGGTATGTCCTTGTAAACAAAATATAATACAAAATTCTAAGAAGCTAATAATTCTTTTCTTACAGATGACCGAAAGATGAACTTTATGCTTTGCAGAATAAAACTGGATATGATAAGGCTTCACTGGTTATCTCATTAATTGAATGTACTTTCTAAATTTAATGACTTAAATTCTATGACATATTTTGTGCAATATTATTACCACAAATTTAGTTGGGTTTTTTCTCCCTAAAGAGCTTAGAGTGCTTATATATGTTAAAATAAGTGAGATGCATTTTAGAAAAGTAACATGTGAATGGATTATTTATACCATTTAAAAGATACATAAATTGAGACCTGAAACTTGAATGGCTTTTCAAATATTATGAGGCTATTATAGTTACAGACCTCACAATTTAGATCCGCATGGTGAAGTGCAGATAAAAATGTTAATGAATTAATGATATAATATAAAAAGTGGAATAAGAGCAATAAAATTCAATTAGAGAACAAAATAATATAATTAAATAATATAAACAGTTGCCTTGGGAATACATAAAAAGGAATGGATTTTTTGAACAATGTATTATCACTTGGGCAAGAAGCTTTAGTGAATTCATGAAAGAATTAATTAAAAAAAAAATCTTTCAACACACATTTCATGAGTACACCATGTAGCAGGCTATGTAATGGCTGCACCTGTTTTCACTGGTGGATTTTTGTACCTCTTTAGAGCAAGGACTGTGCTCAATATGGTGATGCTGAAAGAAAAATAAGCACAGTGGTGGGGAGGGGAATAGATCTGCATTAGAAAGTTTGGACTAATGGATTATGACTAATGATCAGAAGTCTTCCCATTCATAGAATGCTTTATAATTTACATTTAAATTGTTAGTTCGAACATTAAGACTGCCTAAGAAAAATGATCAGAAGACACACACAATTTAAACAATATAAATTGTAAAGAATAATGTTAGAAAATGTTAATCCTCAGCAGAATATAAATTCATAAAAATTTAAATAAGCATTGAAAAATTTCTCTACTAATCCCTCCTCCCCTTTTACCCCCCTTGTAATATAAATTCTAACTGGTGGCTAGTGGTGCTAGTTCAACAAGCACCCCCCCAAAATTGTTAATATGGTTCTCAATTCAAAAGTAATTGGCAATATGTACCAATAATGTTTTTAGTGTTTTCTTAACCAATTCATTTTACAAAATTGTCACAAGACCTGACTAGCAGCACAAAGGATAAAAATTATGTGGATGACAGTTTCTTAAACCATATTTCTTTTCTTTTCTTTTATCTATATACAATGTAGCTGATTTTCATGTCCCTTTACCAAATCCTCCCTCCCATCAACATCATATCTATTCACTTGTCTTAACAAGTTCAAGGAATTGTGATTTGTTGTGTCTTCTTCCTCGCCCCCCCGTTTGTGTATTTACCATATTTCAATCCATATATTTCTTTCAGAACCTTATGAAAAATATAGATGTTCTCCCCAGAAAAATTCACAGTGACACTAACACGTACATTAAGTTTCAAGTACTCATTGATCTCCTGAAGCATAAATCTGGACCAATTCTTTCTTCTCTTCTATTTATCTCTTTCTCTCTGTCAATGAGGTAGGTTGGTGGCAATAAAAAATTAAAAAAACAAATTTCTGGAAAACCAAATAAATAGTTCATAAAAAAATGATCTACAGTAAGTAACCAAGAATGTCCATCTAAGGAGGCTAAAAGTTATAAATTTTGTTTATATTAAATGACATCAAAAGGACAAAGAACAAAAGTAAACAAACAACCAAATCAACAAATACCTGTAGTGACGCCTGGAATCTGAGAAGTGAAGAGACATTTTGAGTCAACTGATTCAAAGTAATAGTAAAGTTACTTTGTGCAGATTTTGAGTAAAGTTTGTACAAATATTGACAAAAGTTCACAGATGGGCATGTTCAAGTAATCTGATTCTAAATGATCAAATTCCAATCATGTGTATTATAAGTACATTGACAGGCAAATAACCAATGTTCTTAGATCTGATTCTTGAAATCTACATACCTAAGAAATTAAAGAGTAAAGACTAAGAACTTCTGACATTTATAGAAACATTTTTTTAAATGACATTGTTAGAATTAGTAAAATTACACAGTAAAACAAAAAAATAGAAATCTGTAAATGTCTACTAGACTTTTAAAGATTTTATATATATATAATTTTATATAAGCATATATAATTGTAAGTATTATGTAGTCAGAACTATGTTTTTTTTTTTAAGTCTGACTTATTTTTACTGCCACTGTGCATTCAAAGCAGTTTCCCATTTACATATCATGTGATTATTCATTCAATGTGTCATTGGGTTTGTATGTTTTCTTCTTTTCTATTTTTAATTTATCATTTATTTTGCCATGTAAATTTTGTTTTCACAAAATTTTCATTCCAAGACAATATTTCTAACATATTTTATACAGTGTGTAAAAAGCTGGTATATTTCAGAGTTTAAATTTGGTGGAGGGTGTGGACATGGGAGTTTTATTTTTTTCTCCATTTACTTCCTTTAAACATACTCTCTTGTACCATCCTTGTTTACATCTAGATGATATCTTGGGCATATCTTTCGTATTTTCAGTCATTTTCAGGAATCACAAAAGTCTGTTTCTGTCTCAGCTGGTTTAAAACTTTATTCTCAATTCCAAATCTAATTTTCTATTGCACCATTTCTTCTCATTCTAGCTCAGACCAAATCTGTGGCCCAAGAGACCTACACTAAAGGAAGAGAATTTTTTTTCTCTCTCCCTCATCCCGATCTCTTCCCCTCCCTCTTTACCTACTTATTGTTTTATTTTTCTTTTTCGCTTCTATAGTGTTTTAGTCCGTTTTGTGTTGCTATAACAGAATTACCTGTGACTGGGTAATTTATAAAGGAGAGAGGTTTATTTGGCTTACGATTCTGGGACAGCTGCATCTGGCACGGGCCTCAGGCTGCTTCTACTCATGGCAGAAGGTGGCAGGGAGCTGGTGGGTACAAGCAGGTCACATGGCGAGAGGAAGCAAGAGAGAGGGGAGGTGTCAGGGTCTTTTTAAGCAACCAGCTCTTATGGGAACTAATAGAGCGAGAACTCACTCATTAATCCCCCCTCCCCCAGGGAGAGCATTAATCCATTCATGAGGGATCCACCCCCATGACTCAATCAGTTTCCAACACTGCCGCGTTGGAGATCAAATTTCCACATGAGTTTTGGAGGGGACAGCACATCCAAACTCCATCATATAGGATCAGGGAAAGAGAATAGAGGACTGCATGAAAGAGACGAAAAGCCTGCTACTTGTTTGCACAATTAAAGTCTGCATGTCATTAATGTGTTCTGGGGGATTACCTCCAAATGTTAAGTCTATTCTTCGGGAAGCCCTTATACAACCCTCCCCACGCCCATTGCTTCATTACTTAGTATTTCTTGAATGACCTTTCACAGACTGTCTTTAGATTATTCAATTTTTTGACATGTAATCGTTCATAGAAGTCTCTTATGATCCTTTTAATCTTTGTGGCATCAGTTTTAACGTCTCTTCTTTTATTTCTGATACTATTTGTTTGAGTCTTCTCTCTCTCTTTTCCTTTATTTTTCAGTTAATTTAAGGTTTTGCCAATTTTGTTTATCCTTTCAAAAAAAGCCTCTTAGTTCTGTTGATATTGTTCCTATTGTTTTTCTACTCTCTATTTTGTTTCTACCCTAATTTTTATAATTTCCTTCCCTCTGTTAATGTTGGTCTTAGTTTGTTGAGAAGATTGGAATCATATCAAGTATCTTTTCTGACTACAATGAAGTGAAACTAGAAATGAATAATAAAAGGAAAACTGAAAAATTCACAAACATGTGGAAATGAGACAACACACTGCTGAACAACCAATCGTTCAAAGAAGAAATCAAAAGGGAAGTTAGAAAATATCTTGAGACAAGTGAAAATGAAAACACAACATCCCTAAACTTATGGGATACAGCAAAAGTATTACTAAAATGAAAATTAATAGTCATGAATACCTACATTGGGAAGAAAGAAAGATCTCAAATAAACAACTTTGCGCCTCAAGGAGTATGCCCATAGTTTCTTCTTGTATGGGGATCCAGCAGTCACCTTCATTGGGTAGGAAAAGGACAAGGCGGCCCATGCTAAATTGTTATTGATTGTTCACTTGGGTCATGGGAAACTCACCTGTCCTTTTGTACCATACTGAATTGTGAAAATGCGGTCTCTGTCATTCTAACCTGGTGTTTCTCTGATTTTCTTTTCTATCCCCCAACTCAGATAAAAACATGGTACAGATCAGCCCTTATTCTGAATAAGCAGTTTTCTGTTCTAGGTATGGGCGGCTTGTCTCTTTCCACACGTTATTCTGCACTAGTGGTTCTCTTGGCTTTAGTATCTCTTGGCCTATGAGAAGAGCAACAGTTTTCCCTCTGTTGATGCTGTGTCACTCCCATAGGTCCCTTTTTTAAATAAGCCTTTCTTAAATAGCTCTCTTTAAAAAATGTTGGTGGGTGATGGAGTCATGATCTCAGGTCTAGTTTGACCATCCTTTAGTAAATTCTTTAAAATATAACATTGAACTTTTTAGCACTTGTCTCTAGAACACAGAAAAAAGTAGAGTTTTTTAATCTCAGTTTTGGAGCTCTACCTACAACTCTGAGACAATACAAAAGATCCTCTGAACACCTTTTTATGTTATTTTAACAGTAAAGCATACTTTTGGTCTTTTTTAGAAGTTTAAATCATTCAGAACAACTTTTTATAGCTCTCAGTTTTTCTATACATAAGATGGTCATCCTTTTCCTTTGCAATTTAAGCCCTCTCTTGGAGTACTGATTCCCCCATGGTCTGGAAGAGATAGCCTCAGGCCATGTGACAATATTCACCTCAAAGTTACAGCTGATTAAATCAAGGCGAATCAATCCATAGGTTGGGCTGAGACAGATTCTTTTTCTCAATAATTTTAATTAAGAAGATACTGAGAGTCAGTCAGTCTGATGTATTATGTATTGAGTACATAAATGAAAATTTCAGGTAGAGTGAGAGCCACAGGTAATGCTAGAATTTTGGGTCAGAAAACATGTATAGAAAAAAAAAAGAGCTTAAAACTTATCCAAGGAAGTTATACAAAGAATGGAGCTGTTTTATGAGTTTTTAGTTACTGGAAGACCATGATTTACTTCTTGTGGTTTGTTCTTGTGGATTTTCTATTCTCACAAAATAGGAAAGTCTCTCTTTATTTATGCTATTTTGAAAGGGTTCATGTTCCTTGCAGGGAAATGAGGTCTAACAAAATACCTTTTGAACCAAAAGGTCTTGTCAGTGTAGAGATGGGATTTAGGATTGTTTTAAAAAGGAGTTGAGCTAAGCAAAGAAATAACCAGGCTACTAGAGTTAAGTGTAGGGTAGTCAATATTTTCCTGATTTGACCGTATCAGACAAACTCTGTCCATGCTAATGTGTCTGCATTTTACGTCTCTTTTCCTGCCTGCTCAGTTGCTGTGTATAAGGGAATCCTCCATCTCTGATTATTCGAATCGTGGATACTTCAGCACCATTTTCCTCCTCCTTCTACCCTATGGTCAATTTGTTCCCCCACAGGTATTTGCTATTTCTGGTGGGACAGGAGTAGTGTCTGGACGTCACAGACCCATCTGGTAAGTTTCGTTTCTCAGGCTTTCTGGAGGCATGGCTTATGTAAACAAGCTCTTGGAGAAATGTCCGTGTTTACCCAAGGCTATGACCAGCTGTCCCAGTCAAAATGAAGTACTCCTCACAAGGTTAGGTTCAACTCAGTTTCCACTTGTAACATCTGCATCTCTCTGTGAATATAAACTCTGAAATTGGCGGTGGCCTTAGAAGTGGTAGTGCTTTTATAAGTAGGAAGAGATCAAAATGGGAGTGGAGAAAAAATTTAAATTTTTTGCAGCAAACTTTTAGAAATAAACACACACACACACACACACACACAACCAGGAATGCTCCTGATGGTTGCCAAGTGTGTGCCTGAATTACATCATTTAGATCTTCCCTTAAAAATCCACGGGCATCGTTTTTTCATATAAATTAAGTGCCTGATACAAGAAACCCTAACATTCTTATTCTTCTCAAAAATTCTGAGTACTGATCTAATTTGCTTAAAGACTTAGTCTCTATAAAGAAGACTGTTGAGAAGGGACATGAAAAAACTTAGACAATATTTAAGACATTCTAACAAAGAAGGAAGGGGTGTGGACAGAAGGTCATATTTTATCCTAAACTCTGTGTGAGTGTTATTTGGTTGAGCAAATAATATATTCTGAAGGAAGAGTGAGTTGAAAATGACTAGTTTATCTATCAAAATCTGGTTTGATTCCAACTGATTACTGTAAAGGGAAGTAATCAGGAGTGACGTGAACTGTGATCCATTTTCAGAGTGACATATTTAAATATCTTTTGAGACAGAGATCACTGGTGGTGCAGTTCAGCAAAACCTTGAAAGCATCTGCTATGTGTCAGGCTTTGTATATGTTAACATAATGTTGAAACACTAACACCTGGCAGCAGATAGGTAAACAGATGATAAAATATGAACAGAGCAAGGATAGAAGAATATACTAGGCTTTAGGATGATGGAACAGAGAAGAACTTGACCTTATCTGCAAGTCTGGAAACTATCTGAAGGAGATGTATTCATTTTCTTTTGTTGCTGTAACAAATTACTACAAACAGTGGCTTCGACAATATAAATATATTATCTTACAGTTATGTAAGTCATAAGTCTGACACCGATCTTACTGGATTATAATCAAGGTGTTGGCAGGGTGGCATACCTTTCTGTATGATCTGGGTAGCATTCTTTTGCTTGACTTTTCCAGTGTCTAGTGGTCACCTGCACTTCTTGGCTTGTGGCCCCCTTCTTCATATTTAAATTCTGCAGCAGTAGATCAAGTTCTTACATTGTATCATCCTGCTCTAATATTCTGCCCCCTCCTCCACTTTTGGGAAACTTTGTGATTGTATTTGGGCTCACTTGAATAATCCAGAAGAATCTGCCATCACAACCTTAACCACGTCTGAAAATGCCCTTTTGCCATGTCAAGTAACATATTTACAGGGGAATTAGGATACGGACATCTTTGGAGAACCATTATTTTGCTTATCACAGGAGACACTGTCTGAGCCAAAATTCAAAGCATAAGAGGCTTAAAGTTTAACCATATCCATAGTGGGGCAAAAGGTATCCAGGCAGAGAGAACTACATGACAAAATCATCCTTTTGTGAGTAGAGAACTACAAGTACAGTCATACATTGCTTAACGATGGAATTACATTCTGAGAAATATGTCACTAGGTGATTTCACCATTGTAGGAAAGTGTACCATGATAGGGAATAGCAGTGAATTTTCTTATTTCCCTTTATCTGCAATGGCCATTAGTTGCATGCGTGTGTGTCCTCTAATTACATTACTAAGTTTTTCTGTGCCTCACTTTTCTCATCTGTTAAATGGGGATTAGAATAATTTCACCCTCACAAAGTTGAAAAAATTAAATTACATGTAAGAATTGAGTCTGGCACCCAGTAAGCACTCAGTGAATGTTAAGTAACCATTATTAGCTCTTATTTTTCTATCAGGATGATTGAGAATCATTTAAAAATACAAGAATTCTGAAGTATACAACAATCCTTTCACTTGGGATTAGACCTAATGTGTCAAAAGGCTTGGCTTTCTATCTTAAAGGTATGAGCTGACTTTGGGAGGTTGCCCTTTGGGTAAGTTAGGCTCTCCTCCTCAACATGTTTTGTAGTAGGTTGGTTTACACCAGCGTCACCATAAGCAAGTGAGTAATGTGTTGCACTACAACGTCACTAGGTGATTGAGATACCATCTAACCCCAGTTAGGATGGCTAAAATCCAAAAGACTATGAATGATAAATGCTGGCGAGGCTGCGGAGAAAAAGGAACTCCCATACATTGTTGGTGGGACTGTAAAATGGTGCAGCCTCTATGGAAAATGGTATGGAGGTTCCTCAAACAATTGCAGATAGATCTACCATACGACCCAGCTATCCCACTGTTGGGTATATACCCAGAGGAATGGAAATCATCAAGTCGAAGGTATACCTGTTTCCCAATGTTTATCGCAGCACTCTTTACAATAGCCAAGAGTTGGAACCAGCCCAAATGCCCATCATCGGATGAGTGGATACGGAAAATGTGGTACATCTACACAATGGAATACTACTCAGCTATAAAAACGAATGAAATACTGCCATTTGCAACAACATGGATGGACCTTGAGAGAATTATATTAAGTGAAACAAGTCAGGCACAGAAAGAGAAATACCACATGTTCTCACTTATTGGTGGGAGCTAAAAATTAATATATAAATTCACACACACACACACACACACAAAACCGGGGGGGGGGGAAGAAGATATAACAACCACAATTATTTGAAGTTGATACGACAAGCAAACAGAAAGGACATTGTTGGGGGGGAGGGGGGAGGGAGAAGGGAGGGAGGTTTTGGTGATGGGGAGCAATAATCAGCCACAATGTATATCGACAAAATAAAATTAAAATAAATAAATAAATAAATAAATAAATAAATAAAAAAAGAAAAGAAATTTTCTGGTACATTATAATCTTATGCAACCACCATCCTACACGCAGTCTGTGATTGACCAAAACATCATTATGTGCCACATGACTATAGTTTAGTCCTGCTGTGGCATAATGCATTAGGCAGAACTTTTGTATGAATAACTAGAAGTCAAGGTTGTCTTAGGAACACATTGGCTTAATGATAACAATAACAATGAATAGCATATATTTAGCACTTATTATATTTTAATACTATATTCTAGTATTATATTCATAATACTAGTATATTCATAATATTCTAGTATATTCATAATATTCTGGTACTATATTCTAGGTTTTGTTCTAATCACTACACGTGTTAACTTATTAAACACTCACAACAATGCTATAAGAAAGGGAGTTTTTATATACATTTTATGGTTAAAGAAACACAAACAGTAACTTGACCAATGTCCAATGTCATGAAGCTAATAAGAAAAATGTCCACGGTTTGATTATAGACGGTTTGGCTCCATGGTTGATTCTCATGTCACTGTGTCAGTTAGGATTCAACCAGAGAAGCAAAACTAGGAGGAGATATACATTAAGAAATTTATTGCAAGGGATTGGTTTATACAATTGTGGAGGAGTGCTAGGCTAGCCCAAAAGGTAGAACATCCTATCAGGAAGGGTAGGTGGAACTCACAGTTATTGGTTGAATCTATTGTCCACAGGCAGAATTTCACTTATCTCAGGGAAGTCTCAATTCTTCTTTTAAACCCTTTCAGCTGATTAAGTCAGGCCCACCCAGAACGTCTAGGGTAATCTCCCTTCCTCAGTGTCAACTGATTATGGGCCTTAATCACATGTACACAATACTTCCATAGCAACACCTAGGTTAGTATTTAAATAACTGGGGACTGTAGCCTAGCTAAGTTGACACATCAAATGGTGATCACAACAGCTAAACTATACTTTCTACTCTGATCAAAGAAGAATTGCTGAGCATACTGTCTCATCATATTTTGTTTCGAATAAATACAGAATATGATGAGCTTTCAAATGAGCTACAAACCAAGGAATACTGATACTCTATAAATAGTGTGAAGTCAGAACTTAGTACAGGAATAAGCAGTGATATGTCAGACTTTTACCCTATAACAAAGAACAACCAAAGAGCTAGCCATCCACCCAAACAAACAAAAATATAAACAGTCTGTTTTAAGAGAACACATACGTTTTCAAACATGCTGAAATTTTGTTTGATGTTCAGATTAACGTGACACTACAATTTAGGCTTGACTTTAACTCTTACATTCTCAAGAAGAGAGCACTGGAAATTCCCAAAGCAAACTCTATAACATGGAAAAAGAAAAAAAAAAAAAAAAAAAAAGCAGGCCAACAAATCTAGGAAGGCAACACTGTGATTACAATACAATGCCATTCATTCCCTACTTACTCTCTTTAATATCACAAATTGGGCTGGACGTGGGGGAAGACATTCTGATGAAGGATTAAAGACTTTTCAAACCTGGGAGGATAAGGTTCCAGAATCTTTTTTTTAAGGGTGCTTTAGTTAGTAAACCTTTTGGGATGAGTGTTTTGGAGTGGATTTGATTGCAAGTAATAAAAACAATCTGGCTAACTTAAGCTAAGATAAATTTATAGAAAAGATTTTGAGTAATTCAGAAAAGTGAGCCTCAGGAAGGATTGGAATCAAAAGACTTTAGGGACTCTGGGTATCAAGAACCAATAAACAAGCTCTTTAGGCATTCCTGTATTTCACATACTGGTCCATCATGACATCTACTTATTTCTTTTTTCAAAGTCCTGTTCACATTGTGCTGACATCATCTGTTCAGATTTCTGCCTTTGGACTGAATTATGTCCAACCATTTCCCTTCTTTATTAATTTGCTATTTGTGTTTGCCAGATCACCACAAATTTAGCATCTTAAAACAGCATCATTTACTATCTCATAGTTTTCTTAGTGAGACGTCTGGGCATGGCGTGACTGAATTCTCTGCTCAGGGTCTCAAAGGTTAAAATCAAGTGTCAACTTTGATTGACAGTCTGAGTTGACATCTGGAAGCTCCTGGGAAAAAAAATCTACTTCAGTGCCATTTAGGCTGTTGGCAGAATGCATTTCCTTGCACCTCTAAGACTGAGCTGTCAGGTGGGGCTGTGCTCAGCTCCTAGAGACTACCCACATTCCTTGCTACATGGCCACTCTAACTTCAAACTAGCAGTGGAAAATCTCTCTTGTGTCTAATCTTTCTCCCATTCTTTGAATATCTTTATATTAAAGAAAAGAAAAGAAAAGAAACCCAGTTCCTTTTAAGGATTCATCTCATTAGGCCAGGCCCACCAAGGTTAACCTACCTTACTTAATTCAGCCTCCTTAGGGCCTCAATTACATCTGCAAAGTTCTTTCATAGCAGCCCCATGTTAAGCGTTTTACTGAGTAACTTTGAAAAGGTGTGTATACACCAGGGAGTGGGGACTTTTGGGGACCTTCCTTGAACTCTATCTACCACCTTCCTTGCTCCAATTTGCTAAAGCTTTGTATTCCAAAGACAGACTCATGTAGCTTAGTCTGGTCATAGGTTCACCTTTTGGCTAAGGGAAATTGGGACACCTTGACTAGCAGTGCCCTCCTGAATGATTGCAATAGAGGCAGTTATTTCTTAATGGGTAATTGATATTTTCTTATTGTAAAAATGAAGTAAAGATGTCAGGGAGAAAAGAACAAATGTCTCTACGAGTCCCTTAGGGTTGGGAAACTTTGGTGTCTATATAGAGGAATTAAAAAACTTAGTCATTCAGGGGAGAAAAGGAAACAGGGGTCTGAGGCAGAAATTCCTTTTCTTAATAAAGCCTGTAGCATCTTCTCTGTTGTCTCTCTTAGGCCAGAATCTTTAGATGACTGAATCATAAAACAGAGGGAGAAGAAAATGCCCAACCAATGCACAGGAAAGCTATAGCAATTTAGTCTTTCTGTAGAAGTAAGTAGGACGATTTCTCTCCCTTTTTGGTGCTGAGTAACTTAGATGAATGCAAAAATGGGTTATCAGACTAAGTAGAATTTTAAAAATGCAGAATGTAAAATATGTATTCAGCCAGCGCTGCTGAAGCTTTCCCTGGAGAAAGGAATATTCATGTTAATTAGAAAAACTGAAAATGCACAGATATAAATTTTGAACAATTTTAATGTAAAACATCCTTTAAAATAAAGGTGACTAAAAAAAAAAAAAAAAAAGGAAAAGGAAAAAGGTGGCTACTTCCCCTTTAGTCTTTGTGCTGCTTAAACAATTATGAAGCACAATTCTGGAGTGCTGTTATGGCAGTCCTAGCTAATGCGGTTCACCGTTTATTAAGGTTCCTTAATGCCAATGAAAATACCAGGACCACGAAGCCGAAACCTGCTTTTTCAAAATTACTGCCCCTATTATTTCTAATTTTATACTAATTTTAAATTCTAAGTGCTAGACTGTTTATCTATTCTTTCCCTCTGGTTAAATAATCAGCCATTTGGAAAGAAGAGTATAAGCATTAAGTTCACTGAAGAAAAATTGGTATGAGAGCCTTTGAAGAATCATATGATGAAGACTGTAATCTCTCCCTTTTTGGTGCTGAATAACTTAGTGACACTCATAAGTAAAGCAATAAGTGAACAATTCATTTGGTTTAATTCACCATAATTCAATCAACTTTTAAGTTAAATAACAAAACTATCCAATTTGTATAATGATATAAAACCTATACAAAAATGAAGTTGAGGATTGAAGTAAATTAGTCATTATTTCCTTCTAAAGTTAGCCTGGTGTATTAGAAACTAAACCTCTAGAATTCATTTCAATGTACCTTGGTAAAAACTGTTTTATTGAATAAAAAATATATTTTTGTTTTTTTACTTCTGAAAATACATTGTACTTGATTTTCATGCCCTTTTACCTGTTTCTCTCCCCCACCTCCATTCCCCCACCCCCATAATCGTATCTGTTCACTTGACTTAAATAGTTCAAGGAAATTTTTGTGGTTATTCTGTCTTCTCACCCCACATCTCTATTTGTTTTTGTGTTTATTTATTTATTTATTTATTTATTTATAACTTCCACAAATAAGTGAGAACATGTAGTATTTCTCTTTCTGTGCCTGACTCGTTTCACTTAATATAATTTTCTCTAAGTCCATCCATGTTGTTGTGAATGGTAGTATTTCACTCTTTTTTTTATAGCTGAGTAGTATTCCATTGTGTAGATGTACCACAGTTTCCTTATCCACTCATCTGATGATGGACATTTGGGCTGGTTCCAACTCTTAGCTATTGTAAATAGTGCTGCGATGAACATTGGGAAACAGGTATACCTTTGACGTGATGATTTCCATTCCTCTGGATATATTCCCAGCAGTGGGATAGCTGAGTCATATGGTAGATCTATCTGCAATTGTTTGAGGAACCTCCATACCATTTTCCATAAAGGTGGCACCATTTTGCAGCCCCATCAACAGTGACTGAGAGTTCCTTTTTCTCTGCAATCTCGCCGGCATTTATCATTCACAGTCTTTTGGATATTAGCCATCCTAACTGGGGTGAGATGGTATCTCAGTGTGGTTATGATTTGCATTTTTGGATGCTGAGTGATGTTGAGCATTTTTTCATGTGTATGTTGGTCATTTGTATATCTTCCTTTGAGAAATGCCTATTCTACTCCTTTGCCCGTTTTTTAATTGGGATTTTTGGTTTTTTGCTGTAAAGTTGTTTGAGTTTCTTGTATATTCTGGATATTAATCCTTTGTCAGGTGTATATTTAGCAAATATTTTCTCCCACTCTGTTGATTGTTTTTTTACTCTGTTGATTGTTTCTTTTGCTGTGCAGAAGCTTTTTAGCTTGATATAATCCCATTTGTTTATTTTTCCTTTAGTTGCCTGTGCTTTTCGTGTCCTGTTCATGAATTCTGTACCCACTCCTCCTTCCTGGAGTGTTTCCAGACACAAGAAGATGGAAAGATATCCCATGTTCTTGGATTGGAAGAATTAACATTGTGAAAATGTCCATATTACTCAAAGTGACCTACAGATTCAATGCAATCCCAATCAAAATTCCAATTATATTTTTCTCTGAGATGGAAAAAGCTATCCAGACATTTATATGGAACAACAAAAGATCATGCATAGCCAAAGCAATCCTTAGCAAATAAATAAATACATACATAGATAAAGCTGGAGGCATAATATTACCTGACTTTAAAATATATTACAAAGCTGTAATAACCAAAACAGCATGGTACTGGCATACAAATAAATAGATACATGGATCAATGGAACAGAATAGAGAACCCAGAAATCAATCTATGTACCTACAGACATCTGATCTTTGACATAGGTAGAAAATCTACATAATGGGGAAGAGAGTGCCTTTTCAACAAGTGGTGCAGGGAAAACTGGCTACTCATATGTAGGAGAATGTAACTAGACTTTTACCTTTCACCATTTACCAAAATCAACTCAAATGGATTAAAGAATTAAATATACGTCCTGAAACAAAAGATATATTTTTAAATTGCTTAAAAAAAATTGGTCAGCTTTGACATATGAAGGACTTGGAAGTTATCATTCCATCTTTACAAGAAAAGAACTATGCAAACTGAAAATTAATGACTTTCCTTGGACCCATAAGAGAACTGAGTTCAGAGGGTAAAACATGATCCCCAAATATAGAGAAATAGGTAAATATAGAGAATCACAAATAAAAGATCCACTTATCTGGAGCAGAAGCCATTGAGCGATAAAGTGGCAAGCATACTTACTGTTAATTTTGATGAACAGTTGGAGACTGAGTGTGGACTAGATTGAGTGTGAGAAACTTGGGGACTGCAGCTTTATTCTTACAGGATCCCCTGCACTGGCTGCCCCTTCCTCCCAATCACTACTATGTTCATTTTCTCACAGTGAAGATCTCAGAAAGATACCTTCATTCTGGCTCATCAGAATCAAACTCCAATATAATATAGATATTGAAATTATCAGACAGGGATTTAAAATATCTGTGATTAACATGTTAATGGCTCTAACTGAAAAAGTAAACAGTACATATAAAAACATCAGTAGTATATACAAGAATCTCTGAATTAAAATAAAAAGAAATGTTAAAAATAAAAGACACTGTAACAGAAACAGGAAAAAATCAGTGACCTTCAAGATAGGGCAATAAAGAATTCCCAATCAGAAATGAAAAGAGAAAAAATAATGAAAAACAAAACAAAATTAATACCACCCAAGAACTGTGGTATGATATCAAAAAGGTTTAATGAATTAATGCTGGGTAATTTATAAAGAACAGGGGTTTATGTGGCTCATGGTTCTTTGACAGCTGCATCTGCCTTGGGCCTCAGGTGGCTTCTACTTATGGTGGAAAGCAGCAGGAAGTTGGTGGGTACAAGTAGATCACATGGCGAGAGGAAGCAAGAGAGAGAGAGAGAAAGAGAGAGAGAGAAGAGGTGTCAGGATGTTTTAAACAAGCAGCTCTCATGGGAGCTTATAGAGTGAGAACTCATTCACTTCCCCCTTCCCACAGGGAGAGCATTAATCCATTCACGAGGGATCTGCCTCCTGACCCAACCAGCTCCCAACACTGCCACATTGGGGATCAGATTTCCACATGAGTTTGGGGGTGGGGGAGGCAACATGTCCAAACTCTATTATTTAACATGCATATATAATTGGAATTCACAAAGAAGAAGAAAGATAGGGCAGAGAAAAATAAATATTTCAAATGATAATGGCCAATAACCTTCCAAAACCAATGATGGTCAACAAATCACAGATCCTGGAAGCCAAATAAACAAGCAAGCAAACAAACGAAAAACCCCTTGCACCTAAGCATATTGTATTGAAGCAAAGACAAAGAGAAAATCTTGAAAAACTCAGAGGAAAAAAACCTTTACCTACTAAGATGAAAAAGAATAAGAATCATAGTAGCTTTTCATCAGAATCCGTATGAGCAAAAAGAGAATGAAGTGAAACAAAATATTGAAAGAAAAAACAATTCAAACCAAACACCAATCTAGAACTCTTTATCTAGTGAAATTACCCTTCAAAACTGAAGGAGAAATAAACACTTTCTCAGACTAACAAAAATTGAGGGAATTCAACACTAGCAGACCTGCCCTGCAAAATAAATAAATAAATAAATAAATAAATAAATAAATAAATAAATAAATAAATAAATAAATAAATAAATAAATAATTTCATCAGGAAAAAGGAAGATGATAATATGTCAGAAACTCGGATCTACATAAAGAAAATAAGAGCAGCAGAGAAAGAATAAACGTAAGTAAAATGAACCTTCAGATTTCTTATTCTTAATTTATCTAAATATAACTGATTGCTTTAATAAATAACAGTAGCAACAAACTGGGTGATTTTTAACATTTAGATAATTAAAATGAGTAACAGCAATGACACAAATGATGAGAAGGGGAAAAGGAGAATATTACACTGGTATAAAGTACCCGCAATTACACAGGGAGTGATAGAATGTTATTTGAAAGTGGGGGCAGATTGTTTTAAAAATGTTGATTGTCAACTCTTACCATGGTGGAACAAAAAATAACAAAAACAAGCCCCAACTATATGTTTACAAAATCTTACTTTAAATACCAAGACCCAGATAGATTAAAGGTACAGGAATGGTGAAAGACATATCATGCTAACACCAATCAATAGAAAACTTTAGTACCTATGTTAATTTCAGACAAAGAAGTCTTTGGGACAAGTGAAATTTTCAGGAGCAAAGAAGGGTATTACATAAGGTAAAGAGTTCATTTCTTCAAGAAGACTCAACAATCCCAAATGTGTATGCATCTAACATTAGTGTTGAAAATACATGAGTCAAAAATGGTGAAAATGAAAGGAGAAAGAGACAAAACCTCTATTATATTTGAAGACTTCAACATCCCTCTGTCAGTAATTGATACATCAGGCAAAAAATCAATAAGGATGTATATGAAGAACACAATCAACAAACTTTATCTAATTGACACTTATAAAGTATTTTATCTAACAACAGTAAAATTTACATTCTTTTAAAGCTTCTATTGAAACTTCTCCAGGATATACTGCATTCTGTGCCATTAAACACACTTTAACACATTAAAACAATAGAAAATATATAAAGTGTGTTCTCAGACTGCAATAGACTCAATCTAGAAATCTATAACAGAAAGAAAGCTGGAAAATACTAAAATATTTGAAATTATACAGCACATTTCTGAATGACTCAAGGATCAAAGAAGAAGTTTCATGAGATTTTTTTCTAAAAATTAACCAAAAAATAGTACATCAAAATTTGTGAAATGCAAGTAAAGCAGTGCTTTGAGGAAATTTATAGCATTAATACATATGTTAGAAAAGAAGACAGATCTGATATTAGTAACCTAAGCTTCTACCTTAGGAAATAAAACAAAGAAGATAAAATTATGATGAGACAGCAAAGAAAGAACTAATAAAAATGGAAACAAACAAACAAACAAAAAAAACCATAAGGTACACATGTATGCTCTGATAAATCCTCCATTTGAGGAAGAAATCATATCGATTTTCCATAATCTTTTCCAGAGAAAATATCTCTTAATTTAATTAGGCCAGCAGTATCATCATACCAATGCAGTTAAAGACATTATAAGAAAAGAAAACTATGAACCAATAGCTCATGAATATAGAAGCAAAAATTCTCAACAAAATATTAACAAGTTGAATCCAGCCAGCAATACATAAAAAGCATAATATATCATGATTAGGTGGGGTTCATTATAGAATTGCAAGGCTGTTTGAAAAACACACAAATCAATGTAATTTATCCCATTAACAGAATGAACAAGAAAAATAATAAAAAATAAATCAATAGATGTAGAAAAAGCATTCAACAAAACTGAACAGCATGCATGATAAAATTACCAAAAATGAGTAATAGGAGACCTTCTTTAACCTAAAAAAGAAATGCAGAAAATTTATAGCTAAGATTATACTTAATTGTGAAATTATGACCACATATCCCCACAACTGTGAACAAGGCAAAAATATCCACTTTTACCACTCTTATTTAACACTGTTCTAGAAGAGCTATTCAGTGCTAGAAGATAAGACAAACTAATAACATTTACGCAGATTGGAAAACACCAAAGACAACCAAAAAACATCTAGAACTAATAAGCAAGTATAACAAGGTCACAGGGTACAATGCCAATATACAAAGGTCAATTGCTTTCCTAAAAACCAGCAACAAAAAATGGAAATTGAAATTCAAAAACAAACATTTATAATAAACAAATAAATTAAAATAATGTACTTATATATAAATTCAAGTAAATATGTGTGGGATTTATGTTCAGAAAACAACTAAACTGATGAAAAAAATCAAAGAAGAACTAAATATATGGGGAGATATCCCAAATTCAGAGATTGCAAGGTTCAATATTGTTCATATAATTACTCTTTTCAGCTTGATCTATAGATTCAACAGGATCTCAATAAAAATTTCAGCAAGTTATTTTGTAAACATGGACAGAATGATTCTAACATTTAGATGGTAAAATAATAGTTCTAGACTAGACAATATGGTCCTAAATAACAACAAAGTTGGAGTACTCATAACACCTGATTTTAAGACTTACTAAAAAGCTATAGTAATTAAGACATTGTGGTATTGATAAAATTAATAAACACAGATCAATGGAACAGAATAGACAGTCTAGAAATAGAAACACACTTAATAATAAACTGATTTTTGATGAATTTTCAAAGGCCTTTTAACAGAGAAATGATAGTCTTTAAGCAATTGATGCTGAAACAAGTGTAGATCATATGCATAATGAAAGGATTTAGACACGTACCTTATACCTTACACAAAAATTGGCTCAAAATGGATAATAGACTTAAATGTAAAATGCAAATATAAAACTTCAAAACAAAACTAGAGAAAATCTAGGTAACTTAGGTTTGATGATAAGTTTTTAGATGTAACACCATAGACGTGATACATAGAAAAAATCGATAAACTGAACGTTATTAAATGTGAAAACCTCTACTCTGCAAAAGCCTCTGGTAAGAGAGTGAAAAGACAAGGCACAGACTTTTGTCTTTTGCCTTTGTCATTAGAAAAGTGCAAATTAAAACAAAAATGACCTAATAATACACACTAATTAGAATGGCTAAAATAAAAAAAAAATGCCAATATTAATTGCTGACGAGGATGTAGAGCAAGAGTCTTATTCATGATGGAGAGAATGCGCAATAGTATAGACACCTTGTAAGACAGTTTGTCAGTTTATTACCAAGCTAAACATAGTCTTACTATACAGGCCTGTTACAGTGCTCCTCAGCATTTACCCAACTGATACGAAAAACCTGCACATGAAAGTTTGTAACAACTATATTCATAATTTGGAAAAACAGGAAGCAACTAAGGTGTCATTCAACAGGTGAGTGGATAAATAAACTACAGACATTTTTCCAATGGAATTCTATTTAGTGATACAAAGGAATGAGCTATGAAGCCACACAGAAATGTTGATGAATCTTAAATGCATATTGCTAACTACTACACACTGTATTATTCCATTAAGGCAAAACCATAGAGTTAGTAAGAAAATCAGTGATTGCCAGGCATTTGGGGAGAAGGAAGGGTTGAATCAGTGAAGTCCAGAGGAGATTTTTTAGGGTGGTAAACTATTCTGTATGATACACTAATGATGGATGCATAACACTGTACTTGTCCAAACCCATGGAACTTTAGTGTGACAAAGATGAATCTTAATATATGCAAATTTAAAAACTCATTAAGAAAGTCAGGAAATCCCAGGAAGGAATGTAAATTCTAACAAAAATATCTAACTGTATTACAAACGTATGAAACAATCTCTTTGGAGAGGGTGGGGGGAAAATATGCTGAGCAAAGAAATTTTGGAAATGAGTATAGACTAAAATGCAAAAGGAACTGCACATGAGTACTGTAGTCTACTTGCTAAAATTATTTTACATGAGTTAACAATTATGAAGCCTCTTTATATGAATGGTAATATTGACCAACTGAGTAAATTAAAGGTAGATTGTGGGAGCCAGGTTTCTCACTATTGGACTGGGAGGTTATAATCAAGGAAGGGGAGAAAGCTGGAATGGTCCAGGTAGTAATGGATTAGAATTGGAGACATCAGTATGAACTCACATTTAGCTTAATATATACACAGGTGATACATATAGCAATATTTAAAGATATTTGTAAATACACGAGTTAGTATACATACATATATATCAGCCGAGTGGCCTAAAAGCAGTGACATCCCAGCAGGAATGAGCATATCCAGCTTTCAGATCTTGGTTTCTAATACCATTCTCCAGTAAAAGGAATGAATGCCCTTTGGAGAAATGACTAATTCTAGGGCTGGAGTAGGGAATGTACAAGACAAGCCAGGAATACCTTGCAGAGTTGAAAAGTAAAGAATGCAAACCGAAACAAAAAATGCAAAACAATAATCACATCAGTGACAACAAATAACCCCAGCGCAACAATGGTGTGTCTCAAAAGGGCACAGGAGTCATCTGAAACAATTTGAACAACAGAGCAAAGTACTATAGAATTATTACAATCCAATATATAAAATGAATCTCAATGAGTCTATACATTTCCCTGGCTATGACTGGAGATCTTTGTCATACCCTCTTGTCCTACCCACTTACTGAATCAATAGCTTTTTAAAATAATGCCTTCGTTAGAACATACAAAGCTGTGAGTCTCGCACATAACTTTCCATCCACAGTGGGTCATGTCAGGACTGGGTCCCAGGACCTCTGGCCTGTCCCAAACTGCTATAAATGATGAATATGACCTGCTGAATCAAAAGACAAATTACATAGTCTTTGTTGTGGTGGTGGTGGTGGTTTAGCCACATCTTTTTTTTTTTTCAGAGAAACATTGGCACAAATGGAGATGTTTTCATACCAGTTGACAGATTACGTAAAAATATAAATTCTGCACATGGACTAACTCAGATGACTCATCCTTTCAAAATTATAAAGTGAATCATTATGTTTTCAGGCCAATAAATTGTGAGAAGCGATTTCTCTTTGTTTGGTCTTGTTTTTCAGAGTAATATCAGATGAAAAACACTTGACATTTTGTCTAATGTGATGGAAATTTGAAAATCAACACAGAAAGGATGTGGCTACGTAGGAGAGATAAAGGAGAGATCTTACAAAGTACAAATAGATGATTCAGTATTCACTCCTCGTTGAAAGGCAGTGGAATACAGTAAGAAAAAAATAGTGAAGATGGGGGAGAAAAGGAGGAGGACACTCTAGAGCTTTCTGTTTAGATACTTATCAAGTCATGGGTGTTATTTGTTTATGTATCTCCATCACTGTGAGCATTCCTAGGCTGAAAGGCTAAAATTCCCATTTCTCTTGATCAGCTGAAGTCTCCTTGACTCATCCTGTACAAGTAGAAGAAAATAATGATATAATTGAAGTTAATTGATTATATATAGTATTTGTTATGTTTTATTATATTATATTATAGTGTTTATTGTTACAGACATTATATAAGAAGGAAGGACCCATTTATGATCTTATTCCTTGTGGAATTTAATAAAAACCATGTGAGCTATATATTTTTATGTTCCCCATTAGTGTTGTTGGTGAACAAATATGACAGATTAGATTACTGTTCAGGAGATAATTATTTCCTCCTCTCAGCCTTCATGGAAGATATATACTTTTGTGCCCCATTAATTCTGTACTTGGCCATGTTATTTTCTTTGGCTAATGAAATGTGGACGTTAAGAGAAGGCACATATTTCTACTTGTACATCTGGGAACTTTTGATTTCTGCTATGAGAATAGCATGCCTCAGGCAGCTGCTGCCCCTCCTGCCTGAGCCCAGAATGACATGTGCAACAGAGTGGCCCCAAACAACCCACAGATTTGCAGCCTAAAGCAGAGTCACCCAGTAGACTTGTAGACCCACAGACTAGAGCAGCTCCGATTGATCCACAGACCTGTGTATATGAGAATCATTTTTTTTTGTTGTTGTTGCAAGTAATCGAGTTTTGGATTGTTTCTTATACAGAATTGTTATGGCAATAACTGACTAAAATAGAACTTATTACCAGAATTGGGGTTCTGCCATAGCAAAATTTTAAAATATGTGGCAAAAGCTTGGAGACGCGCCAGTAGGCAGTGGGGAAAATGTAATAAGAGATGGAAAAATGATGATGAATTTTTATAAGAGGCTACAAAAACAGAAAAATGTTTAGCAAAATTGCTATTTGTAAATATCCTGGAAGTCAGAGAAAATGTATGTAATAATCTCTGTGGGTAAGGAAATTTTAAGAGAAAAGCTTAAAATGTGAGCTGATACAACAAGAGAGAGGTGAGTTCAGGAATAAACTCGCTGAGGTGTAGGTAGAAATCAGAGGAAAAGTAGAAAGCCCCCAAAATTTGAGATTCTGGGTTTTTACAGTTGGGAAAAGAAAATATTTTTAAATTAAATGTGGTCATTGCAATACACTCTCAGGAAAAGACCACATCTAGGGTACTGGAGGTGAGACATGGCCTCATGATAAAGAACAATTTAGGTTGTAGCCTATTTAGCCAGAGAAAGAAACTCTTAGAATGCTTAGGGGTGTGATCCCACAGGAGGATGTTGGAAAAGGAAGGACATACCAGGGTACAGAGACATAACCTGTGGAGAACAACGGACTAAGGATAAAGAGCATCCATTTCTCAGAGCAGTGGGGTCTAGAAGCACATACTCAGAGATTTTCAGAGTTTTTATAAACCATGGATTGCACTTTACTTTTTCCCTTTTTGAATGAGGTGGTTTATTGTAGTTTTTTGTGTCTGTTACACCATTGTACGTTGGATGTGTGCTTGGAGGGCATTTGTCTTTTTAGGTATTTGATTCCTTAATCAGGAGGATCTACTTCCAGAACTGATATTCATCATAAGATCCTGGAATTTAAACCTGTTACCAAGATTGGGTGAGACTTTTGTGGATCTTAGGATGAGGGAGAATATATTGTGCATGTAGGTGAGGTGTGAATAATTGTGACCAATATAGAAAAAATAGTAAGACTTTATTATTGTCTCTGATGCTTAACTCCTCTGTAGTCCTGTTACAGATCCATATCTTTTTAGCATTGGCTATTTGACTTGATTTAGCCAACATGATGTTAGCAGACGTGATGGAAGCAGAACCTTGGAACATGCTGGTATGGTTGTATTTACTCTCTTGTGCTCTGCTATTGCCATGAAAAGAACATGCCCTGGATCATTTGCTAGTTCCAGAAGAAGGAAAGACACATGGAGCAGACCTGAACCTATGGACTGCATTCAAGGCTAGCTGACCCAGCCAGATTAGTTTACTCACAGATGTGTGAGCACAAAATAAATGCTTTTATTCTATGCCAGAGTCTGGAAGTGATTTGTTATGGAGCATTATCATGGCAATAGTTGACTAAAACAATAAGTATAATCAGTTATTATAAAATCTTTGATAAGTTTTAAAATTAAAAATATATGTTATCTAAAGCAGGATACTGAAAATGTAGTCACACTTATACAAAAAAATTATTAATATGAAAACTAACAATATACACTAGAATATAGATGAAACATTTAATATTGACTAAAAGAAGGCAGAAAAAAGTACATGAGTTTGTATTAATTAATGTAACATTTACAAAGCACGCAAAACTACAGTGTTTAGAAATGTATGCTTAGGTAGTAAAACTCAAAAGCAAAAAAGAGAGAACCTTATCACAAAAGTCCAGAGAGTGGGTATCTTAGGAAGAGATGGGCAGCAGATATTGCAGGAGGTGCCGGCCATGATCTATTCCTTGACTTGGGCGATAGATAGAAGTGTTAGTGATAATTCGTTGAGCTGGTTTTTTTTTTTTTTTTTTCTCTTGTTGCATTTTGTATGTTTTATCTGTTTTAGATGAAAATCTTAAAAAGCACATGGACCAAAACAATTGTTCACATTTTGCAAGAATACATTCAAAAAAAGTTTTTAATATCTAAATCATTATGTAAAATACTATGACAATTTGTGATAATTACCACATCGGTTACTATTTTTTTTTAAATATCAGAGTGAATATAGTTATGAAATGAACATGAAGTTGTATAAACCAGACAACACGAGTGTTATGCCAGATTTCAGAAAATTTGAAAAAGAAGATATATGTATAGTATCCAGTATATTAATTCCAATCAAGAGAATAAGAACCAAATTGAGCATATTGAGGGAGAACATATTTTGCATGTATGAGACATGTGAATAATTGTGTATTTCTTTATTATAGAAAAAATACAAAACAAATCAAGATTAATGATTTACAAGGAGAAATAACTTATACCTCACTTTTTTTCTGAAAAAAATTTATAGTGGTCTTATGAATACTGCTGATAATTTCAATATATTAAGAGAAATGATCAATTTTTAATTAGAACAATTTTATGCCAGTTTGATTGACTATTGTCCCTGACTTTAACATTTCATGTCTGTCTAGAAATACTGTAAAGAGTAATGACTTAAGTTCATAACTTGGAAACATGCACCCTTTCTTTGCTTAGATCAGAAAGCTTATCAAAATTGAAATGAATGCCTCCTGGTGCAGTAAGTTCTCTGCCACTGGATTTGTGCAAAAAGTGTTCAGATGACCTTTTATTGTGAATGTTATAGAGTGGTTTTCTGCATAATCTGATATAAGTGTTTATGAGTCCTTTCAAGACCAAACTCATATAAAATACTCCATGAACTGAATCCATGAACGTTTTGGAAAGAATATAAATTCATTTCGGTAGTATTGTACCGTGTGACTGATAGCTTCACCATAAAATATATCAAGATTTTTTATTAAAAATCTATCAAGAGATGAGATGCCATTTAAAAAAATTACTTAGTATGCCTAATTGCAAGGATATTTAATTTTTCATTATATTTATTGGTCAACTAAGCTGAGCACGGATGCTACAAATTAAGTAATACTCCTACTTCAAGGTACTCACAGTTCAGTGGGAAAGAGAGAGATAAATGAATAATCAGTGGTGAGAAATGGATGGCTGGGAGACTGAGGTTCCCTGCTAACCCTTTTGTGCCTTTTGAATTATGAACTCTGTTTATCCACATATTGGGTGGAGAAGAACCTAATTAACAGAATAGAAATTGGATCTCCTTCTATGCAAACTTATGTCAGTGTAACTTGAGATGTATTTTCTCTTTCTTAGATCTTACCTCTGTTTGTTCTCTTTGATTAGCGATTTTTTTTCTAGTTTATGTCCTTGGCTCTGATACTCTGATTTCCTATTTTCTCATCCACTGGCTAGTGATCTGATTTCACAATTTGTTTTCCAACCACTTCTTTCTATGTTGTATACTAACCCTGGCTGAAGTGGATGCTGTGGTGCGCTTTGCATGTTCACTCTTTGGGGTAAAAGATCTAATCTCTCCCCTGCCATAATGTTACTTTTTGATGGCTCTCATCTGAGTCTCCTTTCTAGGAATAGCACTTGGATGTAGGGAGCTGCCTTTCCCAAGGTTTTGCCTACTCTCTTGGTGCAGGCTGAATCCAAAGATTAATCGGTGAATGGTTACAAAAGCCTGACGCCTGTGCCACAGTTCAGGAGAATCCCAGTCAAGGGTTATCCCAGTTCATGGAAATGGCTGATTACCTTGTTGCAACTTCATCCTACCTCAATGTCTTCCTCTGCACAACCCTGCTTCCTTAATTCTTTCACATCACAGGTATCATTTCCACAAGCATGTCTCACTTAACTTTCTACATACAAATCTCCATCTCAGCATCTATTTTCTGACAAGAGGGTCCCAAGAAAGTTGACTCCCAATTAGGATTTAGGGTAGATTAATTGCCTGCTGGCTGTTAATAAAGGTGGTGGTAGGTGACAATTAGATAGTACCTGGGATTGTAAAGCGATACAAGTGTAAAAACTTTCATTGGTGATAACTGGAATGGGATGCCAGCAGAAGAACCTGACTTGTGCATGCACTTTCTTAGGTATTTGAGCAGTTCAGAGAGTAGAAATTACAGGTTTTAGTTTCTTTAACTGGAAGCATGAAAGCACTAGTGGAAGCATTAATGGAAGCATTAAAGAGATTCTCATCTTCTGCAGCTGGAGGGCAGAGAAATCTTTGGATTGGTCCAAGGGCTTAATTATAATGGTAGGAAAGTTTCTGAGAAGTGAGAAGGTAAATTCTCAGCCCAGCAGGTCTGCAATGCCAAAGTAAAAGTCCTGTTTGGGAAAAAATGAGAGCCTGAGAGTTAGAACAGGAAGAGCTTAGTCAACACAATTGAGGACTGTGAAACTCCAGTTTCTTCTGAGCTGTTGGCCTGCAGAAGCGTCCCTCTCCTCCCTGTGAAAGGCTAGCATTCTTCCCCTGCTTGCAAAGGATGTAGGAGTCTTTGCCTTTGGAGCAGACAGGACCCTTACTCCAGGGTCTTTTTCAACCTCATCACCAGACCAATAAGTAGGATCAGTTCACAACAAAACATGGCTAGAGAAATACTAGAGATGTCTAGAGAGAAGAAGGGACAGTCAGTTCTGCTAATACATGCCCATAGAAGCCCATAGAAGAAATCTATGCATGAGATGGAATCCTGAGGGTTCTGGATCAGAGAGAAGGTGGGCACCTTCAGGTGATATGAAGTTTAGCATGTTGACCAAAGCCCCAGGAAATGGTGTTAAACTCTGCTAGAACGGCTGGTGGAAGCTTGGAAAAAGTGATGGCTTACGTTAAGATAAGTACAAACACAAGCTCAGCTATAGCAAGTGGTAGAGGAGGGGAAACTAAAGCAAACATGCTAAATATACTATGAAATGCTGGAAGATCCACCAACTAATTACATTCTGTGGGACAGACAAGAGTGCACTTCATTTGCCAAATCAATAAGGAATGCACTGGTTAGAGGGGGACCAGCATCATCAAGAAACTCAGAGTGCCCGTATTCTATAGGCAAACGTGGATGGTAGGCTTTTATAGATCTGGGCTCCATGACATAATTGCTTCATGTGGAGTGGTGAATGACTTGGCTGACTGGCCAGGAGCCTGTAAGAGAAAAATTGGAAGAGCAGTTAAAAAAGGTCTGGTTGAAAATCATATGGATCCACCAACAAGAGTGAAAGCAAAGTGGGTAAAATCTTTTAAAATCATATTTATACCCACCAGAGAGACTCTATACATAAGAGGCCCTAAACAGCCCAGTAGAGTATAACTTGACTGTTTGATGTCAGTCAGATTGTATCAGCCATCACACTGCTGGTACGATGGGTCCATGAACTTTGGAGGCTAGGCATGGGTACAAGCATGAGCTCCTGCTCACCAAGTCTGATATAGCTATTGCTGAATATCCAATCTGCTGTTAGTAGAGACCAGTACTGAGCCCCATCATAACACCATTTTTCTTTCAAAGATGATCAGCTATATTGAGGCAACTTGGTTACATTGAATCTGCTCCATCCCGGGAGCAGAAGTAATTTACATGGATTGGAATCAACACACATTCTAGGTATTGGTTTTCCTTTCCTGCCTGCGGGGTCTCAGTCACTACAACTTTTCAAGGTCTTACAAAGAGTGTGATCTATCAACATGGTATCCTATATAACTTTGCATCAGACCAACATACCCACTTTATTACTGAGGAGGTGTGGCTATCAGCATATGACTATATCTCATATATGGCCATATCTAATATCACAGCACCCAGAATTGCTGGTCTAATAGAGACTTGGAATGACCTTTTAATGGCGCATTAAATTCACCCTTTTGTAGATGATAGTCTGTGAAAATTGACTACCATCATCCAGAATGCAATGCCTATTATGTGTTGCTGTGTCCTGATTAGGGAACATACTTGTGTCTTTCAACCAAAGGGTAGGAAGAGTAGGAGAACTTAAGACCATGAACTAGCTGTAACTTTGTATGCTTAAGATTATTCATTGTTTCTCTGAGATTCAGACTTAATTGAGATCCTATATTTTCATTTGCTAACTCTCCTTCTTACAAATACAAAGCCTCTGTTGTTTGCGCTGCATTGCAGTTCAGCTTTTCTCTCTGCCCATTTCTGCTTTATTCACTCCCTCATAGGTGTCGTTTTCTTGAGATCCCCTAAATAACCTTGCTATTACAAATCTTCATATCAGAGTTTGTTTTCCTAGAAACCTAACCTAAGACACCACTTTTTCCTAATTTTTCCATACTCCTGCCAACCAGGGCTTAACTGCCTGGCTCCCTCCCCAGCAGGATGTCAATGCACAGGTTATCTTTATCTGTCCTTTTGATAATCTTACACCAAGAAGTAGCTTCCCTATTCCCTTATATCTTACAATCACACAGACATGGAGAGCTTGAGCTTTTATAAACTTTTTACAAGCAAAGAGCTTTCCAGACTGTGTGTAACCACAAATAAGGTTGAGACAGACAAGATTTAAAATATATATATATATATACCTGAAAAATGCTCAACATCACTAGTCATCAGGGAAACGCAAATTAAAACTACATTGAGATACCACTTCAGTCAGACTGGCTGTAATTTAAAAGACAGTGAATAACAAATGCTGGCGAGGGTGCGGGGAGAAGGGAACACTACTGCACCTTTGGTGGGACTGTAAATTAGTACAACCACTATGAAAAACAGTATGGAGGCTTCTCAAACAACTACAGATAGATCTTCCATATGATCCAGCAATCCCACTTCTAGGTATATACCCAGAGGAATGGAAATCATCAAGTCGAAGGGACACCTGCACTCCCATGTTCATTGCAGCTCTGTTTACAATAGCCAAGACATGGAACCAACCTAAATGTCCATCAGTGGATGGTTGGATAAGGAAACTGTGGTACATATACACCATGGATTACTACTCTGCCATAAAAAAGAATGAAATACTCCCATTTGCAACAACATGGATGAGCCTAGAGAAACTTATGTTGAGTGAAATAAGCAAAGCACAGAGGGCTAAATATGTGGAAGCTAAGAGAGAAAGAAAGAAGGAAAGAAAGACTGCAGTAGTGCATTGGACTTGCAGAGGGAGAGAACATACCTAGGGATACAAAGTGGAGTTGGGGGGAAGAGGGGGAGGTGGAGGGAGTTTGGGGATAATTGAGTGGGAGACATGGGGTGCAAATGCAATTTGTGGTAATGGGTGTACAGGCAGTATGAATCCGGCCCCCACATCATGGGCACAAAGGGTGACAATCAGCTTTGTATCTCATGAATATTCATAACCAATAAAAAATATATAAATTAGCTTGTATGTAATATTTATTGATAAAATTTCATTGCAACTCTAACCAGTATAGACTGTATACACTGTCGTAGAATTTCAGAGCTGGAAAGAATCTCTGTGTTAATGTAAATCTCTTGTTTTTTATATGTTATGAAGGATTATTTTGGCAAGCTATTTGCAAGACAGTGAAATGCTTTTATTAAAAATGAAAGTATTAATCCCTCAATAAAGAACAAAAAATGTATTATTTTGATTATTTGAAAAACTCATAAATGAAATAATTTTATGAGATGTTTGAAAGAAAAAGGATATTTTTTAAATTAATACATTCTGAAATAGTTAAATAACAGAATCCAGGCTGCTGTGGAAAGAGGTGTTTCATAGGGAATCACAGGATATATTACAGCATCCATAATCACTGCCACATAGAGAACAATTTGGGTTCTTACATTTGTAATGTGAATTCGATTTTTCACCTTAACAAAAAAGTTAAATAATATACAGAACTCACCTGACCAAAAGTATCTCAGTCATATTGAAAACAATAATAAGTGAAGAAGATGGAAGGCCTTGTATGGTGAGGTCATCAAAATTCCATTACCTACAGCATATATTTTGCAATATTAATGAGTTAGGTTAATTGGATCCTAAATACTGCATCTGCCCCGAAGTCCAGTGAGGATGATTTGGGTCCATTCCAGATAAAAGGAATGCCTTGCTTCATGACTAATGTCACAGTTTTGGCTTGTGAACCCGTCAGCCTTAACCACTTTACGGTTTATACCTTAATCCTCACTCGGCTCTCCTGATATTGTTAGCTACTCTTCCACCAGTAATAGTCTTGTTTCACGCTTAATTTTTATGCATAGTTAAATCTTTCTCATTTTCTTGCTACGATTTCTCTTTCAACACTTCTTTGGGTCTCCTTTATTCTCATTATTAATTTCCCTCAGGGTAAAAGTTCTCTTAGCTCATCAACACTATTGGATAATTGAAGATTTTCTGTGATTAGTTCCTTCGTAATACCTACCATCTCTTTGGTCCTGCCATTGTACTGTCGGCAAAGAAAGATTAAGTTTCTGACAGTTAAGCTGCAGAGTTAACTAAAGGTCTGTGAGATAGCACTTGTGAGTCCTTAATAATAACATGCACTTAGAATCATTATAGATGAACATAATGAATTTTATGTGTATATACATATCTGAAGATATGTTTTAATATTGTATCTTTTGTTGTATCTTATAGTATTTAGTGTTTTTACTCTGTCCTTCATGTTGCCAGAAATTATCATTTCTGAAATTTCTGGCAATGTTAACACTAAGTAAATAAACTAAGAAGTACTGGATACAATATTAAAACATTTCTTTAAATTCATAACTCAATACAATTGAGGCCATATATAACAAACCCACGGCTAACATATACAATGGAGAAAAGGTGAAAATTTTTCTTCTAAGATCTGGAACAAGATAAGGCTGCCCACTCTCACCACTTCTATTTAACATAGTTCTGGAAGTCTTAGAGCAATTAGGCAAGAGAAATAAATAAAAGGCATCCAAACTGAAAAAATAAATAAATAAAAGAAGTCAAGTAGTCCCTGTTTGCAGACAACGTGATCTTATATATAGAAAGCCATAAAGACTCCACCAAAAAATTGTCAGAACTAATAAATTCAGTAAAGTTGCAGGATAAAAATCAACATACACAAATCAATAGCATTTCTATAGACTAACAACAAACTATCTGAAAAAGAAGCCAAGAAAACAATTCCACTTACAATAGCTACAAAAAATGCTTACTTGCAAATTTAACCAAGGAGGGGAAAGACCACTATACTGAAAGTTATAAAACATTTATGAAAGAAATTGAAGAAGATGTAAATAAATGGAAAAATATTCTATGTTCATAGATTGGAATAATTGACACCATTAAATATCCATACTATCCAAAGCAATCTATAGATTCAATGCAATCCCTATTAAAAGATCAGTGACATTCTTCACAAAAATATAAAACAAAATCCTAAAATTTGAGTGGAAGCATGAAAGACCCCAAATAGTCAAAGCAATCCTGACCAAAAAAAAAAAAAAGCTAGAGGCATCACACTACCAGACTGCAAAACATACTACAAAACTATAGTACTGGTAAAAATGGCCATATAGACTAGTGGAACATATTAGAGAGCTCAGAAGTTAATCTGCACATTTATAGCCAACTGATTTTTGACAAAGGTGCCAAGGAAATAAAACAGGGAAAGGACAGTCTCTTCAATAAATGGTGTTGGGAAAACTGGATATCCACATGGAAAAAAAAATTGAATTAGATCCTTAGCTTACACCATATACAAAGATCAACTCAAAACACATTAAAGACTTTAATGTAAGATCAGAAACTATAGAATTACTAGAAAGAAAACATAGAGGAAAACCTCTATGACACTGGTAAGAGCAATGATTTTTAGAGTATGATCTCAAAAGCATAGACAACAAAAGCGAGAATAGACAAACAGGATTACATGAAACTAAAACACTTCTGTACAGCAAAGGAAACAATCAGCATAGTGAAGAGACAACCTACAGAATGGGAGAAAATATTTGCAAAGTACACATCTGATAAGGAGTTAATATTCAGAATATATAAGAAACTCAAACAACTCAATAACAGGAAAACAACCTGATTAAAAAAATGAGCAAAAGACCTGAATAGACATTCTTCAAAAGAAGACATAGAAATGGCCAGCAGGTTTATAAAAAAAATGCTCAATATCATTAATCATCAGGGAAATACAAATCAAAACCACAGTGACATATCACTTCACACCTGTTAGAACAGCTATAATCAAAAAGACAAAAGATAAGTGTTGGCGGGGTTGAAATACTATTCAACCATAAAAAAGAAGGAAATCCTGTTATTTGTAACAACATGGATGAACCTGGAAGACATTATGTTAAATGAAATAAGCCAGACACAGAAAGACAAAAGCAGCATGATCTCACTCTTACGTGGAATTTAAAAATTTGATATCATAGAAATAGAGTGGTTACCAGGGGCTGGAGTGGTTAAGGGTGGGGGTGGGTAGATGTTGGTGAAGGGATACAAAATTACAGTAAGATAAGAGGAGTAAGTTTAAGAGATATATTGTACAGCATGGGGACTGTAGGTAATGATGATATATGGGGCAGGGGAGGAAAAATGGGAAGTTATTGTGTAATGGGTACAGAGTTTATCTTTAGAGTGATGAAAAAGTTTAGGAAACAGAGATGGTGGTCATAGAGCACTGTGAATGTACTAATTCCATAGAATTATATGTCTAAATATAGCTAAAATGGCAAATCTTATGTTATACATATTTTACCACAATAAGAAGGAGAAAAATGCTAAAAGGGTGGATAAATGCTCTCACCACAAAAATAACTATGTGAGGTAATGCATATATTAACTAGCTAGATTTAATCATTCCACAATGTATATATAATTCAAAATATCATGTTGCATATGTAAATACATACAATTTTATCTGTTAATTAAAAAAATAAATTTGAAAAAAACAAAAAATATAAATATAAATACTTTTGTAACAAAAAAAATAAATTCATAGCTGAGCTAGAAAAAAGGTGACAAAAATCCATGGAGGTCAGAAAACGACAGAAAAGTTCAAGTTTGGAAAATCTACTAATTGCAGATGTCAACATGTGCCCTGAGAGTATTTGCCAAAGGTTTAGAGCATTTGGCACTTAATAGGCCTCGTGGGAGGTAGAATTGGCAATGCCCAGAGCCTGCATGACATGGAAAGTCAGAAAAGGTTGCCTATAGGAACAAAGCTGGGAGTCTGAAAGATAACATTTGTTGAAAAGGTGAACTAGAACAAACATCCTCCTATACAGAGTGACACAGTATAGAAACTTTCCCATCACAGCCTTTGTTCTTCATAGAAGTGGGAAAATGTTTCCTATGGAAATTCTCTATGAAAAACGGGCACACACATTTTTTTGTCCTGAATTTATATTACCTATGCGACCCCAAAATAAATTTAAAGTGTTTCATGTTAATTGTACTTCAGGCACTTGACAGCAGGAAATATTAAAAGTCTTTGGAAGGCACACCTTAAATATGTCTCAAAGCATTCCTATAAATAAGATTCTAAAAATCATGATTTAATTTTAACTTGCACTTCTGGCTATGATGAAGTAATTGGCATTGAACTTACCCTCCCACCCTAAACAATTATTAAATTCACAATTATTGACAAGATTTTTATAGCCAAGTGAGCATGTGAGTTAAATAGGCTTCTCTGATGAATGAAGCCTGAACAAGATACGTGAGGGGTCTTCAAAGAGTTCATGAAATGATTTATAATGTCTTTCAATTCCATTTTTCTATGAACATTTTAGAGTACCCACATATTCTTATTTGGCTTATGTTATATGAGCAGTATCATATAGTAATGAGTTAATAAAAAACAGTGAAATAATAAGATATTAATTAAACAATAATTTGAGATCTTATTTAATATCTGTACCCCATTACATTATGAGCTCCATAAATATTCATGGATTTTTTTTTTCGTACCACTACATCTTCAGAACCTAGCACATGGCCTGATAAATAGAGAGTACTCAATAATATTTGTAAAATGAATGATCATAATAGGTGTATTTGTCAGGAATAATTGGATATGGTAACACAGTCTCCAAATCCCACTGTCTTAAAATAAAAACTTTATATGTTATTCATGATGAGTCCACTGATGGTTTGGGTAACTCTCAAGGACAGCTGTCATCCATACAATAATTCAGGAGTCCGGGTTGTTAAGACATTAAAGATCCTTCAGCTCAAATATGAGACCTTCTCCCTGAGAAGGGATATAGCAAGGGAAACGAGAACCAAAATTTCTGAGCGGCTTTTTATTGCCTTAGCCCACAAGAAACAAATATTTCTTTATCTCACATTTAAATGGTCAGAACTAGTCGCACGATTCACTTTAACTTCAAGGGGGACTGAGAAACATAGTGATAGAAAATGAATACTTGGATAACATCATTATTTTTCCTCTATATTTATTTTTAAAAGTTAATTTAGTGAACAAATGGATGAATAAATGAAGATAGAATAATTGAAACATAGTTTTAAGTTAACCCAGTGTATGACATTTGACATTACCAAACACATGCCTACTACCTCTGGCTCTTTTATTTAATTAGTATAAGGAAGTGGTTGTTTCCTCTTAAGGTTAGTTTCTAGGTTATGCAATCTTAGAGTTTTCTAGGTTTTAAATTTTTAATTCTTCTTTACTTTAGAAGTACATAATGATACTGACATACTTCATCAATAGATAACTGTCTTTAAAGACCTTTTCTGCATGAATCTTCTGCTTTAATGATGTTCACTTTTTTCTTTCTTCATTCAAAGTCCATTATGAAATGTAATAACATAGGAACCAAACAGCATATGAGCTTCTTTGATGACCACATTTATAAGGAAAAGTCTACTCTATAATTTCATTCTTCAGGTTTCAGATCACTTTAAAAGGAGACTTTGAAACTTAGCTTCTTGAAGTCTTTGAATATAAACCAATTTGCATTTCTAGACAGTAAGTACCTGAAACATTTATTCCATTAATAATTAAATTTTTAAATGAAATCAGGCATGTTTCCTAAGGAGAAATAAAAGAAGTATTATAGAGAAGGGCAGAGAGCAGATGAGAACTCTACATGTTGTAAAATAAAAAAAATGCTAACTAGGCTGCTGGAATGAAAGTGAAGCAGACCTTTACATATCAATAAAAAAGAAATTTAAACTTTCTTTTTTTGCTATTATACACAGCATATTAGGAAAAGAAATACAGTATTGCATTTCTAAGTCTGGGGTCCCTGAATCTTTGTACTTCCCTTAAGGATAATAATGATTATTTTCAATATTTCAAAAAAGCTGATGGATATTATCACTTTCTCCTAAAATTATACAAGCTAAATAAATAAAATTACTTGTTTTTGAATGTAGACTGTCAGTGTAATGATATTGGTCATGTTATGTTGTGCCATGCAGAGTAGTGGGATGAATAATACTGCCTGGATCGTAAATCCTGGCTCAATTGCTTACAGTCTGGGGTATCTTGGTGTAATATACTATAAAGACATAGCATGGCTAGTAGATTAATGATAGTTAAAAGACCCACTGAAACATCTCATAGGGCCTACACTATGTGTCATTTAACAATATCATGTAATATGACCTGCAGATTTCCAACTTTGGCCTGGAGATTACCAGGTCTGTATGACAATGGGACCTAAAAAACCCTGACTGCCCTTGAGATAAGGCCACATCAGCACAGACGCAACTTTCATGAATCTAAAACAAAGTTTACCTTTACAAAAATAGCTTAAATTTCCTTTATGAAAGGAAATGTCTAGTATGTGACTTGGCCTGAAAACAGGTATAAGAAAGAAGAAATAGTCTCCAAAATTCTGAGAATGGTCTCCAGACAAAGACCTGTTCAGCCAGGAGGTCATCTGACCCTAACTGTATTTGGCCATGTCATTGGCATGTTCCCCCTGTCCAACTTGTAAAAGGGCTGCCAGAATAAACTGCCTGAACATCAGACCGTGCTTAAGAATCATCTTTGAGATGAATCAGACCGAAGGGGAAAAGTTGCCCCTGGGGAAGCGGGTCAACTAGGATTACCCAAGAATCCCAAATGTGACAGCTGGGCAAATTAATTTTTCTGATCTCCAGTTTCTTTATCTGTAAAATGAGGATCCTAACAATCACACATCTCAGTTTTGGGGATTAATGAGATCACGTATGTAAAGTGTCTAACATTCTAAGTGTCGACCTCATCATCAATTTTGAGTTGAAAAAGTTAATAATGTAGCTAATGATTATAAACTATAATATTAAAGGGTTTGAAAGTCTGTAACTACTGTAGAACCCAGTAGTTATGAAAAGTGATTTTCCAGCCCCTGAAAAGTGATTTTTCAGACAAAGTGATAAATCAGTTGGAGTAGACCAAAAGTAAAGTATAGCTTTCTTAAAACTAAAAGTGCACTGTGAAACTGTGGAAAATTCAAGACGGCAGAACATAAAATACTGCATAACCTTATGTTCTTCCAGGAAGGGCCATTTAAAAGAAAATAATAATAATAATAATAATAATAATAATAATAATAATAATAATAATAATAATAATAATAATACCAAGTATGGAGTAAGAGAAACTGGTGTGAGGGCCCATGTCTTCCAGGCTTGCCCAGTATCTATATGCAAAGAGCATACTTAAAGTTTGCTATACTTGTTGCACAATATTATTAAAATAAATTTAACTTCCTAATATTTTAACATTTGCCTTGTTTATTGAGTTCTTCAGATATCCTCAGGCATATCATGCACAGGTATATTATACGCTAATACCCTTGAAACTAATTACCTGTAGAAATAGCCTGACACATAGTAGGTGCCCCATAGGCATTTGTTTCTCAAGGATTTGCTAAATGATTTCATGGTTTATGGTGCTGCAGTTAGTAAATGTATTTTATTGAATTAGATATGTAAAAAAGGAACGGTGTGACGTAGCCCAGTTCATATCCACAGAAACTGACTGCAGATGGACCTCTTTTTTGGTTCACCCCCTCTTGAGAGGCCATGGTGAACAGCAAGTGCTGGTAAAGTCTCCTGTAGTTTGCAATGGTGGGGAAGGTAGGGTCCTTTATTATCTTTATGTTCTCTCAAGGTTAATAAAGAAAGAACAAGGTCCAAGATGATACTCATAGCTTCTTTATTTCACCTCCCACTGATGTTCCCTTTAAACTCTGAGCTTATCTTGACTGTAGAGTTTTGGGATTCCTAACACAGTTGCTATAGGATTTGAGTCTATGGAGGCCCTGTCTTTAATAGGATAGGTCTTTAAAGTTTCTTATTGACCATTATTATTGGACATGGCATACCAAGAGGCACCCTAGAGAATTTTAGGGTTTCAAATACAGTTCTCACTTGCCCCATTGTGTGGCAGAAACCCCATTACCCCCTGGTAATCTACTTCTCTGTCTGAGATCCTCAGCTCGAGGACTTCAATACGGCCGACAGACAGTCTTGGTTTCCAGTCTGTCAAAACAATGATTGTGTTCCCTGACAAGCAGATTCCACTGAGACCAAAGTCATAAGGAGGGAAAATAAAATTTCCTTCAGTGAGCTATTTGGTATAACAATAAGAACAGTCATTTTTTTTTCACACCATTCTTCTTACTTCAGCATAGTAGAATGGCCAGGAAAAAGCATTAAATTATACCTACAATTCATTTTGGTCCTGAGCTGGATACTCAGCAGTACATTCTCTGTGACTACAGGAGTAAATTTGAGTGAATTCTTCAAAGCTTCCACCTGTGTTCTCAGTTGGGCATTGAAGGGTTTGGGTTTCTCTCTCTCTCTCTTCCTTTCTCCTTCTTTCCCTCTTTTCCCTCTCTTCCTTCCTTCTTTTCCTTTTTTTCTCCTATGCTTTCCCTCTATTTCTTTCCCTTTTTTGCTGTATATAATCTCTAGTGCAATCAGAAGCTACCAGATGACCCCACAAACTTCATAATTACTGTTACTGCCATAGCGATTAAGTGTCACAGCCGCTTGATCTCCCAACACCTTGCTCTCCACCTGTAATTTATCCCATATCACTAGCAATGAAAATGGATAATTGTGATGCCATTTAATGCCACAGATTACTAATATTCCCTTTTTCCCCAAAGAAGGTGGATATTTTCAGAATTTGCCTTCTGTTTTCTGAGGTGGTTCCTGGTACCACTTACTGAATCAGTCAGATTTTCAGCAAGATCAAAACACAAGCAAGATTTTTAGAGCATATCTTAATAAAGGGATAATTTAACTGGCATGGACAGGTTAAGGCGACTCCAAAAGGAATGAAGAATCACCCTCGCACTAGCAAAAAGTAGTGAATCGGTACCACTCCCAGCCCTGAATGGGTAAAGGGAGGAAGCAGTTACTGAAACCCAGAAAAAGTGGCTGCAGCATATGGAGAAGGCCAAGCAATATGACCTCTGGCTTTAGGTTGAGAAACTCAGCCAATACTGAGACGTAGTAGAGAGGGAGAAAGGATGAGATCTCACTCTCCATCTGCACTTTGGTCTCCTGCTTGTGTCTCCCATTGGCTGTATTTAGCTGGAAGCCAGAAAGCAAGAGCCTGGTGGATACTGTCTATAAGGGTCAGATTGCAGAAACAGAGCAGGATGGAGAATTAATAAATATACTCTGAAGAGGCAACTGAAAAAAATCTACCACACAACTGAAAGAAGCAATAGTATTCAATCACTAGGAATGATGCTGGAGAAAAAAATATTCATAGATATGAAACAATGTACATATTGTATTCATATTTTACAAAATGGGTTACAAAATAGCATTTTGCAATTAAGATAGATATGAACAAATGGACTAGAGAGACCTAGAGACCAGATGGTAATATTGAAATGAGATGACAAATGATTCTAGAAAAGGTATCTCCAAAAAAATTAAAAAGAAAACAATTGAAACTGATAGTCTCTGTGTTTGTTTTAGATGCATTGATCAGTCATTTTCACTCTATGTAGAGAGTTTGGTGATGAATTAGAGGAAGGTACCTTAAAAAACACAACAGTAAAATAAATATTTTTCTAACAAGTCCCTTTGTTGATACCCAAGCTGTTCATTCAGAACATTACACACACACACACACACACACACACACACACACACACACTCACACACACACACACACACACACACAGAGGGAGAGAGAGTCAGGGAACAAATAAAATTACTTTCACTACAGGCAAAGAAAGGAAGAGAGGATTGCCAAGAATTATCCTAAAAAACTTTGATTTACCTCTTCAGGTTAGATATTGTGTATGTGAACGAGGACTCTATCATAAGTAAAGTAAAGAGAGCTTCCTGGAGGAACTGGGAAGAGTTTGACAGGTCCTAAATACAGCTCAAATTTTGTATGTCATCTTACCAGACTTCTTTACCTATATAACTTGCTAGAAATTATGTGCTATAACCAGGCAATCAAATTTATAGTTTGCTGTAGCTTTGGTCTTTCCATAATAAATGGGTTTAAACTCCAGATAGGTGGGGGGGGGGGGGGGGAGGAAAGAAAAACAAACAAAAACTTAGTATTTATCTCTGGAAGCAGAAATAAAGGACACATTTGGAAGACTGCATTTCAATATACAAGCAGCCTTGGAGATTTTAGAATAATAAAGGATAAAACTGGTGTGGCAACTAGGGAAACAAAGGTAAACCTATGACAATGATTGAAGGAGATATGAAGGAAAGGTTTCAAACTAGTGAGCACCTTATTTTCTTCATGTTTTTCCTAACATTTTCTTTTTACTTATGTTTTCTGGAAGTCACTTAAATATTTCAAGCTCAACATTATTTCATGAGGTCCTGTAATGGGAAACTTTTTCTTTTCTCTTTTGAAGCTTAATAATTCTTAGATTGAGAAAGTGATCTCATTTCACAGTATTTATTTTATTTTTTTATCTAGTTTATAAAATATACACTCATTTATTTTCCTAGCACTGTTTGTATCTCCATTATTTCATTGATTTTCAGAAGAGAAGTTATATGTGAGTCATTTCATTATTTTTTTCCTTTTGGTATTAAGCCGTAAGAACTGTTTTTGCATTAATCTGAAAGGGAAGCTTCACACTTCATTTAGTAACTGCACATTAAAAAGAAGTTTTCATTTTCTACTGCTGAATATAGACCAACACAAATCCTCCATTAGGGATGAAAATCTTTTCCTTAATTCCCAGGAACAGCTATAAAGCTTTCTACATCCTGGCTTTAATATTAAACACCCAGGAATTTTATTTTAAAGATAAATTTTTTTTTCTTTCTGTTTATTCCCCAAATCAGGCCAATTTATCTCCTTGTTTATCTATTATAATTTTTATGATCACTCAGTCCCAAACATAGGCAGGTGCTGAAAAAAATGTTTCTGCACTTTATTCACTTTGTATATATATATATATATTTTGGTTTTTTATTGCTTATTGTCTTATGTGTAAGATATTAGGAATACAGTGACAAAAGAAATGGACATGGTCCCTATCCTTAAAAAGCTTGTAAATTTTGTTATTAATATAATATCTAATAATATTATTATCCCAACATAAACACTTTTACTTTATAGTTTTTATCTTACATAAAATCATTGTCTCCTTACTCTGTGTCTAATCAGAGATCAGGCAAAGCAGCTTTTTGATTGCTATGATACATATTTGGTGTACCTTTTTTCTAACAGATTAATTTTACAAAGCTAAGGACATGTGCAAAAGTATTAGTCCCATAATATACATGTTTCTCAGCCTCAGTCTTCCTCAGGAGACTGGCATATGCACCCTGGCTGGATATTTTGTCTTGCTTTCTCAGCCCCCTCTCCCCTTTCGGAAAGGAATAGAGTTTTATCTTTGCAAAGGCTGCTCTGCAAAAACATCAGTGTCTATTTTGCAATTTACTTGATATCACTTTTTCTCTTTTCAGTCACACAGTCTCTCGTAATCATTAGTTATGGAGGAACATCAGAACTTATATTACTCAATTTTTTAAAACCTCTAGAAAGAATATAAAGGGACAAACTGGTCCCAGTTTGCTTAGGACTCTTCAGATTGTAACATGAAAAGTTCCACACGCTGAAAAGCTCCTCAGTCCCAGGCAAATCATGAAGATTGGTCACTTTAATTATGCACTTGATGCTTTGCTAGGGACCAAGGTGAAGAAATATAAGGTTGAATAACACATGCTCCCTGCCATTGAGGAACTCTCAATAATGAAGGGCCTAATACGAATAACAGATAATCAGATAATCAGTTCCAAGATAATCAGAACATTAGAAATATCACTTTTCCTTATTGTCACAAATCAGAGCAAATCTGGCCAAGGGACAACTCTTTAAAGTTGACGTAGGTAAAAGGCCGTATTGCTCACCCCATCGTGGTCACTTCTACCACTAATTCTTGCCTCTGCTGGGTAAAACTTGGGGGACAATTCACAATCACCCCAAGGTCACATTATTTAGTGCTTGGGCTTCAAGAAAACCCAAATAGACACCACCATCTGAAGATCCTTTATTTGAGAAGTGCTGTTGATTCATATTTTTCCATTATTAGAGATAACATTACCATAGTGGTCATCACTAAACATAAATCTTTATGTGACCTGTCATACCTGAGAGGATCTGTCTGCAGTGCTCTCTAAACACACTCTCATTCCTTCAGTCTTCCCTTATTGTTTCTAGTGTCTGAGCTCTCTCTAACCTAGTCTATCATGAAATTTGTCATCTGGGAATGTGCTGATGCTCCCTCTATCCTGATAGTTCTTTCTGGTAGTTCAGGAAGGGTTTGTCAAGCTATGTCTATGTTATATGAAAGATGTAAAAAATTGGGTTTGAGGAAACGTGATTTGTCCACGGTGTCATGATTTGTTGATGTTGACATCCTGTCTTTTGGCTACTGTTATTTATTTTGCCACACTTAAATAAAAACAAGCATTTGTTTACTTTCGATATTATCTTTGTGACACTGAAGTCAACTTAGATCAATCATTGCTTTGGCATATTTTGCCTTAAACATCAATACATATTTTTTATCCCCAACACTCAACACTTTCTGTGGATTATGTGATCCCAAAGGGTTACATAAACAAGTATTCTCCACTTAGGATAAATAACCTGTTCTTAAAAATCATGAATTCTGCAGGAATATAACGGTAGTCTATCTATCTATCTATTTATTCACTTATTTTTATTGGTTATGAATATTCATGTGATACAAGGCTGAATGTCCTTCATATCCTAGATGTGAAGGTCAGATCCGTACTGGCAGCATGGCCATTACCACAAATTGCGATTGTACCCCGTGTCCCCGACCCAATTATCCCCAACCTCCCTCTCTCTCCTCCCTTCCCCCTCCCCCCACTTTGTTTCCCTAAGTATGTTCTCTCCCTCTACAAGCCCAATGCACCACTGTGGTCTTTCTTTCTTTCCTTCTTTCTCTTTTAGCTCCCTCTTATGCACGGTAGTCTATTTAACATTATTTAAAATGTGAAAATTACACTGCATCACAGTTCTATTCCAAACTTATGTCTTAAAATGCCATGAAAATACAGTGCAATACTCAAATAAATAAATAAATAAATAAATAAATAAATAAATTGGGTAAATTTCTAGAAATAAAATGAGATGGCCAAATGGTATGCCCATATTAAATCCTTTTGATGTGGATTAACAAATTAACATCCAGAAACCATTTTTAGCAATTTATAGTACCACCACGAATATAAAGAAAAGCTTATTTTAATTTGTACTAACAAATACTGGGTAATATGAATGCTTTTGCAATCTTGCACAGATAAAATGCTATATTTTGGTGAAATTTAAAAGTAATAATTAACACTGAATTTAATTTTTGCATTTGTAACATGTGTATTTTTTCAACTTCTTTTTGTTTCTTTAGGAATATGGGTTTGAAAGAGCTTTTCTATAACAAATACATTATTTTTTTCTCATATAGGTTAAATATATTTTTTATCATATAGGATGAACATAGTTTTCCCAATTCAACATTTGCCTTTTTATTTATTTATTTATATTAATAAATAACAGGTTTTTTGATGCTTATAGCATTTTTAAAATAATTAGAAATAACTTTATTTACCATTTCTTACATTATTTATTTCTAGGTTTTATAATCATAAGCCCTATTTTGTCACTAAGTGTATATTCTGTGTTTTTCAAATATTTTTATGATTATTTATTTTTATATGTAAATATTTTACCTAACTGGGATGTATTATAAGTACAGACAGACACAATTCTCCTTGTTTCCGACTAGTTAGCCAATTGCCCAACTACCATTTATTTTTTCCTTCTTTTAATCACTGATTAAAATGTAACTAAATTTTCTAATATACCAGAATTTACTTCTGCCTTTCCTAGACTTTCCATTCTGTTGTAGGTCTATCCATGAAACACGAAACTGTATCACACTGTTTAATTGTATCTTTTCACTACATTATAATATTCGCTTTTATAAACATTTCAAACTTCCAAATTATCCTCACTCCGATTACTGTTCTTTTTTCAAAATGTTACAGGCTACATATTTTCTTTTACAGTTCCGAGTTATATTTAAGACAAGTTCTTCAAATTAAAAAAATCTCATTAATGGCTAGAGAAGATTATAATACTGAATTTTGTCATCTAGAAACGTTTTTTCTCTGTAATTATTTAAGACTTCATTTACAACCCTTACAAGAGATTTGCAGTTTGCTTTTTTATACAAATACATCACATTTCTTAGCAAGTTTATTCTTAGTTCCATATAGTTTAATGCTGTTTGAAATGAGATCTTTCCTTTCCATATTTTCCCCTTTGTTTATTGTTGGCATGTAAAAGAGTAACTGATTTTTATAAGTATTTTATCATTGGAAAATTTACTAAGCACTCTTAATATTGTCACATTATCATGAAATTTTTGTTACTAAGAGTGTCCCAATAAATTTTCCTGCGTTTCAAGATTAGCAATAATAAAATTTATCAAATAATAATTTTGTCTTTGTTTCAATATTTATGCAGTTTAGTTTAATATTTAGTATTAGTAATCGAGTACTTAGAACTCATCATACATATCAATGACGGTAACGAGCAAATTTTTCTTCATCTGATTAATGAGAATGAAATCAGTGTTTCACCATTAGGTTTAATTCTAGCTGTTGATATAATGTATACTTAAAATCATTTTTAAAAGGCACAAGGGAACTGTCTGTACTACCTTGGTAACTTCCTATAAATCTATAGTTATTTAAAAATAAAAATAAAAGATAAAAATGCAGGAACTACTATTGTTTCGATCTATCCAACACCTACTCTTTTTCCTCTGATAAGTGTCCTGATCTTACTTTGTAGCTACTCTTCCCTTTTTGGATGTGATCCCAGTAGGACTATCAACCAAGATATCCTCACTTTTAGAGCCAGTGAAACAGAAAGAGTAACAAAGGAATACAAATAAGGAGGAGTCAGACAGAGGAGGAGATTTCAGCATCCCTGGAATCAGGGAGAGAGAGTTTCAAGGAAGATGAGGTCCATAGTATTGAAGACTGCAGTTAGTTTCAGAAGCATGAGGGCTGTGAATATATGTATGTTTTTAGACTGACAGTCAGGACATTGGTGACCCTCACAAGAACACTGGGGGGAATTTGTTAATCCTTGAATCCATCCAGGATTCTGAATTAGACAATATAGGGAAGGGACCCTACAATCTATGTTTTTAGCAAGCACTGCTGATGATTTTGTTTCAAGTAGTACATTGTCCACGTTTTGAAGAAGCACTAGGTGGGCATGATTGTCATTCATAAGATGAAGAACATAAAATTGCTTTGTTCGGAACAAGTGCAATGACCAAATCAAATAAATAGTCTGATTGATCTTATCAAGTTTACAGAAATTGTTCATTACCGCACAAGGGGCAGGGGTAGGGATATTCAATGAAAATGATTCATATTGAGGTAAACAAACATGATACTTTTGTTTCTTAATTTCTTTGTGTCACATCTGATCCTATTTTCAGTTGAACAACAACAAAAAAATGAATTTAAAATAGCTAAACCATTAAAAAAGTATTTACTGGCTTATGAAATTGGAATGCCCAGAGGGAGAAAGCACTTCAGAGTCATTCAGATTGAGCAGCCCAGCAATTGCATTAAGTTCGTGGTTTTTTCCTGTCCAAGTTAAGCTTTGTCTCATGGGAGCAAAATGACTACAACAATTCTTCACACTTTATGCTTGCTTATTCACATCCAAGTAAAAAGAGGGTCACTTCTGGAAGCCTAAATTAAAAAGTGAGAAATTAAAAAGTGAGAAAGATTTTTTCCTCTAAATTTTCCAAACCTCTCCTTGAAACTTATTAGCACAAATTGGGACATTACTAAAAGCGATCATTTTTAATTAGAGAATTTAATTACTCTGATTATCTTAGTCCTAAACACTGCCTTAGCTCTATTCCCTTTTCTGTAGACAGGGGTAGAGCACATGACCAGTGTAGAAAAGAAATTTTTAAAAAATCAGAATAGTTACTAAGAGAAAAAGGAATGCTTCTGGGGAGACAACCTCTTCTCACCTCCACTTTATCTGAAAAATGAAGATAATAGAACTTACCTCAAATAAATGTTGTGAGGATTAAATGAGTTCATTAATGTCTGCTTAGAAAATGTCTAGTACATAGTAAGTGCTACAAGTATTGTAGTTATTGTTGTTGTTGTAATTATTATTAAAGGGAAAACTGTTACTTAGGTCAGTAAAAAAGAGTGAAAAAGCCAGTAAAGGAGAGAAAGACTCTAGCAAGCTGGGTGCTACAATCTTGTGTAATGTAATCACACAATCCCATACACATAATCACATACATCCCACCACTTTCACCATATTCTGTTTTTTAGAAGGAAATCACAAGTCATGTTTACACTCAAGGGGAAGGAATCACAAAGGGCAGATTGGTAGGAGGTGGGGATCATGGAGGTCACCTTTAAATTCTATCCATTATGATATGAAAAATAGTTTAGACAATTACTTTTCAAGATGAAAGCTGGGATCAAGAGATTATTTTCTTGCTAGAAAACCCTGTTTTTTAATATTATAAACTCAGTATTATCTCAGTTTTTCTCTCTAAATTCATTGTTCAATATTTGTCTTGTTCTTTTAGGCAGATGTCCTAGACCACCTAGGTCAAAGATTTTGTACTCAAAATATCAACTCTGGAGAGCACTTTAATAATATACTGAAACTCATTTCTAGATCCACAAATTTACTCAAAATTCTCAGACCTAACTGGATATGAGACACTGCACAGTTTCAACTTCTTTCTCATCTAAGATGTCCTTTCTATCATAACATCCTGGTGAAATCTTACTCATCTTCAAGTTGAGACACACCTGGGCACTCCCAGGTACCACTGCCACCCTTGGCAGAATTAACCCTTCTCTAGGTTTCCATAACACTTGTTTCTACTTCTAGTTGGACACTTATATTGTACTAGAATTAGATATAATTTTTGGTGTTACATGCTAGATTTTGGAAATCTTGAACTATGGTTTTGAGTCATCTTTTCCTTCACTGAATCCAAGGCAGTGCACAACATTGTTACACATTTAGCAAATATTAGAATATTCTAATAAAAGCACAATCTCTATATTTTGCTATTGTAGTTAAATATATTGCTAGTTTTCCAAGTCCTTATTTACTATGTGCACTGAATTAGAATTAGCCCATTCTCTCTTGAATAAACTAGAGAAATGGGTCCCAGATTTGCAAATTAAAGATTTATGTTTTATTAACAAAATGTTCCCCCCCCTTCCTTTAGTGTAATTTCTTGCTGGTGAGAGAATTTCTCCTTAAAGATTTTTTTCCCCCCTTAATTTTATGGGTAAATTTTTGGTACTACGTATCTCAGTCGGATTTCATCTAGGTGGGGCTAGGTGAATAACTGAAATCAATGGAATTTGGACAGAAGCAATATGTCACTTACAGGCTTTGGGGAAAAATAATCTTCAACATATTCAATATCCTCTATTTTCTTCTATAGATGGTAGCATCAAAAGATGGACAGATTCTGGGTCCTAAATAACTGCATGGAGTAAAGCACTCCTACCCAGTCACTTTCATGCACACTGTACTGCACTATGGAAGCAACAGACCTTCATTCTGTTAAATCTCTGAGATTTAGGTACCATATGTTAAAATAGTTAGGCTACCCTGACTAATGCATAAGTAAAAAAAAAAATAATTTCTTAAACATGTGCGGAGAAGATAATCTAACAGGATTTCAGATGATAAAGAATTTTGATCAATGATGGGTGAAGTATTTATTTTATTAGGTGCGACAATCATTATAAAAGCTGCAGTATTCAAAAATATTGATTCTTCTGTGTTTAATTCACAGTAAAAACAAAATCTTTACAAAAATTTCAAAGAAGAAAAATATTTTCAACATCTTCTAAGTTTGAGAAGTAAGATGCAGAAGTATTTCTTTATGTTTACAAAGAGTAACCAGGGATAAATAAATATACTTAGGCAAGTGCCCTGTGTAGCTCAGATGGATGCTTTAAGTATTTTTTTTCCCTGTGGGTTTTAAAGAGGCAATAAAATTGGAAGTAGAACTTTTTTTTCACAATTTCCATTTATATTGCCTATCAACAAGATCCCACTACCATTAATTATCTAGAAGATACTGTTCCCATTATGTCCACGGGGACTTACTTAACAACATGATATATTTTGCTGTCAGTGCATTATTTCTCCAGTAACAGACTGTATTTCCTTTTCTTAATTTTATCCTATTAGTTCTGGCTCTTTCATCTCCCCAGTTTCCTTTCCTTCCTGAATAAAGATAGAGACGTCTTTCTTTCTTAAGGGAGTTGGCAAAGCTTAAGTAGGACATACCCCCAAATATTTTTCATCATAATATGCTTTCATCATAAGTAAATACAATATATTGTAGACATGGCTTTTGTAAATTATATGAAGTATGAGTGTAAGATTTACTAGTCAATTTTCTTTACAGCTATGGATGTTTCATTCTATAAAGTTTAAATTTGGGGACTAAAAATGTAACTCTTCAAAATTATCTGAAACAGTGAGAGCTTTCTTAAGGAATAATGTACACTTGAGAACTGTTGTCTTTCTTGTCCATTCTTTTTATGAAGAAGAGGGCAGTGCAACTTTCATGCTTGTGGAGGAAGAGGATAGAAATTCCCCAGAGAATTAAGAGAGCCTTAAGAGAACCACTCAAAGAGATTGGGATTGCTCCTGGAAAAAGGGGCAAATGGCATGTCACTCACTTTAACTTCAGAGTGGTGGCCTCAGTGATGTATGGAACCAGAGTGATGTAGTATGAGAACTATTCAGGGAAATTGAAAATTTGTCATCCTCGTGGGTTTACTTTCCCCTGGATAATTTTGAAAGTAGAAGCCCTGCTGAATTATCCTGCAATGACAAGGAAATAAAAAGGGAATAGGAAAAAGTTGAGTTCTGGCTTTTGATGCAGCAAAGACACAATCTTCATCTCCATAAAATGAATTGTAAAGTTAAATAACAATAAATACTATTTGTTTATTATTATTGTTATCAGGTAAAAAAAACCCTAAGAATTGGATGAAGAGTGGCAGAATGTTGATGATTGTTGAAGCTGGGTGATGAATACTTGGAGTTCATGGAACTATGTTGTAAACTTTGTATACATCTCAACTTCTATGACAAAACAGCTTTTTATAAAAGAGTCACACATCAGCCGTATGAGGTACAAGTAGCTCGGCATGGCTAGAGGGAGTCCAGATAGTGATAGAATTTGGGTGCTAGATGATGGTGAATTGATTTGTGGGAATAGTGGTAAAGGTAGTAAGAAATGAATGCATTTGTAATGTGTTTGGAAGTTAGAGCCCACATTTTTTGAAAATGAAGTGTATGGAATGTGACTGAAAAAGAGTAGTTATGATTCTATGTCTAAATTTTCTCTCAATTCATGGTATTTAAAACTGAATTTATTAGTTTAGCAATATTTTCTCTTGAACTGTGGTATTCTCCAAGGCGTACTGTTAGGAATTAGCATTTACAAATAAATGGATAAGCGTAACTTAAAGACTGAAAATGTTTCACCAAAGTTGAAATTGCCTAATTTCAAATGATAGAAATGACCCTTAAGTACAAACTGGCTCTACTGCTTTCCTTAGCATTAGTCATATATTTATCTCCGATATTATATAACAATCCACTGTTTCTAATTATTTATAAACATTTCAAAGATTAATATTTACTTTTTGTTTGCTATAATTCTGGATAACAGAACTTCAATTTCAAATAACCATACTTATTATGGGCTCAGAGTAGTGACATTGTGACCTTCATAACATCGAGCGGTCTCATAAACCTACTGTGGCTATTGTCCCCAGGTTGAATAGTCAAAAGTTTAACATGTGATTTGTAAAAGGGTTGTGTAAACTCCAGTTTCATCTCAAGAGCATCAGTCTATTGTTGGGATTCAGCAGAAGGAGAAATATTAGACAACTCTTCTTGAATTAAGTTGGGCTAGCAGTTTAGTGATTTTTGCAATCAGAATATTGAAAGAAAGATCACAGTCAGTTTCTAGAGTTCTTATAGATTGAATCAAGCTTTCTTAGGGAGGAAAAAAAAAAGCTACTGGGCTATCTCAACTTCAAAGGCAGAGCTCCAATTTATTTATTTATTTAAAAAAAAATTTTTATGGGGAAAAATAGAATGAGATTTATTTATTTATTTTTTGTACATACAATGATTCCATTTATTTAAAGTTTCTTTTTTTTCTTTTTTTTTCTTTTTTCTTTTTTTCTTTAAAAATTTTTTTTCTTAATTTTATTTTATCGATATACAATGTGGTTGATTATTGTGGCCCATTACCGATACCTCCCTCCCTCCTCCAATTTATATTTGAGGTCGTTGGTTTGATACCGGGAAACCAAAGCTCAAGGACAAAGTCAATTCCTTAGTGAGGCCTTCGTTGGCTCCCCAATCAAAATTAGTCCCATTCCACCCTGTTTCTCTGATAACATTATACTTTATTTTATTCATAGTATGTATCAAAATTGGCAGTGACCTTGTCTAGTTTACTTTCTTATTACCCGTCTCCTTGTCTTGGAATATAAACCCACAAAAGAAAAAATTTTTCACCTTATTTACCCTCACATTGCAATCATTTAGAGTAATATCTGGTGGAGTCTGTGTTCTATAAATATTAATTGAAGTAATATTAATTCAAAGCTCAGCCCTAGTAGGCAGGAAAGTGTTAGCAGCAAGACTGCAATTCATTCTCTCCCTTTACTAGGGCACACATGGGAAAAAACCTAGCTAGTCAAATCTTGAAAATGTGCTGTTGCTAGACCTCTTGACAAACGAGCACTAATGTGATTTGCTAGAGGGAGAACACGTATCTTTGAACTGCTTTTAGCAAGGTGTACCTGGTCTATCTAGCTTTACTTAAAGTGTTACAATACTGGAATCTCTGTATTTATAGCACATGGCTTCCTGGAATATTTCACATAAGCTCTCTAACTATTGGAGAAAAAAAGGGAGATATTTCAAAACCAAAATACCTCCTTTTTACATAAGTGATGTGGCTGCCTAAGTTACTTAGAAAACTAATATGTTACATCTGAGTCAGAGAGCATCCTAGTTTGGCAGGAAGGGACTGTGAGTACAGCACTGGCCATCCTGCATCTCTCTCTGCTTTACCTATGCCTTGAGATTACACTTGAAATAATGAGAATTATCAGTTAAGATTCCTGATTCTTGTGAGTTGAATTTAAAAGTCTGTTGAAGGAAGAGCCTTCATCTGAAAAAGGAATCTACTAGTTGTCCTTTAAAATAGTTCCTGAATATCCTTTCTTGTATAGTCCAACTTAATTTCAAAACATTAATTAGAATAGCTTTCTAATTATATTGTAAATTGGATATTATTCAAAAGAATTCATATAAGTATTTTATGAGTAGAAAGCAAAGAGAGTAGGTAATAAAGTCATGAATAGGACTATGAGGATCAATGTCTTATATAAGTATGGTTATCACCTATATTTAGGAAAATAAATTGCATAATTTGCAGCATTAAATTTCCAGACATGAAGTATAAAATTATACACTCCTATTGTACAAATTTGTCTTCAAATAAATGATTTGTCTTTCATTGATCTTCAAACCGATATCACATTTTTTATTGTTGCAAATAATAACCAGGACTGTTATGCATATTATATATATTATATATATACATATAATTTATAATATATAATATTATATATTTATAATATATATAAATGTGGCATCAAGATTGGGAGAAGTGATTGTCCTTTCCAACCTCAAGTTGCTAAAACCTTGTGTGGATATTTTCCTAGGGCAAGGGACTGCATTTTCAGAAAGACTGATGAAGCAGAGAACACAGAGATGAAAAGGAACAGAGTACTAGGCACCTCAAGAGCATGTATGAGAACTACTTAAATGAACCAGAAATTTTTAAAACAAAAAAGTGAAAGATAAGTATTGACTTTATTAAAATAACACGACAGCTACAGGGTGAAAACAAAAGTTAGATGTATTTAGATGTATTCTGTGTCATACAGGGGAGAATAAGAACTTGTGGGTAGGGTTTACAAGGTGTTTGACATCCCCTAAAATAAAATGAAGGATTCATGAAATAACTAGGACCATTTATATATGGAAAATGCTGTCTTTCAGTGGTGAGATATTTGTCACTAGAATTATTCACGAGGAGGTGGGACAGCCTCTTACAAGGGATTTTGTAAAAGTAAATCCCGGAAGGGTTTGAACTCTCTTATGTTTAAGATTCTATAATTGCCTCTCAACTTCTTTCTTTCTTTTTCCTTTGTCAAGTTTTTATTTTTTCTCACTTGGTTTTCTTTTTCAGTTTCTCATGTACTATGTCACAATATACTGATCTGAAACATATCATGGCATTCTCATCCTTTATACTTCTTTTTCCTCAGCTCTTTTCTTTAACTCTTAACTCTTAGAACAGCTTTTGTTACATCTCATAAGCTTTGGCATATTGTGTTTCCATTTCCATTTATCTCAAGTGATTTTTTGATTTCCTTTTGATTTCTTATTTGACTCACTGACTGGGCAAGAGTGTGCTGTTTAATTTCCACATTTGCTAATTTTCCAGTTCTTCTCTTGTTATTGATTTCTAGTTTTAAACCACTGTGGTCAAAAAAGATGCTTGACATAATTTCACTTTTCTTAAATTTATTAAGGCTAGTATTGTGGACTAATAAATAATCTATTTGTAGAACGTTCTCTCTATGCTTGAGAAGAATGTGTATTCTGCTTCTCTTGAATGGAATGTTCTGCATATGTCTAAGTTCATTTGGCCTAAAGTTTGTTTCAAGCTCAATGTTTCCTTATTGATTTTCTGTCCGAATGATCTATCCATCATTTAAAGTGCATATTAAAGTGCCCTACTATTATTGTGTTGCTGTCTACTTCTCCCTTCAGATCTGTTAATATTTGATTTATATATTTAGGTACTTCAATGTTGGGTGCATGAATGTATTTACCATTGTATATTCTCTTGATGAATTGACCCTTTTAACGTCATATAATGACCATCTTTGTTCACTTTACAGTTTTTTACTTAAAGTCTAATTTGTCTGAAATAAGTATAGGTACCCTGCTCTCTTTTGGTTTCCATTTGCATGGAATACCTTTTTTTCCATCCTTTCACTTTCAGTCTATGTGTGTCCTTAAAATTGAAGAGAATTATTGGAGGCGGCATATAGATGGGAGAATTTTCATTTTTATTTTTTATAGTAAGTGCATTTTGTAATCAGAAAAATATAGTTGATAAACTATGTGGGAATTTTGCATTAGTATGCACTCTATAAAAAGTAGAAATTTTGACCCTTTCCTCTTAATCAATTAATGGTTTATCAACTAGATGAAGTACAGAGGAATACAGACTCATATTATCCCGATGACTTTGTCACAGATGTTTTTTGAGTAGTTCACCAGCACATATATGTGTTAAAAGACTGAACTTTATAAACAGCTATTGAATGGTACTCACAATAACCACTAGGAATATTATAAATTAGCGTAAAAAATATTGAGTCCGGCATTTTAAAATGTGGCTTATTAGCAATAAAGCAACAGATCAATGGTGAATATAAGTAAATGCCTATATCCAGCAATGTTAGGCCAAATACATAAATGCTTGCAAAGACAATGGAGGAAAAAAAAAGAGAAATTACAGAATTTTCTCATAGTCACATTATTAGTAAGTGACAGAGTTCAGATTTCTATCGAAGCCAATTGTATTGGCCTGAGTTGGTACTTAACAATCATTGGCAATACTGCCTACTAACAGCTACTGAACAATGAATTTAATGAGCTTTTACTAATTACAACAGAAAGTTTCAAATACTTACTTGTATACATATAGCTGGCATGCACACACACTTTTTTTTTATAAGAAAACATAAGAAACTGTTGTTTTATAATTACCTCTGGAGATGAGTCTGGCAATGTAGAAAGGTGTATTTACTGTTTTCCTGTTTGAAAAAATGAATCAGTTTTTAAACATGTTTTACTATGTTAATTTAAATCATGTTAATAATAGCAACAGAAGAGAATTTGTAAAATGTTTTAAAAAGTTTTAATATACCTTGAATAAGCCATTACATTTCTATTCTATTTTTTAACAAAGAATATTAAATGTTTTAAAACTTTAAAAAGTTTTAATATGCCTGGTAATTAATGTATAAAAATTCAGAATATTTTCGGATGAAACAATGACATTTATACACCCTATTATGAAATCTTTGCCTATGTTTGCTTAGTACGTTTATCATTAGTTTTCTTAAAATCTCTGAGATAGACATGAAAATTTCTGTTCTTTCCTACTTATTTAACCCAAAGCATAAAAGTTAAATATTCACTTCCACCAAGGTTTTATTTACATATACTTTACTAACCAAAAATTTTTTTTTCCAAATTGAATTCCAAGTGGAATTTTTCTTGTTTGTTGATTTAGCTACTTTCTTAGGAGATTAAACTGTTAAGTAGGACAAATGAAGAAATTATAAGATATTCTTCTTAAATAGAATAAAACTTCTAGATATTTAGAATTTTCACAAATTCTAACTCTATATCAGTCTTATTTATAACTGATGTTAGGAAGGCATCGCACTTTTTCCCATTTGGTCAGATTTTCTGAAGAACAAACTTTTGGTGGTATTAATTTTGTTTCTCTTACCTTTCAGCTTCAGTGATATCCTCCTCATGGTGTATATGATCAGAGGGTTGTTAATTTCCTTACAAGCATATGGCTTCTCGATACTCAGTAATACTACCTCATTCCTAAGAACTCCTGTATCTTTGAATAAGCCATTATATTTCTATTCTATTTTTTAACAATATGTCTCATTTCATCAAGTCATAGTGATACTCAAATTCACAAGATATACTTGTGTGTGTGTGTGTGTGTGTGTGTGTGTGTGTGTGTGTGTATTCAAATTAGGGAGATTGATATCATTTTTAGTGTTCGCAAAGGTGCAGCAAAATAGGTATGCTATTACACTGCTGGTGGGAATGTAAATCGGTGAAAATTTTCGAGAGTGATTTTTGTGAGATAACTTGTCATCAGTGAATTAATTCTATCATTCCTATATTGTTTGAGAGAAATCCTGTTCTCAGTCTCAAGCCCATCATTCTGATACCTTAATGAATGGCCCATAAATCTGAATTAGTTTTTCCATACAAACCAATTTATCTTTTCTCTTTTCCAAGTTTGTTGAATTGGAAGGAGTTTTAAAAGTCAACGATTATCCAATTTTTCCAGTTTTCTGAAAAGTTCTTCTACCTCCTTGTCCTTCATAGTCAGAGCAGAGCCTAGAAGCCAGGAAAGTTACCTGATTGTACTGGGACTCTGGGCTTTGTGTGGAGGAATAAAACTTACTGGTTGACTGTATGGTGCTTGAAGCCAATAGCTATTACAACAATAAATACAGAATGCATTTAAATTCCAACTATTGAACAATTTCAGAGAAACTGAAAATCCACTGAATTGTTAAATTATCCATGGATATTTTAAATTATCCATGAGGAGAAAAGTTATTATGTTGATACAGATTGACTTGGACAGCAGACAGCATTAACTAGAAAACCAGGAGAGAAAATAGTCTTCCTAGGACTAAGTCAATACATGTTCATTCACCATAGCTGTTTTAGAGTGTCTCTTTCAATTCTTTAGAAAAAGAGAGTCAGAGTTAATGAAACATATCAATACTTATTAGATATCTATTACTATATCTACAATTTAGACAATTTACATCAATAATATATCAGTATTGCTATGTCTACATCCTAATCATTTAGTGAACCGCTAGTTTATTCCTAATATGATTTCAGTGAATCTATCCAACTACTTCTCTTGTCTTTATGAATTCCCAAATTCTAGAACACCTTCAAGTATTGTTATAGTTAAACCTTAAAATACATCAATATGAGTATGATTGTTATCAAAATTCTTTAATCTAACATAAACAGACTGGGGATAATGCTCCTCAGGAAAAAATAAATCCTATTCTCCCAAAGGAAAAAGTTTCTAGGGCATAGTCTCAGGCCATAAATAAATAACTACTAGAAACAGTTTTAAACCCATCCCGATCAGAGACACATCCCATGCTTTTGGGAGCCAATCAACAAAAATTCACTACAGTAGCAAGTTTTCCACAGCTGAAAGTCATCTAGGTTTAGGACACTTGCTTCTGAAAGTCCACTAATCCTTGAACTCATTTCTATTGCCAACCCTATATAAGATCAGCTCTTGAATTGCTTGGTGAGACTTGCTTTGCAAAAACTCTCTCTTGCTTAGCAAGCAGTAAATTCAGATTTTCTTTGTTTCAGATATTTGACAATTCCATTACAAATAAGGCCTAAATAAGGATAGTTTGCAGCAAAGTAAACCAAACACATTTACTCTAAGGAGAAAATATAAAAATTAATTAATAAAATGTTTTAACTAATGCATATTTGTGAAACAAAATATAGAAATTAGAAAAAATATTTAGAGCTAAATGACAATAATAATAATACTAAAAATTTGTGGTATGCAGTGTAAGTAGATGATAGAGCGTGATGAATAGCCATAAAAAATATATTATCATGATGAAATATTAAGTTAATGAGAACTGAAGAAAGTAGAAAGGGATGTAAATAAAAAAATCAAAGAAAGAAAGAAATAATCATAAATAAAAAATATTCAAAATGAAAGCTGAGAAACAATATAGAGTAGAAAAAAGACCAAGAACATAGACAAACTTCTAGAGACATTGAAGAGCAAAACAATGTGATAAAATAATAAATATTAATTAATAAAATAGTTTACAAGAAATAAAGAAATTATAAAGAGATGTTTTGAATAACTTTATACCAATGAATTTAAAATGTTGTTAAAGTAAATTAAAATGGAGACTAGGTCTGAAAAATCTCTAAGCAGACAAAGCCAGGTAGGCCTCATAAAAGACTTTTTAACCTTGCTTGGTTTTCAAACATAAGAGAGACTCAATTTGGGATATCTCTTGAAAAATGCCTAGATTAAAGAAAAATGAAATTTAAGGCTAACCAATGAGAAACTGCCAACTAACTTATAATTATACAACTAGGGTATTTCCAGCAGGATAGAACAAATAAGGCAATTTCATAACAGTAACCCATCAACTATTTGCTTTGCTTTACTACTGTGTTTGCTCTATAAAAACCTTCTCCTTGCATTCCTTCTGAGAAGATCCCAGATAACTTCAATCTTGGAGCTGTCCGATTCATGAATAGCCAATTGCTCAAATATACTCTTTAAAATTTTGATGTCCCTCCATTTACTTTTAAAAAATGTAGCTGAAAAGATAAATTTTATCAAATTGATTCAAGAAAAGTAGAAAATCTTTAATTATCGATTACAATTCAACACATAAAAATTGAATTATTATATGAAACTACAAAGTAATACAAAAGTACATCGAAAAGTTTGTGGAAAAATAGAATTAAAAGATAACACTAACCTTTCCATAAACTTTTTGAAGACCTCTTGTATATAATTTGCAAATCCCATCTGCATTGTTTTACAGGAAATATTTTAGTTTATATGTCTAAAATAAATTTGATAGTAAATTAGAAAGAATAGCATAAGAAATTAATATGAGTAAATAAAGTGTTAGTGCATATAACCTATTAATACGTACAAAGAGTACATCATGATCTAGTAGAATTTATCCCAGAAATGGAGGGAAGGTTTAATATTCGATAGCTATTGTGGTAGTTAATTTTAGGTGCCAATTTGACTAGATTAAGAAGAATCTAGAACACTGGTAAAGCATTAGTTTTGGGTGTGTCTGTGAGAGTTTCTAGAACACACTAGCCTGTAAGCCTGAGTGGATTGGGTGGGAGAGATCCACCCTCAGTATGGGCAGGCACCACATGATCCACTGGGGCACGGAGGGAACAAAAACAGAGGAAAAGGTGAATCTCTCACTCTTTATCTGCTGGAACTAAGATACACTCTTCTCTCCTGTCTGTGGACATTTGAATTTGAGACTCTTCAGCCTTTGAATTCCATGACTCACTCCAGCGGCTCCCCTGGCTCTCAGGCCTTTGGCCTTGGACCACGCTGTCGGCTTCCCTGGTTCTGAGGCTTCTGGACTTGGACTGAGCCACGCTACTGGCATCCAGTTTGCAGACGGCCTATTGTGGGTCTCCTCAGCCTTAATAATCACATGAGCCAATTCCCATAATAAACCCCGTCTCATGTACTTGTATACATATGCTATTGGTTCTGTCACTCTGGAGAGTCCTGACTAATCCAACTATTAATGTAATTCAACACATGAACAGATTAAAGGTGAATAGCTATATACCATCTTAAAACAGATGCAGAAAAATGTTGTCAAAATTTAGTACCAATTTTTCTTCATCGTCATTATCATAATTCTTTGAAAACTTGGAGACAATGGGGCTTTCTAACCTGATAAAAGGAATCTTTCAAACACTTAGAGAAAACATGGCATTGACTTGTGAAATGAGAGTGCCCCCTTGCAGTCAGAAGGCAAGGAAAACTGCCATTACCACTTCTATTAAACTTTATAACAGCAGAATAAATTTTACTACTATAATGAAATAAAGATATTTCATTATTTTTAATTAAATAACTACTATAAAATTTTTCATATCACAGTAATAAAGTAGAAAAGATAGAAAAGTCTTTAAGGCTGAAATCAAAGACCAGTTGTAATTATTTGCAGTTGAGTGATACCTCACTTCTAAAATCCAAGAGACTTTATAAACTACTAGGATTAATAAGAATTAGTGAGTTTCCTGGATGAAAGATTACTACTCTCAAATCGATAATGTTCCTGTGTTGCAAATATAAATTAGACAATGAAATTAAAATATAACATGTACAAAAGCAAAAATTTATATGTAGCTAGGAACAAATCTATCAAAGTTCTGCAGGAGCTTTGTAGAGGAAGCAATAATATTTACTGAAGGGCATAAAAGACCTAAATAAATGGAGAGATACACCAGATTCATAAGAGGAAAGTTTATGACTTGAAATAGCAAAGAAAAATATAAACTATAAAGAAAAAATACATTTGACTACATTAAAATTATCAAATTATATAAAATAATATATAATTTTATAATTCTAAAGATATTTGCAACACATATAAGAGAAATAAAAGATTAATATTTGGAAGATATAAAGAATTCCTACAGATAATAGAATGAGAAAAAAATAAAGCAGATAAAGAGGACATTGGAAAGAGGAATCATTAAAGCCAATAAACGTATAGTAACAGTTTATGGAAAGATCCTTAGTACCTTTCAATTCCATTTTTCCATGAACTTTTTAAAGTACCCTCGTATGATATGTTTGATGTCAGTAATAATCAAGCTTGTGCAGATCACAACAACAATGAAATACTATTTCAGTCCTTTAAGACTGAAGAATTTTTAAAGGCCTGCTAATACAAAGTGTTAGTGAAAACATAGGAAAATAGGAAACTCTTACATACTGATAGTAAAATCCCAAATTGGTGCTGCCACGTATGATAGCAATTTGTCATCATTATTTTGTAATTCTGAAAATATGAATACCCTGTAGTCCAGCATTTGCTTCTTTGTGTAACAGAATTTGAATCAGATTCTTCCTGTTGGCCCAGAAATGGTAGTTAGGGTCCAGTGATCAGTACAAAGGGGTGTTAAATATTCCACACTGCAAAGACAATGATTAATAATCATGATATCAGTGTTTACTAAGACACAGGTGAGCCAGCATTGCTCACCCCTAGTCATTTCCCCACATCACTCTGTTCTCTGATCTTCTTCCCCAACTCCCCAGAAAATAGAGTCAAAAGGATGAGAGAGGTCATTAGAGACACCCTGTGAGTAGTGTTCCTGAAAAGTGACCTAGAAAAAGAAAGGGTCTTGAATACTCACCCACCAAACTGGGACTATTTTAAGAAAGGGAGATGGGCACTTTATTCTTCAGTTGGGCAATTGTTTAGGTAGCAAATATGTCCATTAGCCCCCTTGGCTAGGTGAATTTAGAGAAACTTATAAAATTACAGAGATACGTCAGAGCAGAAAGAGAGGATGGAGTAGAGCTCACTGCATTCCTATGTTCTGCATGGAGAGGTACAAGATTTGTTGTGTGTGAGAAGGAGAATATAGGCAGGTGTGTCTGAACTATCTTGCAGTATTCCATGTAAGAGTTTTTTGCTGCAAGGAGTAGGAGAACTCTTTGGAGTGGTGAATGTTGGCTGTGGCTAGTGGGAAGATAAGTGGAAGAGTTGAGTTTGGTTTAGACTCCACAAGTCAAGAAATTGCAAAGTGGTTCCCTGAAGGACACCATCAAGCCCTCCATAAAAGACCCAGAATTTGTAAGGTTGCCACATTGTCGATGACTGCTCAGTGTTAGCCAGAGAGCAACAACAAGCAACAGAGAGAACAAATAAACACATGGGTGATGAAATTAAAATCAAATAACCACCACCATGACCACCACAAAACACTTTAACTTTACTTCTCCCTGGTCCTCATCTCAAATCTCTAGAAAGAAAAGATGCAAGAAGTGCATCAGAGCTGGTACTCTTAGCAGTCAATGTCCCAGCTGTAGCCTGGGATAAGGGAAGGGAGGAGATGAGACTTAAATGAAGGTTGTGATGAATGTTTTAAAACAAAGAGTTCATTACCTAAAATGAGAATTTATGGAACTTGTACAAGATATTACTAAGGAATTGGAAAGGGAGATTCAGCAGAACATAAGTGGAAGGAGTAAGTACAGAAAAATAAAAGTATTTCATGTTTATGTACATCTGAGTTGAGACTGCTTATTAAACTGGGTATTTCCTAGAAAACTCACTTATACATGTAATGAAGGCAATGTTCAGGGATTTCCATTGCAGTGTTGAAATGGTGAAAATTAGAACAATGTACGCACTCATTAACTGGGATATTACAAGGATTTGGTCAGCAAACTTGAAGAGTAAGTTGTACAAGAATGTAAACAGTATGATTACATTTAAACCATCTATTTTCAAACCATACAGTGCTTTCTTAAGTCCACACACATACATACCTTTATACATATATTTGTATACCTATATGTGTCATAATGTAAAATATGCATAGGGAGGATATTTATCAGCTAGAGGATGGGGAGGGAGGGAATTCAAGAAAGTAAGGTACTTTAGCAATATATATAATGTAGCAATATATATAATTTTGCATATATAAGTATATAGCATACATATACTTACCAAGATATATAATTTTCTTTCAGAAAATGAAGATATGATGCAAATTTTGTGTAATATTAATTTTTTTAACAAACTGAGTATACTGTTATCTATTATATTATTTTTTCTGTAGTTAAATATTTAAAAATTAAAAAAACTAATACATACGTATTTTGATACACTTTTCTATAAAATTTAGTTGGCATTGCAGTGTTGTAGATTATGTTAATATTGATTTAGTTCTTTACTTCCATAAGCCAAAAAAGAATCCCTTTGAACTTACTTCAAATATTTATTCTTGCTGTCATCTGCATCTTCATGAGTCATTAAAATTTGCAGTTATTCCTTTGTATTTCCTTTGAGAGGGCAAAGTGTCATTTTACTTACTCTGAGAAGCTCTTTACTAAAACAAGATCCAACACACATGACTAACGATTTTTTATTTCTTTTTTATCTCAACCTGAAACAAAATTGAATATTTAAAAGGACAAAGGGGGCCCCTCTTGTATATACACATATTTAATGAGCTTATCTGGTTTTGATTCATTGTTTAGAGCAGGGACTTATTTCAAGCTTTTAAAGGTACTGAAGTGTTAAGAATATGTTTCCTGTGAATAATCAATACATATTTTTAGACCCTAAGCTATTCTTTTGAGTCCTCTTTTCCTAGTAAATCTCTGAGCATTCTTCTCATTACAGAGTAGTGATTCACAGGGACATGGGATCCGCTGTCTATTTTCTTATTAATCTTTTCAAAATAATCATGTATGTGGCTGAATACCATATGAAATAAAACATTTTTCAAAGACATTTGCCCTATGCATTCCACTTTAAAAATATATGACTCATGAAACGAATAAGATTTTCCATTTTGTAGCATGAACATTTTAAGAGTTGAAATCTCTGCTTTTCAGTCTTATAGTATTCATGAAACAGTAGATATACCTGATTGTATATACTAGGGCAACATATCAACAACTGGCATGATAATTTATTTGGGGGTAAGCCAATGCCTTTACAAATTTTTTCTACCAATATAAGAATGAAATGGAGACATTAAACAATAATCCGGGAGGTAATTTTCACTAGCACTGTTGTTGCCTGTGCCATTATTGAATCATTTGTGCATATTTCTGTAATGGCTTGAAATGGTCTGTTCTACATTTATTTCTCTTGTGCCAATTTACACTAGCTATTTCTACATGTTAAGGATATCCATAACAGCTATCAGGCAAGGGTTTAAGAAAATTGTCTTGTTCTTCATATATTCACACTTAAATATATATTAGAATATATATGTGCACACACGCAACTCTACATATATATTATGTCCACAAAAAATCATCTATATCATATATATTTTATTTGTTATACGTATATATTATACATTTATATTTAATTATCAGCGGTCTCCTTCTGCTGACATATAATTGTATTTTCTCACTTGCTCGCATTTCTGGCTGCACTCCACTTAAAATTGTATTGAGTTTTGCTATTTCTTGCTTTTTATCTCTTATTCATCATCCCACTGGTGTGGTTATGGGCCCTTGACAGCAAAAATAAGATTCCTAGGTTCATGGAATCTTTATTATACGAAATGTGCATTAATGTCATTCTTATCTGCTAATGGCCTCCGTGAGCAAGAGAAGCAATGAAAGGGAATGAAAATGATTATTTATTCACCAGTTTGCTAGAGACTATCACTAATGAACCATGACCACAGATCGTCTGAACAAATTTCCAGGGTCAGGCAGGGTCCTATCTTTTGATTTTCTTGAAAATATGTGTAATAATTATTTCCAATTACATGCCCCCCAATAATATATCACATTTTCAATACATATTTATTTTAGCAAATTGGAAATATGCTAGGCATTGAAATGCAAAGGGTGTGATGCTTGATAAGTGAAAATGCTATTCACATTTATTATGATTCACTATAGCATGATACATTTTGCACTCATGCGGCAGCTAATTTAGACTCTTAAATTCTCCTGTACTTCAGTTATTAATTGGAGAAGGATCTCTTCACATAATTGAGGTTCTTAGAACTCTGAATTAGACAAATATTGGTTCAATGTGCCTGAGATTGTGCCACTTGGTAGTGGTAAGACAGTCAATATAATTTAGGAATTCATTGTAGGAGAGACAGCATGTCAACAAATATGTAGGATTTTAAAAATAAATTTCTCTGATTATCTTGTCTTTATTACAAGGATTATCACCAAGTAATAATTAACAGCTCAAATTTCACTTGCTCTAAGAATTTCCTATAAATGTGTCACGAAATGGGTTCTCATAGTTAGTAATGCAATACTTCCATGATGTATGTGTGTGCACATTCAGACATAGCGCCTTACACAGATGATCACTTTTAGTTCACAGGACAATTCTAAATTCAGCAAATATGTATTTTATTTTTCCTCATTCAAAACCACAGCTTCTATGATGCCCATACCTTTCTATTAAACTATTGTCATTGTATAGCTAGACCTCTAAGCCACCTTGCCTCACTCACTGAAGACATTTTTTCCTTGCCCAAGTTTTTACTCTCCATGTGCTACTGTTGTTATCAGTGATAAGCCAATAAAACCCATTCATCACCCCATTTCTCTTTTTATTGACTTCCTCACTTCTAGCAAATTTTTCTTAAGCTCTGCTCAACTGCACATTCCTAAGATCACACCCTCAACCTATTCATAACCACAGCCATGACCCCATATCACTCTGACCACTTCCATTTGCCCTGGACTCTAGTTGATCCACTCCAAAAAGTTTGACATGATTTAGGCCTCCAATCTACTGACACACCAGACTTCTCAACTATCCAGCACCCATCTTATATCTGCATTTCTCTTCTTATGCAATTAGGCACATTATTATATGCACTTCTTTGCAAGCACCCTCCTGGACTTCTTTTTTCTTCTCTTTCCACTTTGTCTGGAAAAGTCCTATTTTTGCTTGTACTCTTCATAAAGATTTTATCTAACAGCTTTCCCTTATTTCTCTTGAGACATCATTTCTCTATCTCTACTGAATTATTTCCATCAGTTTGTTAATGTACCATATTTAAAACCAATTAAATATAAAAATTTTCTATTGACCTGATGCCAGAGGAGAGGTTCTGGGAGACTCCATAGCTGGCCTTGACCCACCCCGTCCTCTCACCAGGAAAGAATTCAAGAGCAGAGTCACAGTAGAAAGTGAGAGCAGGTTGGATGAATAAGAGGTACAGATTCCACAGAGAAAATGCAGTATAGCCCCAGAGACTGAGTAGGAGCCATGCCAAGTTTAACACAAAACTAAGAAATACACACTTAAAGTTCAGTACAGAGTGCAGGCTGGCTCTAGAGAGTAAGAAGCTGCTTGCTGAAAATAAGTATGATGCAAATACTATACACTGACAGGCAGAGTGCAGGCTGCCCCAGAGTGAGTGAGCAGCAGCCCCACCTTCTGCTGAGATTCAGCTTTTATAGTTTTGCTATCTAATATATATTCATGCTATCTAATGAATATTCAGCTAAGGGGTGGTTCCCTGTTATGTAGCATAGTTTTGCACATGCTCAGTTAGTCTCCCTTCAGGGCATTTTCATTGATCAGATTCTATCACATGTACTGAAGATATTCAGTAATATTCTGTGCTCTTTATCACCCCTTTTGGAAGGTCATTCAAAGGATAAACACCCACTGAGCATACTTGGTCACGAGGGTTATATGAGCTGGTATAAATTCCTTTTACTGAGCATGCTCAGCTACTGGATTTGCATAAGTCTTCCCCTTGTGGTCTCAGTCTCCTGGAGTTGGTACTGAAAATAGGTGCAATAAGCAACAGTAACTCCCCTCCAGGGGAGGGCTTAGAGGAGAGGCCTGAGACTGTGGGGAGTGGCTTGAAACCCAGAGATGTGTTCTGAAACCCCAACCCAGGGAAACTGAGCACCTCCTTTCTCAACCCCTCCACCCATATCCAACTATTGTCCTATTTCTCTGCTTATCTTTACAAAAACACTACAAGAATAGGTTGTTTTTATTTGTTGTCTCCATTTTGTCACTGCTTATTCATTCTTCAATCTCCTATATCTTTCTAAAATTTTCACCTCTTCACTGCTACTGTTGAGGTCAGCAAAGACATCTCATGGTAACAAATTTAATTATCGTTTCTCTTGTTGAACCCCAAAGGACAGACAAAATGGACTCACTGTTGTTCAAGACACATTGAGATTGTTAAACAGAATCGAATGGCCGCAGCGAAGGAAGGGGCAGACTTGTATTTCTTAGCCGGCAAATACGTATTTTACTAACTGTTATGAAGTTTTCTTTTCTGTAGCTAAGTGACGGCAACTCTCAAAACATAAGGCCAGATTACCTGTAGCTGGAAGTTCTACACTGACCTTCAACAAGTGTACCTGGTACCAGTCACCAACCCCCTCCTCATTCTTGGGGGCCCACTATGGCTCCAATTAGACAGAAAAAGTACTTCAAGGACATTCTTCATTCTTCTCCGTCATCTCTAGTAAGAGGTGTCATGTCAAAACCAGCCACAGACAGTCTATGGACCTGCAAAATAACACATCTTTGTGATATTTCACTCATTGCGCATGTGTATAGCCTTCTCCATAAATATTCATAGCATTTCTCTAGGTTCACTGAATATGTATGTAAACCTGATCCTAGGAGGCATAAATACTAGCCTACTCCCCTTCCCAGGTATACTGCTGTCTTCAGTCTTGCTGGGGTTGTGCTTCACAATTCTGCATATTTTTTTTTCTGGAAAATAAAGTCTTCTTTTTCTTTTAGTGGATCCTGTGGTCCTCTTAACACACTGTTTTCATCTTACATACCTTACCAGTACCATTGCACACAACTGGCTACTTATTTCATCTTGAAATAACGTTCTCTCCTTATATTTCTTTGATAGATATGATAAATTGACTCATTTAAAATGTTCCAATTTCTTCTATTTTACCTTCCTTTACTATATATAGTAGCAAGAAAGCAAAACACACAAACAAACAACAACAACAACAACAACAACAAAAATTTCCCAGTTTTCCATATATACTTAACAGATGTAGGAATTTAAATAATGTCAAAGAAATTCACTAGTGACTTCTGTGACCTCATTTGAAATTGAGGGAGGGAGAAGAGCATACAGCATGATGCATTATTTCTCCTTATGCAGCATAATTATAAAGCCAATTAATCTGGTGGTAGGTTTTTTTTAAAATCTCTAGATTGCAGCTAAAGAAGTGAGATCTTGGAGCCAGTAGTTGAGACAACGCCTATATGTTTTACCAGATTTTTGATTATGACATACGAAACTCTTCCCTTAATAGGAAACCTTAGTTAGCTTGCTCTTGGAGTAAACTTTATGGAACCAGCCCAACCATCGAATTTGTAATCATCTACTATCCTGTATATTCCCCTTGTGTTTAAAATTTATAGATTAGTTTCTGTTGAATTCTACTGATACAGTATCTGTAGTATTCTTTCATTGTTTCTTTTATTTCTCTTGTTACTACTTTAGAATCTTCTCAGATGACAACTTTTCCTCTGCTCAATTTCAAACACTAAAGCATCTCAGGCATCCATCCTGAAAACACTTCTTTTTAACTAAATGCTCTTCCCAGATAATCTCATCCAGTTTCATGCTTTGTAATACCATCTGTGTGATGATGGTTGCCAATCCCTTTTCATCTTTCAGTTTAAATGTCTTCTGTGTTTGTTTATCAGACTTCTTACCTTCCTGTCAACACTTGAGTCTCCTTTAAGCATCTTATATATTCATTTTTCAAAACAGGACATTTGATCCCCAACTGCTACCTTTATTGCCCGGTAAAATTTATTATCTTTCCAGTGTTATCCATTTTGATAAATGGCTCAGCAACCTGAATGTCTCAAAACTTTACAGAGATGATTTTATTCAATCAACACAAAAACTTATGTGGGGGACGCCATCATTATTCCCATTATACATATATGACAACTCAGAGATGCTATGTAACTTGTGGCATATCACATAGTTAATAAATGTAGAGCAAAGATTCATAATGAAGCCTGTCTTTTAATAGAGCTCCACTTTCAATTATTTAATTATTCTATTTTATCTTTATTTTTTGGAGAGTTATAGATACCTTTATTATCTTGGTTGTGGTAATGGCATATATAAAGGTAAAATTTTATCAAATTGTATATATATTATATCAAATTGTGTGTGTATATATATATATATATACATATATGTGTATATATATATATATATATATATATATATATATATATATATATATTTATCATTACACAAGGAAACATTTTTTGTCACCCTTTACCAATTTCTCCCTAACACCATCCTACTTTCCATTTCCCATCTCTGGTGGCCTAGGTTCCATCCTTTCCTTTTGAAAGTTCGATGAGTTATTGTGATTGCTGTATCTTTCTATCTTTCTTTCATTGTCATTTATATTTTTTTTTTAGCTCCCACTTATGAGTGAGGACATGTGGCATTTCTCTTTCTTTGCCTGGCTTATTTCACCTAGCATAATTTTCTCTAAGTTCATTCTTTTGTTGCTGCGAATGGCAGAATTTCATTCCTTTACGTGGTAGAGTAGTATTCTATTACATATATATATACCACATTTTTCTTATTCATTCCTCCATTGATGGACATTTAGGTTGGTGCCAACCCTTACCTATTGCAAACGGAGTTGCAATAAACATGGCAGTGCAGGTCTCCCTTCAACAATATGATTTCCTTTCCTTTGGGTAGACACCCAGCCGTGGGATTGTTAGATCATATGGCAGTTCTATCTGAACTAGTTTGAAGATCTTCCACACTGTTTTCCATAATGACTGCACTGATTTACAGTCCCAACTACAGTGTAGGAGGGTTCCCCTTTCTCCACATTCTCGCCAGCATTTGTTATTCTCTGTCTTTTTGATAATGGCCAGTCTAACTGGCGTGAGATGTTGCTTCAGTGTGGGTTTGATTTGCATTTCCCAGGTGCTGAGTGAGGTTGAGCATCACTTTTTTTTCATGTGTCTGTTGGCCATTTGTATACCTTCCTTTGAGAAAGGGCTTTTTAGCTCCTTTGTCCATTTTTTAATCAGGTCACTTGTGCTTTACTGAAAAGTTGTTTGAGTTCCTAGTATATTCTGGATATTAAGCCCTTGTCGGATGCATAGTTTGTGAATATTTTCTCTCATTCTATAAGTTGTCTTTTTACTCTGTTAACTGTTTCTTTTGCTGTGCAGAAGCTTTTTGGTTTGATATAATCCCGTTCATTTATTTTTTCTTCTGTTGCCTGTGCTTTTGGAGTCTCGTTCATAAAGTCTTTGCCCAGTCCAACTTCTTCAAGTATTTCTCCTATGTTTTCTTTTAGTAGTTTTATAGTTTTAGGATACATATATATATTTGTAATCATCTAATATCCTGTATTTATTCCCCTTAAAGATTATATATATATAATCTTTAATCCAATTTTGAAAATGAGTAAATTTAAACTTGAAAAATATCTAACATTTATCCAATGTTCTGTGCTGGGCCCTGGGGCTATGTTTAGAATCCTCATGGAATTCTCACAATAACCTCATAATAAACATGTTTATTGCTATTTTACGAATAACAGACTGGATACTCAAAACATTTCATAAGCTTATCAAAGAAACCATCACTAAGGGAGGACAAAGACTCTAATGGTAAACAAGATATGTGCAGAAAAGATGTTTGGTACCCAAATAACTATAAGGCACTTCATTTGTCATCAGTCTGAGATTTCCAAGAAAAGTAAGCAGAATACAGACTGGATATCTGGAACTCAGGGAGAGGGAATAGTATTAGCAGAACTGTAGGCCGAGCTGATCTTATAGAAGGTCTTTATCTTCCTCAGACAATGGTCTTCAGCAACTTGAGACCAGTTGCTTTGCATGAACCTGACAGACCAGTAGGAGATGAAGCTGTGGTCCAGTCCACAGAACTGCCATGTGCTACTGAGATATGAAAGGAGAGGCTCTAATTTAGGAGAAACCTAAGGGAGGAGATTAACTTCTTTCATGATCTCTTCCCCTTCTCCTCCCTTTTCTTCTCCTTTTTTCTCTCTTTTCCTTTCCCCTCTTCTCTCCCTTTCTTCCTCCCCCTCTCTTTCTTTCCTACCTTCCCCTTTCCCCTTTTTATCATCTTTTATTTTGAAAGCCATTTTGCTCCAAAGTGAAAAAAGAATATATCAGGGTTGCAATACTGAAGTCAGGAAGCAAAAAATGTCTGTGCATAGTTGGTTAGTGAAAATTGAGTATCCTTTCTTGGTTGTCATTTTCAAGAGCATAAGCATGAGCAAAAATTTAGAGCACACCTTGCTGAGTAAGTCATTCATTCACTCATTCATCCATTCATTCATGCTGTCCCTAAACACTTTTTAACTATCTGGCAAATATGAGCTACTTGACTATACTGGACGTAGAAGAAAACAAGTAAACTGCAGTTCCTGATCTCGAAGACTGACAACACAGTGACCACACAAATTTAAAAAGAGGTAGCAATAATATTAAATAATAGTATTTAGGCAGCACGCTATGTGCCTTGTGCAGATTTAACACATAAATTACATTGTGAATTCATTATTGTTCTTATTTAACAGATGAGGAAACTAAGACTTGAGAAACAATTCTAAGCTTACTCAGCTACTGAGTAGAAAAGACATGATTATAATCCAATTCTGTCAGACCCCAAAAACTAAACCTCCTTCACCATACTACTGTGCATCTTCTGATAGCAATGCCACACACTAGGTGATAAAACATATTTAGTGTTTAAAATGTTGTGAGATTTTAGAAAGGGGCACATAACTTTGCATGTAGTTATCATAAGGAGTTTCATTGGAGTATATAAATGCATTTAGATAGACAAAATTTTTATTATATCTAAAAAATGTACATACTTTGAAAAGTGTAATTACATTAGTAATCTGAAAAAGTTTTTTAAATTGAGTTTATTTTGGTTGTTTTTTTTTTTTTTTTGGAATCACTGTTTAAATTATTAATACAAACAGTTTTGTAATTTGCAACTTCAGTTACCTGTAGCTGCTGTAACAAAGTGCCAGAAATTTGGTGGCTTAAAACAAGAGAAATTTTATTCTTCAGGAAGAGGCACCAAATATTTCGGAATAAGAATATGGGCTAATTATTAATATACATAAAAACTAAATAAAAATTAAACATATTATAAATATATACTTAAATTTCACAGGTAACCAGTGGAGGGAGTAGTTATATATATATATATATAGAAAGAAATATAAGGTAATCCCCCATTTTTGTGAATGAGAAAAAAAAATTTTTTGGCCAGATTTACTAAAAATAAATGTAAATATTTAGATGAATATGTCAAATTCTTCTTGTAATGTTTGATTTCTTAATTTAGTTGCATATTTGAAATCATCTGTAAATATTATACAAATACAGGATTTTTTTATTCTCGAATTTTATGAAATAATTTTATTCAAGCTTGTTATTTGCATCTTCTACTACATTGTTGTCTTTTTCACCATTAGAACCACTTTTCAATAATCTGGCACTGGTTTTTAGAGCCCATCACTCTGAATTCCATCTAAATTACTAGAAATAAGCAACTTTTAAATTCATTTATAGTCCTTTCACCAGAAAATTAGTTCAAGTTCTAAGCACCACTTGTGTAATATTATACGTATATTGTTTTTTAAAAAACTTTGTATTTCTAAATAAATATTTTCTTCATAACAGAAGATAACAATTTTTCCATTGTTTTCAAAATGGGCTTTAAAAGACATATTTGTAAAGACATTTATCATTTAATGTGACAGTGATTAAATCTTTGCTGTAATTCATTGCCTTCTGTTTTTACTCATGCCACCATGCTTCTTTCCTTATTCCAAACAACTGTAATGTTTTCAAAATATTTTACTCTGTTTAAAATAAGTTACTGATGAAAATGGTCTATAACAGTAAACATTTTTAGGACTTATATAAGGTGACTCACTTCTGAAGAAAGATTTTAGTGAACAATTTCCTTTTACATCTGGGTATATGAGAGAAAAGGAAGGGAAGGAAGAAAGGGGGAGTATAATTAATGTAAATTCTTATTTATCTCAGTAGGATATCAATAAATAATGTATAAAATCAGTAGCTCAACAGATAGCTGTATACATATATAATTTAAATAGAGAAAAAACACTGGAAAACAGAAAACATAAACCATTAAATGTAGGTTTTCCATCTTAAAAGATGGCTTTGAGAGTGGAGCAAAACATCTTTTAATTAAAAAATATTTCATGTTATTTTATTTTCAAATTATATGCTTTGTTACTTTTGTTCATTATAATGCACTTAAACAACAACAAAAGACTTATTTACCATATTAGGTCAAAAGACCGAAACTGTTAATTGAAAACAACTAAAACAACTCTGAGCATATAATAAATCTTAGGTAGCTTACTCATATGGATGCTTTATAGATTACTTCATTTCAATTAGAAAATACACCACCAAAATATCTGCTAGCATTATAGAGTTCCTCTGCAAGAATTAATGAAGAACACTGCTTTATGTTCCATTTGTTCCTTTTGGCTGTAATTTTTTTAAATGCTTGCCTATGGTGCTGTACAGAGATGGTTGTGGGTGGTGACTAAAATTTGTTATGCATCATGACCTGTGGATCTCCTTGGATACAAATGTTTTAATTACTCCAGTGGAATGAGGTGAAACGCTTCACTATATTGATTTGTCAGGAGTAAGACATTCCTTGCTCTGTTAATTCTTGGCTCTGGCTGTTAAAGAGCCATTGCTTCTTGGTTTTGCAGCCTGGAATAATAAGGTACATAAATAACCTCCTTGTGGCTGGTCCTTCTCCAAACTTGATGTGGTGCCACTATTCATTAATATCATGTCAGTGAGCAGACTTGCTTGGAATATGCAATGGCTTTCTTCATCTAGAAATTGCAAGAACAGTGACAAGTTAAGCAACCAAATACAGGTGAAATACCATCATAGCTCATGCCATCATCCAAAATCTATTTGCATAAAAAAGCTATTTTCATGATCTGGTGGAAGATATGTGTCTACCCTGTTCTTTTTGGCACTGCATTTAGTAACATTACAAAACTTAAAATTTCTTTAAAATGAATTCTTTATTGCTCTTTGTAAATGTGGCAATCACTATCTATAATACATAGGATGTAATTATTGGTTAATATTAGATTGATATATATGTTGCTTTGCCTCCCATGGATTTCTCATGCATTTTCCCCTGGGTGACAGAGCCGCCAAAGATTACTCAAAGCTCATCTCTTCTGACCAGTGAGAAGTGTCAAAAAGTTGTTAATCTCCCCAATTCCTCAAGAGAGAGGCATTCCTTCCATTTGGGAAACTAACCCCGAATTGGGGTTCTCTTCCCACATTTATTCTCCAGACCAGGAAATTTCAGAAAGAGAACATAGGTGGGGTTTTTGCTAAGACAAGCAAGGTAACATTCCATAATGCAATTTGCAAGAAGTTAAGTCAATCCACCAACAAAAGCTTGATTTTAGCAAACATTCTCTTCTTACAGCATTTTCCCAGTATCTTTACATATCAATCAGTAACCTATCTTTGAACCAGCAACCTTGCTGTGTTACAATTCTTTACAACAGAGACTATAGCCTGGGGAAAATTTCCCATCCTTTGCAAGGTTAACATTTGAAACTGCAAGGCTTTGGAAAACCAGGCCCTGTGAAATACATTTGCTTTATGTATACTCCACATTTATATGCAATTGTCATATCAAAGATAAATTATTTTCATTACTTCATGACTTCTCACCATAGAAATGACATGGAAACTCAAAGAACCTCCGACTCCATGTGGTTCTTTTCTTTGTAGTCGCTGGTGTTTCATGCTGTGAACAGAAGGAAGACAAATTTGTTTTTGGCTATAACTTGCTACATGAATGCTCAGAGTGTTAGGTGAAGGTAACTAAGTATAAGAAGTAACTTTGATAAGAGGAAGTCCAAGCACTTTTCAGGTGACTTAATGCACAACTCTCTCCAGTAGGGGAACTCTACAATGAATGTGAGCAAACTGCCAGAATTGATGTTTTTTGGTGGCATACAAAAATGCCAGGAAAACACAACAGGCCAACCAACTACTCTGTCTCTAAAAGAATTCATTCTGCTTTTATTGTCAACTGTTTACCCTAGATTTCGAAACATATGGTGATTCCACAGTGAAAAAAATATTTTGTGTGGCCCTATGCCCTAGGAAAGAATACCTGCAGTGTTAAACCATTCACCGGAAAGAAGCAGCAGTTGTAAAGATTTTAATTCTCATCTGAGGAAAGCAGAAAGAATAATACATTTTCTCTCTGCCTTTACTTTCTCCTAGATTCAAAGTATTCCTGTTCTTTAGATATGATTTCTAGACATGTAATAAAAATCTGTTACTCTACAATAGTTTGGAAACCCCATAAAGCTATAAGACTGCTGCTGATATTTGTTGGTTTTAAAATTTTCATACAAGCACCTCCTTTCTGTATGGATGCTAAATCATTTGAGTAACAGTGAATAAATGTTATTCCAAAGACTGTAACAGTCCCAAACATATAAGAAAGAATTATTTACTCAGAGAAGCTTCCTTATGCAAATATACAATTGTAGAGTGGTGTGTTGTCACATATAGAAATAATTGTTAACAAAGGAATAATAGAGAAGGTATTCCTCTTTTCTAAATCAGTAATCATTTATTATTATTATTATTGTTGTTATTATTATTATTATTATAGGTTTAATGAAGTTAAAGCAAGCATTTATTTCCATAAGAACATTTTACAAAATGAAAATGAAAACCTCATGTCCAAATCAAAAGAAATAAAATCTTTTTTTTTAGCAATTGCTATACTAGCAAGTTTTAGAAAAAGTGAAGAAAGACAATCTCATCTTCACTAATTCAATTTCCATGTAGATTCCCTCAATAACATAGAAGTTTCACTTTCACCAATCCCCTTCATGTCTCATGGCCTTGGTTTCCTCGTAAACATACATAGAAAGGGATATAAGATTAAATAATGTTTCTTTCACATCCATCATACTCATAATACTCATCATACTCATCCTCACATTCCACACACATTATAATTCAGACAATAGTTCTTTTTGTGTAAATTAACTCTTTCTACTAATTTATATGTGAATTTTTAAAACCCTTATTACTTCAACCCCCTTCTTCACTGTCAGCCATTCTTGGGATTCCTTTTAAAAAGTTGCAATTAACTTTTTATTATAAAATAGAATTAGAGAATAGCAGTGAAGATAGTTCAGAGAGTTTTGTATATACCACACCATTTCACTTGTTATTGAAATCTTATGTGAGTATGTGCATTTGTCACACTAAAGGAAGCAATATTGATACCCTGCTATGAATTAAAGTCCATACTGTATTCAGATTTACTTAGTTTTTAATTACACCATTTTTTATTCCATGATAACACATTTAGTGTCATGTTTCCTTAGGCTCCTGTTGACCGTGACAGTTTTTCAGACATTCCTTATTTTTGATGACCTTGACAGTTTTGAAGAGTACTTGGAGTGAAGTAATCTATAAAGTGTCTGTAGGAATAAGCTACCCTATCATATGCTTATAGAGAATTGTTTTAGTTGTTTTGGATTAAAAGTTTCAGCATTTTGGCAGTTTTGAAGGTATTTCATAGAATGTCCCTCAACTGGGATTTGTCTGATATTTGTCTCATGATTACACTGGAATTAATTGTTTTTTATTAGCAAGACCACAGAGGTAAAATGCCATTCTCAATGCATCATATCTAGGGTTCATCCTGTCAATATAAATTATCACTGGTTATGTTAACCTTGGTCACCTGGCTGTGGCACTGTTTGTCATGTTTCCACTATGGTAGTAACTCTTTATCCCCCTTTCCATATTCTTTGGGAGTATTTCACTATGTGCAGTGCAGATGTAAGGAGTGAAGAATTAGGCTCCACTTCCTTGAGGGCAAAGAATCTAACTAATCCATTTGGCATTTTTCCACATGGGAAATTTGTCTACCCCTTCCAATTATTTATTTACTCAATTATAAGTTTACATTAGTATAGACGGATGAACATTTATTTTACACTTTGGGTTATCATACAATGCTACATTTATTCTGTTGCTCAGATTGTTCCAGATTTGACTACTGAGAGCTCTTTTGGTTGGCTCTTATCTCTCACCCATGTGCTTCTGTCATTGTGGCTTCTTTTTTGTTTTATTTGAGATCACTTCCTTACATTCTGGCACTACATGGTGCTCCAGAACCATGCTGTACATTGCCTGTCCCAGTCCTAGAATCAGCCATTTCTCCAAGGATCCCTGCTTTCTTTGATTAGAAAATGTTATTAGAAAATAAGATAAAAGTTTTAGATGTACTTTTGCAACAGGAGTATCATTGCCTCGGCCCTCTCAGCTGACTGAACAAGGAATATTTGTGTGTATTCTAATCTATGTATAAACACTTATCTATAAGTACTTATAATGCACCCATCTGTATTCATATTAAACTAAACATGAGTTTATGTTGATATCTTCAACTTTAAATCCCTCACATGTGGATCATTCTAACCTTCTTCCCTTGCTTATCTGTAATCTTTCACACCAACAGTCAGAAACTGGGCTTCCACTGTCCATGGTCTATTCAGTTATTTGATACTCTTGTACATGTATTGTGGTTTTAGAATTATTAACCTCTACTCTTTTGGAAAACAACTTTATCAACTAGAATTCAACATTTATGTTCAATTCATTTTGCCTTTAATCATAGCCTCTTTTCCAAATTACTTGGCACTATATCCACCCCACCCCTTTCCTCTTCAGTCAGTGAGGTTGTTTCATACATTTATAATACAGTTAGGCTATTTTGTCACAGTCCCCGTTTCATCCCGGGATTCCTAGACCTCTCCAATTATTTTTGTTTAATTTGCATATGTTACGGTCCACTCTTTGTGTGGTAAAGTTTTATGGGTTTTGACAAATGCACAGTATGATGTACACAGCATCACAGAATCAAACTAGTTTCTACCTTTAGAATAGTTTAATTACCTTAAAAATTCCGTATCATTCATTAAGTCAACCCTCTCACTGCGCTCCGATATTCCCAGTAACCACTGATGTGTTTACCATGTCTGAAATTTTGCTTTTACCAAATCTTATAGAAATGGAATGATAGCATAGATAGTGTTTTTTGTTTGGCTTCTTCCACTTAGCAAAATATACTTAAGATTCAACCATGTTTTTGTATGGCTTTATCCTTCATTCCTTTTTGACACTGAACAGTATTCCGTTTTTTGGATGTTTTTCAGTTTGCTTATCGTTTCATTTATTGAAGGACATCGTGTTTGCTCCCAGTTTTTACTGATTGTGCATAAAAACTCTATCAATCTTTGCATGCATGCATTAGTGTGGAGATAAGTTATCAAATAATTGGGCAATAGCTACGAGTGCTTTTCCTGCATCATCCGGGCAGGCTTTATTCAGTTTTGTGAGAAGCTGTCAAACTGTATTCCAAAGTGGCTGTACCATTTTGCATACCCACCAGCAATGAATGAGAGTTACTATTGTTCTGCATTTTCACCAGCAATTTGTATTGTCAGTTTTTAGATTTTTGAGCATTATAACAGGTCTGCAGTGATATTTCATTGCTTTAAATTTGCATTTCCTTAAATTTGCATTTCCCTAATGGCAAATTAGGTTGAGCATATTTTCACGTTTACTTTCTATTTGTATGTTTTCTTTGTCAGATGTCTGCTTAAAGGTTTTGCTGTTTTTTTAGTTAGGTCGTTTATTTTTGTTGTTCAGTTTTTTGAGTTCTTTGTATATGTTGGATACGTCCTTTATCAAATACACATTTTGAAAATACTTTCTCCAGTCTGTGGCTTGTTTTCTGATTCTTTTAGCAGTGTTTTTGACAAAGCAGAAGTTTGTTTGTTTTCTGTATGTGGATGTCCAACTGTTTAAGCACCAACTGTACAAAAGACTCTTCTTTCTCAATTGTATTGCCCTTGTACTTTTGCTAAAAATCAATTGATGGTATTTGTGTGGGTTCATTTCTGGGTTCTCTATTCTACTGTTTTATATACAAATTATTTACCAATACTATTGCTTTCCATCTATTACTTCACATATGCCATGTTTAAATATTAACTGTAGCTTTATATTGAGTCTTGAAATGAAATAGTATGAATCCTCCAACTTTGTTCTTCTTCAGCTTGTGTTAGCTACGCTAGTTCTTTTGTCTTCTTATAGAAATTTTTAAATTAGTTTGTTAATACCTACAAAATTGCTTGCTCAGGTTTTGATTGACCTGCATTGAAGATATAGATCCACTTGGGAAGAATTAGTATGTTAACAATATTAAGTGTTCCAATTTAGAAACATGGAATACATCCCCACTTATTTAGTTATTCTTTGATGTCTGTCTTCATTGTTTTATAGTCTCCTACATATAGATCATATTCATACTTTGTTAGATTTATACCTAAATATTCCCAGTCTTTTCCCTCTCTTTTAAAAAATATTTGTCATTAATTTCAAATATCTATATTTGCTGTAATTGTCTAATACATTCTTACTATTATTGTTTTTGAGAAACACTTTTAGATAAGTTAAGAATAACAAATAAAATATCTTATTTTACTTTCATTTATTCCTTCCCTGACAAATTTACTTCCTTTATGTAGATGAAAATTTCTCATTTAGCTTCTTTTAAGATTTTCTTTTCATCTTTGGTCTTGTGCAGTTTGAATATGATATGCCTCGCTGTGGATTATTTGCTATGCATCTTGCTTGGCTGCTAAAAGAGCTTTAACTCTTAGCTTCCTGAATCTGTGGTTTGGTGTTCATCATTAATTTCTTTTTAAATTTTAATTTATCAATATACAATGTAGCTGATTTTCATGTCCCTTTACCAAGTCCTCTTTCCCCTCTTCTTATCCTCCCTCCCCCTTGTCATTAATTTTGGAAAATTATTTGCCATTATTAATTCAAATATTTCTCCTTCTCTATTCTCTCTCTTTTCCTTGTTCTGTTATTCCAATTGCACATATGATACAGATTTTTATACTGTCCCACCATTCTTGGAAGTGTTTTTTTTTTCTTTTTAAATTCTCTTTTCCATTTGCATTTCAGATTCTGGATTCTCTATGGCTCTGTTTTAAGACCACTGGTTATTTCCTAAACTATTTTAAGTCTACTGATAAACCTATGGAAGACATTCTTCATTTTTGTTACAGCATTTTTTATTTTTCATTATTTCTTTTTTATTCTTTTAAAAGATACTCTGCATATATTAGCCATCTGTTCTTGCATGTATTTTTTCCATTGCAGCCCTTAACATATTAATCATAGTTAATTTGCATTCTTATCTGATAACTCTAACATCTGTATCATATCTGAGTCTGATTCTGATGATTGCTTTGTCTCTTTACACTGTTTTTTTTTTTTATTGCCTTTTGGCATGCTTTGTAATTTTTTGTTGAAAGATGGACATGTTGTATTCGGTAATATGAACTGAGGTAAATGGGACTTAAGCATGAGGATTTATGTCATTCTGGGTAGAAGGTAGAGAGCTTTAAATTTTTACTGGAGCTGGAGGCTTCAGAGACTTTAAAATCATCTGGTATGTTTGCTGTTATCTTCTCATGACTTTGGGCTTCCATAAGTACTTCTCAGAGATGGCCTGTGTCTTGCAGCTCTTTTAGCTATAATTTACTTTCATTATACTGGACCCCTCTGGACACAGTGGTTTGGTTAGGTGGAGAGAAAGCATTATGCAACCTTCTGATGAAATCTCAGTCTTTTAGTGAGCCTATGACTCAGGTCTGTGGCCTTCACATGCATTTCTCTACAGGTACTGCTTTTTCTTCCCACTCCTCTTCCTTTCCCTGTTTTCAGTGCTTTCAATCTGTTTTCTCGAACTGCTGACCTGACCCCGGTTAACCATTTCTTCCCCTTAAATAATACAGGAAATACGGAGCTGGCTGTAGAGGAAGAAATTTCTTTTTCCCAACTGGGATAAAGCTCTTGTAAAGCCTTTTCTCCTGGTGTATAGTCCTTTAATATAGAGAAGTCTCTAAGTATAGGTCACAATGATTATTCTTCCTCTTCCTCTGCAAGTCTACACTCGACATCCAGCAATTCTTTACAATTATCATATGTGTTCCTACCAGCTTATACTTCCAGAGGCTTCTGCCCAGGTAATCAAATCTCCCCAGTATTTCTGTGCATGTACCTATCTTTTCAGTTTTCAAGGTGATAGTTTTCCTTGCAATCTCAATTCTCCCATGGGTCCGAGAAACATCACTGATTTTCAATTTGTCCAGATTTTTCTTGCCTTAAAAATGACAGTGACAACTTCCAAACCCTTTACATGTTGAAGCTGAAACCAGAAGTCAGTATTCCTTTATTGAAATTAACTTGTTTGTGACCACTGGCAAGAGGATAGGATGGGTGTGGAAATCTTTTGTCATGGTGAATAGTGTTTCAAACATTTGTAAGTAAGATTCACAATTAGAATACATTTGTCCAAGTATGAGCTAACCGTATAATGCCCACCAAACTGAGAAGGTATCCTGAGACCGAAGAATGAAGCAGGAAATTCTATATGGTTTACAAGTTGTTTTCTATTATTATTACAACTGTAATTATTATTATTAATTGTTGAGTTACTTACAGGAATAGGGTGGAGTATTGATTTGAGTGCCGTGCATTTGCTTTCTCTGTAACCCTGGAGGGGAGGAGATGAAGCTTCTAAGGGACTTAGAGAAAAAAGTGGAGCTATGCCAAAGAAAGGCTACAGAAGTGAAAGATTCCCATGAACCTCCCAGCCTCCTGTTGCTTACCTTTGGGTTGCGGGTATCATTTCCCTTACCTTACACAAGCATAGCATTCTGTTCCTTTTCCTTCCTCAGTTGCTAAGCAACCTGTGCGCAGGAAAGATTGAAACTTTTAAAGCCAGAGTTCCAAAGGTCATGAGGATGAAGTGAGTTCTGACCAGGATTCCTACAACATTTTCTATGGTCATGACATAAATGATAGTCATAGTGAAAAATGGTAATTATTATTTCTATTTTTCTGTTAAGAAAGAACTCACATCTTTGACAAACTGTAGAGTTACATTTGATATCAAGCACTTTAGTCCAGATGAATTTTCTCTGATTTTGTCTCATTTACTGATACTTAAGTGTTACTGAAATAGTTGGCAAAAACCAAATTGTATGTCAATGATTTAGTTGTGTAAGCTATCAGAAAATCAGAGATGGCTTCAAATATTTGGCTCTAACAATCTCTGGCTATTAAAGGATCCCATCATAGATCCTCTGGGTAAATGTCATATTCTCCTATAGGCCTGTCTAATATAGTAACATATTTGGAGTTAATGAACCATGGAAAACCCATATGGGGAAAAAAATGCAAGGTTACAGGAATGTGAAGCAATAGTTAAGAATTGATAGTTATAAATCTGGGATTCCTAATGCCCCATGAAACCTTAGCTAGAAAATCAAAATTGCATAGATATTTTTAAAAGTCGATAGAAGTTAATGCAAATAACATTTTAGTTAAATACAGAATACAATTCTAATATCTTAAATGTTTGGACTAAAAAATAAGTACATTTTGTTACTTGTTCAGAAAATTGACAGAAGTTTACTTATTTCCAATTATTTTTCATCACACATAAAACCAAGATCTAAGAAATCATATGATTCCAGGAACCATTTAATATCCAGAAGGTTCTCATTATTAAAAATAACTAAATAGATGTAATAACTGCTTTTAAATTACACACACATATAGAATGTCTAAAACTGTGTATTAAGTTATAAAAGCCTGTGCTAACAGTAACCCATAAGAAATGTTTAATAACATATTGCAGTAAGTCAAGGTAGATCATTTATTTCTGGAAAACAGAGCAAGATATTTTTAAAGATCTCAAAATATGGCAGTATCTTAGCAAGGAAGTTCATAAATCATGTACGCTTTGTATTCTTCTCACATACAAGAAAGACAAATCTTTTCCCAAACAGGTGAAACAAGAATATTTGTAGAACAGACGTGTTTAAATGACCCAAACTGCCTACAACCTAATATTTGCACAACCATGGGACTATGAAATATTAGTAAAGCAAAAGAGAAAGGAAAATAAATATCGATGATGAAATTCATGTAAACTCTAAGTAAATTACTCAGAAAAACAAACTAAACTTAAAATTCATTTTAATAATATAGCAGTTCTGAATGGAAATGGTGATTATACTGATGAGTATTAACACATGATACAGACCTCAGTAGCTACAGTAAAAGACCACAGGATATGGAACCAGTAGCATGCCAGAAAGTAATACGGGAAAATCATCTTCCTCCAAAATATCACGGGGAAAATCAGAAGGTAATATTATGAAAAAATGCTCAACATCACTAAGCATCCGGGAAATGCAAATCAAAACCACACTGAGATACCATCTAACCCCAGTTAGGATGGCTAAAATCCAAAAGACCCTGAACGATAAATGCTGGCGAGGTTGTGGAGAAAAAGGAACTCTCATACATTGTTGGTGGGACTGCAAAATGGTGCAGCCTCTATGGAAAATGGCACACCCTTACATATTATTTTGGACTCTGAGGTAAAAAATAGGTAGGTCTATTCTAAGCATATGGAGTATAATTAAGATGGCCATATAACTTATCATCTAAACTGTAACATTTTGAAAATGAAAGGGGCTCTGTAAATAATTACACAGGGACAACAGGTGTAAAGTGGACTGTCCTAGGGAAACCAGAATTCATGGTCACCCCACCTGGGGTATGGGTAAGATACAGTATCTAGTGTTTTCACCTCACATGGTAGTAAATACATATTATTTGATTTGAATCCAGCTACTACATCTCCTTAATTATAAGTTTTCTCATCTGAACAAAGGGGTTAACATTATCATTTATGGAACTGTTGTGATAGTCTAATGTGAAACACTGTATAAAGTAATGTTTCTGTCACATAATAATCACTTAATATAAGTTAACTGCTCTTTTACTACCAATAGATTTAAACTAGAAAACAACTTGTTTTCTAGTGATAAATAAGATAAATTAGCATATATATTCTGTTGATAAATATGATGAATTAAAAAATAATTACATTTTAGCATGTATTTTGAAATGAGATGAGTTTGTATTTGTTCGCCTTCTTTTGTTCGTACTTATATTCATCTGTCTATGTACTTTCTCTTTAGTTCATGATCTTCATGAGGACAGGGCCAATGTCAGCATATTTTTCTTTAGGCTTCTTTGATATCAATCATTGTGTTTTGGGCATAAAAAGCATTCACGATATGCTACAGTATAAAAGAATTGTGAAAAATAGGGGACAGTACCACATCCTGGCTTATGTTTTCTTCTCTGAGTCTGCCAGAATGGATCATGGTTTGTGAACCTATAATTGATACTGCACTTCTTTTTTCTTTTTTTTTTTCAGGGCTACTCTGATAAAAATGCCTGCCTGCGCTCTTTGCTCCTTCTTTCCTTCTTTCTTACCTTCTTCTCTCTTTTTCTTTCTCCCTCCCTCCCTTCCTTCATCTCTTTTTTGCTTAAGGATCCTGGTCCACAAAATACTATCAATATCCTTAGTTTATACTTCCAACCATGTCCTGCTGTCTACTCTGACCCTTGAAGTGACCATATAAAGTTGACCTGTATTTTTATAATTCTTCCAACTGACATCAGTTCTCTCTTTAATCATTAGTGTTTATCATATTAACTGGGTTTATCATTTTAGAATACATGAGAGGATACTTCAAAACATTTGTAGAAATACTGAATTAAAAGATAATATGAATCTTTTCATGAACTTTTTGAAATATCCTCATGTATGTGTATATATGTATACATATATTTAAATCTTCAGAGTTTCTCTAGATAGTTCTTATATTTTGGAGCAAAAACAATTTTACCTACTCTTAAGATCCACTGCTGTATTAAATTAGGTAACTCCTGAAACTGCTTTAAAACTTTAATTAATATATAGTACTTACATTTGTTCCAGTACAAAATATATTCTGTAGATATAAAGAAAATCTTAGGTTTTTACGCTAGATTCCATATAACTTTGGATCTGTTCTGGATTTGTTATTCAAAAAAGCAAAAAAATTCAATCCATGCTGTATGCTTTCAATCACAAAGAGTTTATTACCTTACAAAAAATCTCATTCTATTGTTAAACAACAATGTGTAAGAAAATTCGATATTGTATTGACTGTAACTTGTAACTTCAACCAAATGTTTCTGCTTCTACATCTTGTACCCTAACTTCATCTTTTTTTGATGTACCTTCAGACATGGAAAGAGCTACTAAATTCCCCACTAAGAGTTTTTTGTTGTTGTTTGTTTTGTTTTTATTTGTTTTAAGATGAAAGGAAATGATTCCAGTTCTTTTAGTTATCCTGGCAATCTTTCCAAAATTTTATTCACAAGAAGTGATCACAGTAGATGCCTTCTAACTTCTGCAAATTACAGTAGATTGTTAGACCATTTTTATGCACATTATATTTCCAATTAATCCATCTTAAAGCTCATGTTATTTTGTATATGTTTAACTTTAGACTTCATCTGAATTTAGTTTATTTATTTATTTATTTTTTACTTCCCTCCCTCCTCCCTCTCCCCCCTCCCACCCAACAATGTCCTTTCTGTTTGCTTGTCGTATCAACTTCAAGGAATTGTAATTGTTATGTCTCCCCCCCCCCAGTTTTTTTCTGTGTGTTTGTGAAATTATTTATTTATTTTTAGCTCCCACCAATAAGTGAGAACATGTGGTATTTCTCTTCTTGTGCCTGACTTGTTCCACTTAATATGATTCTCTCTAGGTCCATCCATGTTGTTGCAAATGACAGTATTTCATTCTTTTTTATAGCAGAGTAGTATTCCATTGTGTAGATATACCACAGTTTCTGTATCTACTCATCTGATGATGGACATTTGGGCTGGTTCCAACTCTTAGCTCTTGTAAAGAGTGCTGTGATGGGGAACATTGGGGAACAGGTATACCTTCGACTTGATGGTTTCCATTCCTCTGGATATATTCCCAGCAGTGGGATAGCTGGGTCATATGGTAGATCTATCTGCAATTGTGTGAGGAACCTCCATACCATTTTCCATAGAGGCTGCACCACTTTGCAGTCCCACCAACAATGTATGAGAGTTCCTTTTTCTCCGCAACCTTGCCAGCATTTATTGTTCAGAGTCTTTTGGATTTTAGCCATCCTAACTGGGGTGAGATGGTATCTCAGTGTGGTTTTTATTTGCATTTCCTGAATGCTGAGTGATGTGGAGCATTTTTTCATATATCTGTTGGCCATTTGTATATCCTCCTTAGAGAAATGCCTACTTAGCTCTTTTGCCTATTTTTTAATTGGGTTGCTTGTTTTTTTCTTGTAAAGTTGTTTGAATTCCTTGTATATTCTGGATATTAATCCTTTGTCAGATGTGTATTTGGCAAATATTTTCTCCCACTCTGTTAGTTGTCTTTTAACTCTGTTAATTGTTTCTTTTGCTGTGCAGAAGCTCTTTAGTTTGATATATCGTATTTGTTTATTGTTCCTTTGGTTGCCCATGTTTTTGGGGTTGTATTCATGAAGTCTGTGTTCATTCCTACCTCCTGAAGTGTTTCTCCTATGTTTTCTTTAAGAAGTTTTATTGTTTCAGGTTGTATATTTAATTCTTTAATCCACTTTGAGTTGACTTTAGTGTATGGTGAAAGGTATGGGTCTAGTTTCATTCTCCTGCCTATTGATATCAGTTCTCCCAGCACCATTTGCTGAAGAGGCAGTCTCTTCCCCAGTGTATAGGCTTGGTGCCTTTGTTAAAGATCAGAAGGCTTTAGGTGTATGGGTTGATTACTGGATTCTCAATTCTATTCCACTGATCAGTGTGTCTGTTTTTATGCCAGTACCATACTGTTTTGGTTATTATAGCTTTGTAGTATAGTTTAAAGTCAGGTAGTGATATGCCTCCAGCTTTATTTTTTGCTCAGCATTTTGCTTTGGCTATGCATGGTCTTTTGTTATTCCATATAAATGTCTGGATAGTTCTTTCCATTTCCGAGAAAAATGTCATTGGAATTTTGATGGGGATTGCATTGAATTTGTATATCACTTTGGGTAGTATGGACATTTTCACTATGTTGATTCTTCCAATCCAAGAGCATGGGATATCTTTCCATCTTCTTGTATCCTCTCTAATTTCTCTCAGCAGTGGTTTGTAGTTCTCATTATAGAGATTTTTCACATCCTTGGTTAACTCAATTCCTAAGTATTTTATTTTTATGGTGGCTATTGTAAATGGGCAAGCTTTCTTGATTTCCCTTTCTGGAAGTTCACTATTGGAGAATAGTAATGCTACTGATTTTTGTGTGTTGATTTTGTATCCTGCTACTTTGCTGAAATCATTTATCAACTCCAAGAGTTTGTTTTGTAGAGGCTTTAGGCTGTTCAATATATAGGATCGTTTCATCTGCAAACAATGACAGCTTGACTTCATCTTTTTCAATCTGGATGCCCTTTATTTCCTTCTCTTCTCTGATTGCTCTGGCTAGTACTTCCAACACTATGTTGAGTAGGAGTGGTGAGAGTGGGCATCCTTGTCTAGTTCCTGTTCTTAAAGGAAAAGCTTTCAGCTTTTCCCCATTCAGGATGATATTGACACTAGGCCAGGCTGCTGGGATGCACAGAGGCACCGTAGAGTTTGTGTTCTCTGTGGAGCTTCCCCTTCCCCTGCTGGATGTCTCCATGCTCTGTGTGTGCTGGGCTGGGCTTGGGAAGGAGCTGGGTAGCAGCAGTGAAGCCTACCTGCTGCTGGATCTTGCAACGGTGGCCCACCCACAGGGTGTGTGGTCTTTTTGGAGCTTTTGCCTCCCCCGCTGGATGTCTCTCCACTCCGTGTGCACTGGGCCGGGCTGCTGGATGACTTGGTGGTGGTGTGGTCTCCAAGGAGTTCCCCCCTCCCCTGCCGGACATCACCCTGCTCCGTGGGCACTAGGCCAGGCTGGGAATGGAGCCAGGTGCCTGCAGTAAAGCCTACCTGCAGGATCGTGCAGTGGCAGCCCCACAGGGTGTGTGGTTTCTGTGGAGCTTCCACCTCCCCCACTGGATGTCTCCCCGTTCCGTATGCACTTGATGTTGTGTTTTTATAGTTGTAAATCAGTTGATTTGTGGGAGAGAGTGACGCTAGGGACTGTCTATTCTGCCATCTTGACCAGAAGTCCTGAATTTATTTTTAAGTGTGTGAAAAAATGGTGTATGTGTATTTGATTTGTAGTAAGTTTGCAGGGTGTGTCTTCCAAAGACCCTGAGCCTGCATAATTATCAAAATTACACTGTTTATTTTTGGAAAATAAATGGTTTACTCATTACTCTGTCAGTCTGCTCTGTCATCAGACATTAAACCACTTGTCCTCATATTCCGTTACAGTTAAGTTATCAAGCAAAACTCTCAGAAAATAAGTCCTTCAAAAGATGAAATTCAGAGACAAAGCACCCGGTAATCAGGACAAACATAATACAACATGAAAGGCTTTTTAGCATCACTAGTACAAATGATATGTGAATAACCAAAACACTTACAAAACTGGTCAAGCTGAAAGCGTTAAAAGTTATAAGTGAGGTGCCAGTTATTTAATGGATAGAATTATAAGGTAATGAGAAAGAGATTTGGGAATACATATTTAAGGGAAAGGTTAATATAAAAGAAGTATTCTCAGCTCAGAAATCATACTTGGTACTTTATTGTCATCTTTGTATTTTATTTAAACACACTATAATTACGTTGAATAAATGACAGCTACATAATACAACATTTGATAAATTATAATCACATTTTATAACAAACATCCCATCCAGTCAATAAAGGGACACATCTTATGAAAGAGCATAAATAGATCTGTGACTTGGGTCAGCCATTTAATTTCTCTTGACTGTTTCCTCACTTTAAATTCAGCAATTTGGGCTAAATAACCTTCAACTTGTCTTCAAACTTGGTAATCTATGATTAACTATGAGAGATCTTAAAGAGAAGTTTAAAAAGCTACCAGACTTCAAAATGTATAAAATCCTGAGGCAGTTACTATTGTACCATTTTTTTCTGAGTCTGTAGCCTCTTAATTTCAGAAACCTTTGTGTGGGATATCTCTTCAAGTGCAACTCTTTAAATAACAAGACTATGATTTATAGTTAGATCTCTTTCCCTAGATTTTCTCATTAACAAACCCATATGGATCCTTGACATCCTCACATAAATAATTAGGATACACATCTGATTATATCCTTATATCCCATCTCAAATGGGAAGCAAACACTGCAGTGGCCCCATAACTACTTTTACTGCTAGAGTCCTGAACAGAGTTCCAGCCTGCTATCTAGACCACTGTACTGCCTGTACAAGAGATGGCAGAAGTCTCTTCTCCACATATCTAATATACCCAGGTAGGTTTGATACAGATATTCTTCATCAAGATGAGGAAGTTCCCTCTCTATTTCTAGTTTACTGAGAGTTTTTATCATACAGGCTTTTGGGATTTTGTCATATGCTTTTTCTAGTTCTATTGATGTGCTCATGTGATTTTTCTGTTCTCACCTGTTGATATGATGGATTATGTTAATTGGTTTTTGAATGTTGAACCACACTCCCACACCAGGGATATATCCCATTTGGTTGTGGTGTATAACTGTTTTTTTTAAAGTTTCAGGTTGTAGATTTAAGTCTTTAATACATTTTGAGATGATTTTGATATATGGTGAGAGGTACAGGTCTAGTTTCATTCTTCTACATATGGATGTCCAATTTTGTTGAAGAGGCAGTCCTTTCCCTAATGAATGCTCCTGTTGCCTTTGTCAAAGCTCAATAGGCTGTAAGTCTGTAGGTTTTCTGGGCTCTCTGTTCTGTTCCATTGATTCATGTGTCTGTTATTATGCCAGTACCATACCATTTTGGTTACAGTAGCTTTATAGTATAATTTGAAGTCGGGTGCTCAGGATTGCTATTTATATTCAGGTCTTTTGTTGTTTCATATCAATGTTAGGATTTTTTTTTCTATTTCTGTGAAGACTGTCATTAGTATTTTGATGAGGATTGCAGTGAATCTGTATATCGCTTTGGGTAGTATGGACTTTTTTACAATGTTAATTATTCCAATCCAAGAGCATGGAATATCTTTCTATCTTTTTGTGTCCTCTTTAATTTCTTTCAACACTGATTTGTAGTTCTCATTCTAGAGCTCTTTCATCTCCTTGGTTAAATTGATTCCTAAGTATTTCATTTTTTTGGTGACTGTTGTAAATGGGCTTGCTTTCTCATTTCTTTATGAGTAAGACCCCAAAAGCACAAGCAACAAAAGAAAAAATAAACAAATGGGATTACATCAAACTCAAAAATTTATGCACATCAAAAGAAACAGTTAACAGAATGAAAAGACAACACACAGAATGGGAGAAAATATTTGCAAACTATGCATCTGACAAGGGTTTAATATATAGAATATACATGGAACTCAAACAATTTAACTGTAAAAAATCAAATAATCCAATTAAAAAATGGGCAAAAGAGCTGAATAGGTGTTTCTCAAAGGAAGATATACAAATGTCAGCAGATACATGAAAAAATGCTCAAGATCACTAAGCACAGGGAAATGCAAGTCAAAACCACATTGAGTTATTATCTCACCCCAGTTAGACTGGCCATTGTTACAAAGACAAAGAATAACAAATGCTTGTAAGAATGCAGAGAAAGGGGAACTCTCCTACACTGTTGGTGGGGGTGTATTTATTGCAGCTGTTATGGAAAACAGTATGGAGGTTCCTCAAACAACTACAGATAAAACTACCATGTGATCCAGCAATCCCACTGCTGGTTATATTCCCAAAGGAATGGAAATCATCATGTTAAAGGAATACTGCACTTCCATGTCTATCACAGCTCTATTTACAATAGCTAGGAGTTGAAACAAGCTTGAACGTCCCTCAATGGATGAATGGATAAGGAAAATGTGGTATGTATACATAATGGAATACTACTCTGACATAAAAAGAAATGAAATTCTGCCATTTGCAGCAACATGGATGAACTTGGAGAAAATTACTTTAAGTAAAAAAAGCCAGGTACAGAAACAGAAATACCACATATCCTCACTCATAAGTGAGAGTTAAACAAACAAACAAACAAACAAAAAACAAACCCCAAAACCAAATAAATTTTATTTTATTTATTTGTTTATTTATTTATTTATTTAATTTTACTTTTTCAATATACAATGTGGTTGATTATTGTGGCCCATTACCAAAATCTCCCTCCCCCCACCCTCTCCCCACTCCCTCCCAGTAACCTCATATCTGTTGTTACTTTTCGTAACAACTTCAAGGAATTGTGATTGTTGTGTCCTCTTCTCTCCCCGCCTCAGTTTATTTGTTTGTTTGTTTATTTATTTATTTATTTTTAGCTCCCACAAATAAGTGAGAACATGTGATATCTCTCTTACTGTGCCAGACTTGCTTCCCTTAATTTAATTTTCTCTAGGTCCATCCATGTTGTTGCAAATGGCAGTATTACATTCTTTCTTACAGCAGAGTAGTATTCCATTGTGTAGATATACCAAATATTCCATATCCACTCATCTGATGATGGACATTTCAGCTCTTTCCAGCTCTTAGCTATTGTATATAAAGCAGCAATAAACATTGGAATATAGATATCACTTTGGCATGATTATTTCCATTCCTCTGGGTATATTCCCAGCAGTGGAATTGCTGGGTCATATGGTAGATCAATCTGTAATTGAGGAACCTTCATGTCACTTTACATAAAGGCTGCACCATTTTGCAGCCCCACCTACAGTGGATAAGAGTTGCTTTTTCCCTGCAACCTCTCCAGCACTTATTGTTCTCAGTCTTTGAATGTTAGCCATCCTAACTGGAGTGAGATGGTATCTCAGTGTGGTTTTGATTTGCATTTCCTGGTTGTTGATTGATATTGAGCACTTTTTCATGTGTCTGTTGGCCATTCATATATCTTCTTTTGAGAAATGACTATTCAGCTCCTTTGCCCATTTTTAATTGGATTATTTGTTTTTTTGCTGTAAATTTGTTCTTTGTATAATCTGGATATTAATCCCTTGTCAGATGTATATTTTGCGAATATTTTCTCTTAATCTTTTTGTTGATTTTTTTACTCTGTTGACTGTTTCTTTTGCTGTGCAGAAGCTTTTTAGTTTGATATAATCCCATTTGTTTATTTTACCTTTAGTTGCCTATGCTTTTTGGGTCCTATTCATGAATTCTGTACCCACTCCTACTTCCTGGAGTGTTTCCCCAATGTTTTCTTTAAGAAGTTTTATTGTTTCAGGATGTATATTTAATTCTTTAATCCATTTTGAGTTGATTTTGGTATATGGTGAAGATACGGGTCTAATTTCATTCTCCTACATATGAGTGTCCAGTTTTCCCAGCAGCACTTGTTGAAAAGGCAGTCTCTTCCTCAGTATGTACGTTTGCTTCCTTTGTCAAAGATCAGATGGCTATAAGTGTATGGATTGATTTCTGGGTTCTCTAGTCTGTTCCATTGGTATGTGTGTCTATTTTTATGCCAGAACAATGCTGTTTTGGTTATTATAGCTTTGTAGTATAGTTTAAAGTCAGGTAGTGTTATGCCTCCAGCTTTATTTTTTTTTGTTCAGGATTGCTTTGGCTATGCATGGTCCTTTGTTGTTCCATATAAGTGTCTGGATAGCTTTTTCCATCTCAGAGAAAAATGTCATTGGAATTTTGATGGGGATTGCATTGCATTTGTAGATCACTTTGGGTAATATAGACATTTTCACAATGTTAATTCTTCCAATCCAAAAGCATGGGATAACTTTCCATCTTCTTGTTTCCCCCTTTAAGTTCTCTTAACAGTGGTTTGTTGTTCTCTTTGTAGAGATTTTTCACATCCTTGGTAAGCTTTATTACTAAATATTTTATTTTTTTGGTGGCTATTGTAAATGGGCTAGCTTTCTTGATTTCTTTTTCTGTATGTTCACTGGTGGCATATAGAAATGCTACTGATTTTTGTATGTTGATTTTGTAACCAGCAACTTTGCTGAATTTGTTTATCAACTCTAGGAGTTTTTTTTATAGACACTTTAGGCTGTTCAATATATAGTATCATATAATCTGCATAGTTGTTCATTATAACATGTCTTAACAAAGACCTTTTTGGGTTGGATACGTTTGGGGATCTTTGAGCTTTCTGAATCTGAAGATCTGTGTCTTTTCCTATTCCTGGGAAGTTTTCTGCCACTATTTTGTTGAATATGCTTTCAATGCAATCTCCTTTTTCTCCCCTTCTGGAATACCTATGACTTGTATATTTGAGTGCTTAAGGTTGTCTGATATCTCTCTTAGATTTTCTTCAATGTTTTTAATTCTTTTTTTCTTTTTTTTCTGTCTGCCTGTGTTATTTCAAACAGCCCATGTTTAAAGTCAGAAGATCTCTCTTCTGCTACTGCAAGCCTGCTGAATAAACTCTCTGTTGTGTTTTTTATTTCATTGAATGAATTCTTCAGCTCCGCAAGCTCTGCTACATTCTTTTTCATGGCATTGATTTCCTTGTACATTTCTTCTTTCAGGCCCTGTATACTTTTCCTCATTTCATCATGTTTTCTAGCTGAGTTTTCTTATATCTCATTTACTTTCCTTAGAATTATCACTCAAAATTCCCTGTCAGGTATTTCAAGGGCTTGTTCTATAGGATCAAGAGCTTGAGAGTTATTAACCTTTGGTGATGTCCTTTCTTGATTTTTCATATTTCTGTTATCTTTCCTTTGGTGTTTCATCATTGTGGCAAGGGATTTCATGGTCCACTGTTTCAACACTGTTGTCTGGCTAGGATTCTGCCGGGACTGCCAATTTGGCATGGCAGCCTCAATGCCTGCTCTGTCATGCTGGTGCCTCAGGCACATGGTTGCCAGGGTCCTTGGGCCTCTCTGGAGGGTGACTCTCTGGTCAGTGCCCACTCACCTGGACTGGGGATGGGGTCTGTTGGTGGTGAGGCCTACTTGCTCAGTTGTGCTGGCGCCTCGAGGCAAACAAATAAATTTTCAAAGAAAGAAAGAAAGGTACAACAATCACAATAATTTGTTTAACTTAAAAAAAAGAGAGAACAAAAATAAATAAATAAACAAAAATAAAATAAAAGGAAAGAACATAACTGAGGTAACCAGAGCCGGGAAAGGAAGAGGGGGAGTGTGATTAGCGAGAAATTGGTAAAGGGCCACAAAAAATTATTACATCGTGTAATGATAAATACAGTAATTATCATGATTTGTGGATCATATATTGCACACAGATATTGATATTCAATACTGTACCCCACAGATACATGCAATCAATTGTTTCAATTAAAATTAGATCAAAAATATTTTTATACACTGTTGGATTCAATATAATATCATTTTGCTGAGGATATCTACATCTATGTTCATAAGAAATATTGATCTTTAGCTCTCTTATAATAATCTTTATTTGGTTTTGATATTAGGATAAAGCTAGCCTCATAAAATGAGTTAGAAAATATTCCCTTTACTTTGTCCTCTGAAATGCATTATAGGAAATTAGTATAATTTCTTTACTAAATATTTGTTGGAATGCACCACTGAACTCTTCTTGGTCTAGTGTGTTTTTTGTCATAGAGGACTATTAGTTATTCATTCAAAGTATTTGATATTGGCCTATTTGATTGTTTATTCTTGTATGAGTTTTGACAGATTGAATTTTTCAAGGAATTGGTCCATTACTTCTAGGTTATCAAACTTGTGTTCATAGAGCTGTTCATAGTATTGCTTTATTATACTTTTAATATTCATGGGCTTTGTAAAGAGGTCACCTCTTTCATTTCTGATATTAGTAATTTGCATCCTCTCTCATTTTATCTTAGCCAGGCTACAGTCTTATTGCTTTTCAAAAAACCAGCTTTTTGTTTCATTGATTTTCTGTAATAATTTCCTGTTTTCAATTTCATTAATTTCTGCTCTATTTTTTTAATATCTTTTTTTCTCTTTACTTTGGATTTAATTTTCTATTCTTCTGGTTTCCTAACGTGGAAACTTAGATTATTTATTTTAGATCTTTCTTTGTTTCTAATATATGTGTTGGATGCTATAACGTTCTCCGCAAGCTATGTTTTCTCTGTGTCCCACGAAGTTTGACAAGTTATATTTTCCTTTTTTTTAATGAATATTCATGAGCTACAAAGCTGATTGTCACCTCTAATGGTATGATGTGAGGGCCAGATTCATAAGGGCAATATACCCATTACCAGAAATTGCTTTTGTATCCCGTGGCCCCCACCCAATTATCCCCCCCCCACTCCACATTGTAGCCCAAGGAATGTTCTCTCCCGCTGCAAGACAAACACACCACTTTGCTTCCTTCTTTCTCTCTTAGTTCCCACATATGAGTGAGATCATGTGGTATTCATCCCTCTGTGCTTTGCTTATTTCACTCAACATAAGTTTCTCCAAGATCATCTATGTTGTTGCGAATGGGAGTATTTCATTCTTTTTTATGGCAGAGTAGTATTCCATGGTGTATATATACTACAGTTTCCTTATCCAATCATCCATCGATGGACATTTAAGTTGGTTCCATGTCTTGGCTATTGTAAACAGAGCTGCAATGCCACAGAAATCATCCCTGAGGCTAACGGCTATTTGATATTGGACAAAGGCAACAAAAATCTACATTGGGGAAAAGACTGCCTCTTCAACATGTGGTGCTGGGAAAACTGGAGATCCATATTTTCATTTTCACTTAGTTTAAATTTTGTAAAAATTTCTCCTGAGATTTCTTCTTTGACCCATGTGTCGTTTAGAAATGTATTATTTAATCTCCATGCATTTGGGGATTTTCCAGTTATCTCTGTGTTATTAATTTCCAGCTTAATTCCATCATGGTCTGAGAGAAAATATTATATAATTTCCATTATTTTAAATTGTTAAGGTATATTTTATGGCCCAGAATGCAGTATATCTTGGTGAATGTTCCACGTGAGCTTCAGAAGAATGTGTGTTCTGCTGTTGCTGGAAGAAGTACTTCAATTATTTCCAGTTGATTGATGGTATTGTTGAGTTGGACTATGTCCTTACTGATTTTCTGCCTGCTGAATCTGTCCATTTCTGATAGAGGTTGTTAAAGTCTTCAGCTATAATAGTGGATTCATCAGTTTCTCCCTGCACTTTTATCAGTTTTTACCTCACGTAGTTTGATGCTCTGTTGTTAGATACATACATGCCATTCCATTTTTAAATCTGCTTTGAGGGTATTGTTTTTCCCTGATCCTAGATGAAAAACTCAGCAAGGTCCTGTGACTTCCAGATACAAGTGCTCACCTGGTCACTTCAAGTCATAAAACAACTTTGATGTCCTAAGTATAATGTTCAGAGCCATTTAATAATCAAAACTTGGTTCTTTCTTTAGGGCTATAGTTTTCGTTCTTCACTATCCCTTCACTGCCTACAGGAGACTTTTGTGGAAAAGGGGGAGGACTACTCCTTTTTAATAACTTGGACTAGGTTAGCTTCTTCTTTCTTTTGTCAGTGTTTCTGCTTCGTGTAGCTAAGCCTATATTCTGATCCTTTTAGGAAAGAGTTAGATCATCAAGAGGTCACAATGATTTAGCCTTTAAAGGGTCATTTAAAAACATACTTAAGTTAAAATGAGACCATTAGGGTAGGCCTACTCCCATATGACTGATGTCCCTATGGAAGGAGGAAATTCGGACACACAAAGAAAGACCAGGGATGAGTTCACACAGAAGAAATGCCATGTGAGGTCAAGTGAGAAGATGGCCATCTGCTAGCCAAGGAAAGGGGAGTGAGAGAAAACTAATCCTGCCAGTACCTTAATCCAGCCTCCAAAACTGTGAAAAAATAAATTTCTGTTTTTTTGTTTTTTGTTATTTTTTTTAGCAGGTCAGTACAGGGATCCAAACCTTTGACTTCGGTGTTACAACCCACTGAGCTAACTGGCCAGCCCTACATTTCCGGTTTTCAAACCATCTAATGATGCGCATTTTATTATGGCTGCCCTTATCAAAGTAATCTACCCAGCCACTCGGGAACTCTCATCTGCAGTTGCCTTGGAGAATAAATGCATCTCTCTTCTGGCAGTTTGGGGAGGGTCAAACTTAACGTGACACTGCGGTGGCTCTCTCACATAAGGCCCATATCAGTGTTATGGAAAATGCTGATGTTTCTCCGTTTTTAGTTCTATTTCTTTACATAAACTTTTAATTTTAGGACAGTGTTAGATTTACTGAATTATTGCCAAGATAGTACAGAATGTCCCCATATACCTGACATCCAATCTCCGCTATTAATAACATTTTACATTGGTATGCTACCTTCGTCACAATTAATAAGCCAATACTGATACGTTATTAGGGAGGTCAATTCTACCATTCTTTCTTAAGTAAGCTATCAAAGCAGATATTCTGCCTATCTGTTGCTTTTCAGGAAATTTCAAGCCACAGCCACACATTGATTTGATGTGTCTCTCAAAATACAGGAGATCAAAAAAAGTTATATGACTTGTTCTGTTGGAGCCCTTTGCCTGAGGCTTAAAGTGATGGGTTGATAATTCCCCCATGACAATGTGTCAAGGTTTCTCCAAAAATCTTCTGTAATTCCCACACTTCCTATCCACTTACGTCCCAATATTGAGGGTTTTAAGTTTCACATAATAAGTTTTCCTCTTCTTCTGGAATTTCTCCAAAATATTTGCCAGTCTCAGTCAGGAATATACTGTATATTATCTGTGTTCATTTGCTGAGATTCTCTGATATCTTCATTATTGTATCAGGATGATACAAACCAAAACCACAAAATTATATAGTACATTATCATCACAATGAATAAAATGGAAAAGAGAAAATACCAAGCGTTAGCTAACAGACTGTCATACACTACTGATGGGTGGGTATATTAGAACAATTGTTTTGGAAACTGCTTGGCAGTACCTAATGATTTAACCATTATATACCCAACAAGGAATGAGCATATGTTCACCAAGAAACGTGAACTAGAATGATTGTAGTAACATTATCTGTTATAGATTCAAACTGTAAGCTATCCAAAGCCCATCAATAGTAGAATGAATAAATAAATAATAGTATGTTCACACCATAGACTAATACAGAAATGGGAAAAATAATGATCTTCAAAATACACAGTAAAAGCTCACTTTTCTCCACATCCTTGCCAACCTTGTCATTTGTCTTTTTGAGAATAGCCATTTTAGCAGGTGGGAAGTGACATTTCATTGTACTTTTAATTTGCATTTCCCTGATGATTAGTGGTGTTCAACATTTTTTAATACATCTGCACACTGTTGGTGGGAGTAATTTAGTAATGCCATTTTGGAAAATAATATGAAGATTCCTCAAAAACTAAAAATAGAATTACCATATGATCCAGCAATCTCACTTTTGGGTATATGTTCAAAGGAATTGAAATTGGTATGTGGAAGAGATACCTATTCGCCTGTGTTTATTTTAGCATTGTTAACAGTAGCCAAGATATGGAAGCAACCTAAGTGTCCATCAACAGATGAATGAATAAGGAAAATGTGGTATATATACACAGTGAAAAAAAGACATAAAAAAGAAAATCCTGTCATTTGCAACAATATGGATGAAACTGGAGGACATTATGCTAAGTGAAATATGACAGGTTACAGAAAGACAAATACCATATGATCTCGCTTATTAGTGGAATCCAAAAAAGTCTATTTCATATAAACATAGAGTAGAAAGGTGGTTGCCAGAGACTGGGGGGAAGTGGGAGGGATGAGGAAATGGGAGATGTTTGTCAAAGGGTAGAAAGTTTTCAGTTGGACTGGAGGAATAAGTTTTAGAGATGTGTTATACTACATAGTGACCATAGTTAGTAATAATGTACAGTACATTTCAAAATTGCTAAAACAAATTTTTTCCACATTTAGTTTGTTTTCTTTTTGAATTAAAAAAAATTTTTTTTAATTGGCACATATTGATTGTACATATTTATGGGATACAAACATATTCCAATACATGTATACAATATGTGATGATCAAATTGCAGCTGCATATAAAAAATAAGTTTTAATGGTCTATAGTAGTGCTAGAAATCTATACTTAATAATTTATTGCAGGTTCTTAAATGGCTAGAAGAGAAGAGCTCAAATGCTCTCATTACAAAGAAATGATAAATGATGAAGTTTTGCAAATAGATTATTAATGTCTTCACAAAATTTATAAGTTGGTGAGATGATGGATATGTTAATTAGCTTGATGGACTATTTCTACAATGTATACATGGATCAAAACATCACATTGTATCCCATAAATATATACAATTATTATTTGTCAATTAGAAATAAATTTTAAAAACCACAATAGTATCAAGGAAATTTAGAAACAGTGTTGAAAGATAGAAGGCTGAATACACATCATATTATCTCATTTTCCTAAAGTGGTGGAAGAGAGGAGAAAATGAATCAAAACTGTTAGAAATCAGAATTAGTGGTTTCCTTTGGTGAAGATAATGACTAGAAAGGAATATGACAGGGCTTTTGTGGCATTCATAATATTCTGTTCTCTTAATTTGAATGCTGGTTCTACAAATATATTCAGTTTGTGGAGATACTTCCAGCTATTTATTTATGATATGACATTTTTCTGCATGTCCCTTATGATCTGAAAAATAGTTAAAAAGTAAGAGAAGTTTATCCCGTTGTAATTATGTAATGACACAGTCACTGTTCCTCCAGGTTGCTCCTAGGTCAAACATTTTCCACACGAATGTCTGAAGCTCTCTTGTTATTTTATTTTACTGACTGTAGCAACTTCTACTCTAATAATAGGTAGCACTGACTTATATTGATTCCCTGACAAATCCCTCAATGAGTGAAAATTTTAAGATTTAATTCTGTGGTTACCATTATACTTAACTCATATAATTATACAGGAATAGGTAAAAATATACATGCTAACATATCTAGTCTTTTAGGCTCTTCTTTGTCTCACAACAGCAACAATTTACAACTCCATCTTTCTTGTGACTACACTTTTGAACTTGTCATCATTCAGAATTATTCCACGTCATAATTTTTACTTTCTAATGTTCTCTTCCCTCAACTCAATATCCTATCTTCACAATAATCATTTTTCTTTATTCCCTGTAATGGTTTACATCAAGAAATCTGGTCTCTTAAACAGTTCTGGGTCTCCCACCCCCACCCCAATTAGGTCTCCGCTGGATTTATTCCCTTTATAGCAATATTAATTTGTTTTCACATTAAACAGTTTCTGTCATTATCTGCAATTGCCATATACTTTCTTCATTGAAAATTTTGGGTCAATACAAAAATGCTCATTTCTTCATTTGTGCCTGGGCTCTTGAACATTATTAGAGAAGATGTTATTAAGTATATATGTTGTGGCTGCCACAAGTATGTTCTATAAATTGGTTTCTTGACACATGCATCAGGTTATACTGCTCTATTAGGCTGTGTAATATAGCACCTAAAAACTTTGTGACTTAAAACAACCATTCATTTATTGTTACAGACTTGTATGTCCGATGGGGTGACTCTACTTAATTTTTATATCGTGGGTCTAGGTTTGCTCCACAAGTTCTGTCATTCTTGGATGAATAGTCTACTTGAAGAATTCCTCTCACAGCTTTGGCGGAGGATCAAGGAAAGAAGTCTAATAATGTAAATGATTTCTAATCACATATAATATCCCTTGACCAAAAGAAGTCACATTGCCGAACTCAGTCAAGAGTAGACAGGGGTGTGCAAATTTAAATGGCAAATGAGGGGGTGTGAAAATTTGAGATTAATAATATTCTACCAAAATTTAGATTAACAAACCAATGCTACTTTACGTTTTTGGCGCTATTTATAATTCCCTTCAGCAGTCTAGTCCAAATTTGTATTTCTCTCCTTAAATTTCACATCTGCCATATCTTATTTTGACAGATCATTTGCCCCCTACTTCACAGGTCAAAAACTTTGTTAGGCATGAATTTCCACAATTTTCTGTCTTCTCACTCCCACCTTTGGGCTTAACTATATTTCTTTTTATGCTTTTTTTAATATCCGTTTATTCTTACAGGGAAAGAAAACAAGTTCTTTGTTTTTAATATAATCTAAGGCTACTTTTCTAAATATCTGGATCCCAGTTTCTCAATTCGACTCTCTCTCTCTCTCTCTCTCTCTCTCTCTAATATGTGTGTGTGCATGCGTGAACACCCTTTGTCCCCTGCCTTGTTTACACATGATGTTGTAAAAGAGTCCTGAGAGCATATTTGTTTAAAACAAAATATGCTAAATCAATTAGTTCGGGGAAGAAAACAATTTTAAAAACTATTTAATCTTGCAAAGCCAATTGTTTTAAGATGCTTCAAGGAGACTATAGGGAAGAAGAAAGTTTGCCTTAATTCTCAGAAGCCCTTATAATTAATGATATTACAACAGCATCAAATTACCAAGGTCAGTAGACACTTTTCAGGATTTATCTTCCTTGACTTCTCTGAAAGTATTTCCTCTTTGACACTGTGTCCTTAGGCTCTGGGGTGAGTCTTATATTCTCTGTCCCCTGGAAGAATGCTCTTCTTCAGTATCATATTTATTCACTTGCTCCTTGAATGTCTCCTTTAAGGTAATCTTGAATGTCTGTGATGTAATCCACTATCAAGGCTTATAATATAACTACCCAAGGGAAACTTTATTTTTCTTAATTTGATTTCCTTGAGGACACCACATTGTCAACCCAAGGCATCCAATTCTTCTCTTCTACACACTTTTCTTAGTTCCCATACTGCTGTCTTGTGAATTATTTCCTTTATCAGGAATGCCTCTAGTATTTTACCCTGATTTTACCTGATAGAAATGTTTCCATGGCGAGGTGAGTAATGCTACAAAATGTGATTTATTTGGCTTTGTGTTCTCCAGGGGATTGTCCTACTCCTGCATTTTGGATTATTTTAGATTCTACTGTGAGTTATAATGGCAATTTATCTGTGAAATAAGCCATCTTTTACCACACAGGATTGACAGAATTGAGAAATGTCTGCGTACAAAGGAATAAAAAGCATACAGAAGCATTGCAAAATGCATGAGGAATTCCTACTGATTTATTTAGAAATTCCAGCTACCTTGAGGAGACAACTCAAATTTCAGTTGCTTTTTTTTTTGGTTGTTATTTTTTTTAAAAAGTAAACCTTTCCCTAAGTGAATTCATTTGGATCATGATTGCAGAGAGTTCCGTAAATTGATATGTATTCCCTTGGGAAACTCCAAACATTTAAAATAATTTTAAGCATTTCCATACATTGTTAATGCTGAGAACATTGTATTTTCAATGATTAAATCAGTGCCACAAAATCCAGGTGGAATGAATAAATAGATTTGTATGGTTCAAAAGCTCGTGGAAAGGGCAGGTCTCAGGATACAGTTGTTTATCATTTGGATACTTCTCCCTCTGTTGTTCTTGTAAATAATGGTCATTTATGTAAAAGACAACTGAAGAGAAAAAAAAAAAACAGTACAGAGCAAAACTAAAATAACAAACATAAAAATATTGAAAAGGAAGAGCCTATGGGCAAACTAAAATAACAAACATAAAAATATTGAAAAGGAAGAGCCTATGGGCATCATCAGGGAAGGAAGGGTCTGTGAGTTAGCCCTTGTTCTTGGCCTGGCCTGAACCTATTCATGATACCCTGGAGTTTTCAGATTTTGACTTTTCCTGTTTCACATGGTCTTTTTCATGGTCAAGGAAGTAATGCTGAAGGTCTATGCCTTCTTTGGAAGTATTTTCTATGTTTTGTACATATGGGCAGAGGTTAAAACCCTATCTGAGAGGCTGGGTTACCTATCGACTGGTCAGGTGCTTCACTGAGTTTTCTGTCTACTAAGCCCTAAATTGTGCCCTGACTCTTAACTGAGTCCTAGTTCCTTCTTACATCTCTCCATCCTAATTACCCTAGACAGAGAAGGGGCAGTAGTGAAGGTAGGAGAAAGGGGCTGAAAGAGGGGCAATGAGTCCTACTCCTGTTCTTTTTCAGCTAGATAGAACTCCTAAAACACTTGATTCTGATTAAAGCATTTTTGAGATCTGCACAGTAACTCTGCTTCTAGAACTATCTCCACTACTGAGCACCCATCCTCCAAACAGGCTGAGCTCTTGATAACAGGATTCCTGGTTTGAATTGTCCATGTCTTTTTTGGTACATGATCTTAGATGTCTCCTTTTTTCTGCAGCAGGGAGAGAGAGAAAGAGAGAGGAGTGGGTTATGAAGATCAGTCCTAGCAAACCCTTGCTTCTGATCACACTAAAACCTTCTTCTTAGACTTGAATTTTCTATTTCCCTGCAAACCTGTGACTGGCATTATGCATGCATTATGCATAACCAAAGTACTTAGTAAGAAATTTAGCAGCAATATTCTCAACAAGTGGACTGTTAACCTCTCCTGTTTTTCTTCGCTTCTGTTTCAAATGCCATTCCAAACAAAAAGAGCCCAGGAATGTATAAACATGATCTGAGTAAAAAAGATGCACCTGTGAGTTTGAGAGGACTAGCATTAGAATAACATGAAAACAATTTAGAATCCAAATGAGCTCTAAATCCAACTGACAGCTCTCATATTTCCTGCATTTTCCGTATTAGTACTAATTGATTTTTAAAATTATTATATTTTTATCTGGCTCCTTCTAAAGGAGGTTTTCACTCACGGAAAATTTAAAAAAAACTTAGACATAATTCCCTCATGTCTTGGGCACTTCCTGTCATGAATTTACTCATGATACCAATACTCATCAGGGACCTTGCATCATCATCCACCAAAAGTGGCCTGCTCCTTAACCTAGTTTCTCTGCAAGATCCTGAAGGGAAAATTGGGCAGAACATGCCCATCCTTCCTTTTACTATCCTGAACCCAAACCTCTACTACGTCAGTAGAATCTGTTTACAAAAATAATCCAAAAGGTTGAGAAGAGAATTTGAGGGTGTAAAGAATAAAGGTTGACATTTTGGCTAATTTATACATCTCCCCCATTGCATCCCTTTATTCCTTGGAGACAGAGAATGGAAACAGCTTCAACAGGGGAGCTTTATCTAACAATTGGGTTTGGCATTCCTCTTATGAAATGTCAGAGGGATGAAAATAGAGGCTTGGAAAATAGATATATTTCAACAGAAAGAACTTCCAGACTCAGCCCTAGCAAAAAGCAAAAAAATTATCTTCCGTGGACTCTTTCCCCTTTTGATCTTGATTTCTCTCCTCGGCTGCCCTTTTCCTTTTCCATTATAATACCTTCCCAGGTGTCAACCGGATCCCTCTCTTAGGGGAAAAAAAAAATGCCTTCCATGGGAATAGGCTTTATTTTTTGCTTTCTTTGTATTTTTTAGAAAAGAAAGTGTTCCTTGGGTTTCATCTTGATGAGCATTGACATTTCCGTCTTCCACAACTCACAGGTTCCTGAGAACAGAGGAGCCTAATACTCCTGGTTCTAATGGTCCAGATCAGCAGCACTACCACTTAGAACTACAGGTAGGTGTGTTTCCATATGGTATCATCTATGCAGTAAGTGTATCATATGAAAACTAGCAGACAATACAGTCTAACTTTACATTTGGGGAAGACCATTTCTCCTAATGGTCCTCATCCCTCACACTTCAATTATTGTCTTTAGGAGCATATCATTGTTTCTAATCCCACCTGAGACCTCAGGGAATCACTAAAATTGTCACTAGGTTGCTCCTCAGGTTGCATTATATTCTTTTTATTCTGGTCATATTATTATAGAAAGGTGGGGGTGGAGGATTAGCTAATCCATCTACACAATTAACTCTTCCTCTTCCCTGCTTGTCTATTGCTATGGACTGAATTGTCTCCCCCACCCCCAGTGTGATGGTATTTGGAGATGTGGTTTTCAGGAGATAATTAGGTTTAGATGATGCCATCATGGTGAGGTCTTCATGATGAGATTATTGTTCTTATAAAAAGAGACACCAGAGATCTCTCTTGCTCTCTTCCCCCCAAGAACTCTTTCCCCCCGACCCCCCCACCACTGCCTCACAACCCCAGAAAAGCGAGAAGGCAGCCATGAGCATGTTCGGAAGAGAGCATTCACCAGAAACTGGCCATGTGGCAGGTCAGTGGAGCAATGGATAATGCATCTGACTGTGGGTCAGAAGCTGGCCGTGCTGGCACCCTTATCTTGGACTTCCAGTCTCTTGAAATGTGAGAAAATAAATTTCTGTTGTTTAAGCCACTCAGTCAATGGTTTTTGTTATGGCTGCCCAAGTAGACTAGGATATCTGTGAATTTAATAAAGTCAGGAATTATGCCTGGCTTCTTTATAAGTACTCATAAGTACTTTATAGTACGTATAAGTATGCAATAAATATTTGTTGATTTAATAAATATAGATCTTAGGTCAGAGAGACAAAAGCTATCTCATAGCTCAATTAATCCAACTTAATTTACTATGGCTAGAAAGTCACTAATACATGTGGTAACAAACTATTGATTTGGAGGAAAATACCCTTGGATTATCGATGAGCTCTGCAATGGCAATAGGAATCTAATGACTAGGTCTCTGGCCCTGTCAATCTCTCTTTATATCAGGAAAGACATTAACATAATAGAAAGCCTGATGCATCTGAAACATATTCAAGGATTCAAAATGTAAAAGGAAAGGAGGCAATTAAATTGGTTACTTTAAAATATGCAAACAATCTCTCTTTTCCTGCAAGAGTGAAGTCATAGGCCCCCATAAAAATCACCTGTGTTTATGATCCAACACCATGACAAATAGCACCAGGCTCCTTCTGTTACCTTAATTCCAACACCTTTTAACACTGCCTTCATGTACACGGTTTCCTCCCTATTTTTCCATTTCTAATTTCTGCCTCACTGACCAGAACGTTCAGATTCTTCAGTAGCAATTTATTTTATTTAATCCAGGTTTTTCCACTAGATGATAGTGGTTCTATGCTTTATTGCCCATGGACCAATCTCATTTCTTCCCCACACATCAGGTCCCTATTTACCCTGGAGTGTATTCAGAATTCATTACTGTTGTTCAGAATCCATTACCTGGATTTGTGGGTTTTAGGCATATTTACTTGTTTCTGCCTTGGGGCCATGTGTTGAAATACAATTCAAATGAGGACAGAATAAAACCAAAAAACAAACCAAAACAAAAACACTTTAGATCTGAGGCTGATTCACTCATGTGCCACTTGTGCTACGAGAGGCAATGCTTCCATCACTTCAGTTTCTGGATATAAACTTGGGAGGTAATGCACATTTTCAGGAAATACCAAGATCTCTGTTAAGGAGGAAAGGGAGCTGTAGGTGAGGAAAGTGTGGTAGGGCTTCTCAACACTGTTTTTTTCTGCTTTGTTTTGTTTTGTAATGGCAGGCAGAATGGTAGATCATTTCTCGCCTCCCACAGGCATGAAGACACCCAAACCCTCCTAGGGAAAGTAAATGATAAATATGAATGTCTAAGCCCAGGAAGAGATGCCACCATAGGTATTCATCTTAGCAGAAGTGATGAAATAAGGAGATATATGCAGAGATATAATGATGCAAATAGTTTTGTTGGCAAGAGAATAGGACATTGCACAGGGTGTACTCAAACGCTAGTTAAATAGGAGGCCATGTCATCCTGAGCATGTGAGGAATTGGAGAAGTAGTTTGAAGAAAGCATTGGAACTTTAACGATACCACTGAGGAAAATGGCAGTGGGAAATGAGTAAGGACAGTCAATCATAGGGTTTAGTTAGAGTATCTCGGATTTAATGCCATAAATTTAAGGAGATACACATTCAAACAATTGTGGCAATTTCTGCAGCAGCAGTGACCAGAATTGTAAAATAAAGCAGGGCAGTGGCTGGCATGTTCCTTGGTTATATGTTGAGGATATCTGGCAAGGAAGTTGAGGGTACTGGCAAGGCTATTGTTGAGTGATAAACTGTGGGATATTCAATGATTGGGGAGAAAAGGAAAATCAGTAGGTTGTGATCCTTACCACACCCATCGCCTAACTTTTATCCCCAAACAATGTATATTCTTCTGGTTCAGATTTCTGATTATTTTCTCAAATCCATTGTTACCTTTAGTCCTAGAATATTTAAGGTGCATGCCTCCACCAACACATGTGTAGCAAGCATTAAAAACATTTGCCCAAAGTACATCACTTATTTTTTACTAGTGTTGCGAATATCTTGTAAAATATACACCTAGAGTCAATACACAATAAGCATAGTACTGTATAAGAATATAATGGCATTATGAAAATCGGTAACATAAAAATTCACTTTTAAAAAAATTCTAACTTCTCCTATGGTAGAGAAATAGTCAATAGTTATTTCTACATGATTTCTTCAAACAAAATGTTTTCATTAGTCTCTGTGGCAGGAAAAATATATTTCTATGGCTTGGCTTCTTTGGTGTAGTATCTGTAGGTGAAGCTTAGAATTTTTTTTTTAATCCCTCCCACATATGTAACGCTTTTATATTCTTAGGGCTTCTGTACAGTTTTTCTGGTTTTAAAATTTTGCTTTTTAAAATTTTTTTTCCCTGTGGAGAGTATTGAATTTGTACGTACAGAAAAATAAGCTATGTTGGGGAAGCAACTTTCTTATTTCCACTAATAGAAAAGAACTATTTTGATTCTGGAAAGCAAGTCCGAGTAGGCAATTAATTCATTTCTCTATTAAGGAAAGTCTTTAACTGGTAAAACATATTGCTTTGAATCCAAACAATGTTTATGAAATGTGAACTTTATATAAATAAATCACCTCACATACTCTATCATGTAAAGTAATGTGACCAAAGATTATAGTGTTCCAGGGAAGCAAAAAATCGCCTGAACAATTTTTTATTTCTCATTTGCTGGAATTAGTATTAACCAAGACATAATGAATGGGAATACTAATGTATGCACCATAAAAATCATCCTTTGGAATTTTGTTCACACGCTAGGTTATCAAGTCAAACACTGTGTCCCTATAATTTTACGCTGTTAATAACAGCCCATAGTTAGATATACCATGATAAACCTGATTAATTTTTCATGCTTTGGAGTAAAAATTGATTTGTTAAAGGGTAAGAAGAAAATTTTTCCATTAGCAGAACTCAATATTAGCTTTTCATGTTTTCTCAATTTAGCAGATTATTTTAGAAAACCTGAAACAGGTCACCCTAGATAAAGGAAAACTGAGTTGATCCCAAGTCTTTCCTTATCTTGGACTCTGAAAAAAGAGACCTAAGTTTGAATCATGACTCTAACAGTTATTGGCTAAAGTATGTTGGGCAATTAATTCAGACTTTCTAAGCCTAGATACTTTCCCCTTTAAAATGAAGATACTAATAGCATCTATCTTATACATTTGTAGTTTAGAATTAGGTACGGAATATAAAGTATATAGTACTGAGCCTGGCACACAAGAACCACTTAATAAATGTTATTAAAAACTAGCAGTATTTTTAAAATCATTATCGAAAGATGCCATGCATGTTGTTCTTATCATTAGAGAGTATCTACAAATCTAAAGATAATCAGCACCATTAAAACAATATATTCAAATCTACTTGCTTGCAGGGTTTTATTAATGATTTGGCTCATGGAAATTTAATTGCTCTTATTAGCATTTTCCCATTTGTAGTATATAAAATTATTATTTTATCCATCTGGAATGGTTGGACAATATGTCTGGCAATCTTCAATATTTCAAAATGTTGCCATTATTTTAATGAATAAAATTAAGACATTGGGTTTCATAAAACACACTAATTTAAAAGGTAAATATTAAATGAATTAAATTATAGAGATACAAGTCTATTAGAATTTGCCCATTTGGAATGTAATTGAACTGAATTTATCCCAATTGTTCCATTTAGTGATAATATATAGAAGCTATTTATGGTGTACAATGTTTTTACTGGAATAGAATTTTAAATAGGTATATTGGTAAACAATCTATAAAGTTAAAAATATTTAATATTAACAACATACAGGGTCCTTCATGATCCACCTCCTTAACTACTTTTCCAGGTTTACAGCTTGTCATTCTATCGATGTTACTTGTGTTCCAATGCTTTTAAGCTACATCCTGGTCCCAAACTTCAGCTTTCTTAAATGTTAGTTCTGTCTAAGAAAAGTCCACTACCCCTGCTTTTCTCCTTATCACATATTATTCTTTTTTGTTATCCTTGAGGATTCAATTGACCTGTCATTTTCAAAGTGAATGCTTCTATGAATAGCAACTCTTCTGCATCCCTTCTTTCCAGGCAAACTTGAGATACCACCTGTATGTAAATTATAAATGAAGCAAATCTCCATTAGAGTTTTTGTTTGTTTCTCTTTGAGTCTGCCTTTCCTAGTATTCTAAGATCTTGAGGGGAGGGAATACATTTTACTCATTCCAATACCCATCTCAGTACTTGGCACAAAATTATGAATAACTGTTTAATGAACAAATGAATGAATAAAGAGATAAATGAGGGATAGTATTCTTAGGCTCTTGAATTACTTCAGGTTGCATTTGACAGGTCTCTACAGCAATACTGAATCCTTCAAATAAAGTAGCCATTATTGTTTTCAAAAGAGAAGTTTGCTCTATAGCTGTAATTCACATTTAAATCTAAGGTTTTAATATAAGTCCAGAGCTTAATATATTTTTATTTACTAAAAGATTTTATTTTTAAACTCCCTAGAGGGAGTTGGAACGTGTTGTTCCGGGCTCAGTCTGATTCCTCTGAGGCATCCTGATTTTTTGTTAGTTCGTTTGCGTTTTTTTTTTTTTTTAATAAAACAAAGTATTTTAGACTGAAAGTAAATGAAGCCAGAGAAATCCAAATCTTCATGAATGCAGGAAATGCATCCAAAGTGGCAAATACTTGCATGGATATAAAAGACTATTTTTTCTCTTAATTTTCTTTAAGTGCATATGACTCTTTAAAGTGCAATTACAATATTGTTTTATGGAGTTTATAATGTATGTAAATGGTAGTATACATAATAAATATGACTTTAAAACCAAAAGGGGTTAATTGCACCTATGTGTATGCAAGTTGTCCATGAAATGGAATAACATGAATTCTTATTGGACTGTAAAATGTTAAACTTGTATATTTTATCTCTAGATCAACTAGTAATAAATGATGCAAAGAGATATGGATAAAAAGTCAATGTATAAATTTAAAAGGGCATCTAAATATATATTAATAATCCAAAAGAAAGCAGGCAATGAACAAAAAAACAAGTGGGGCAAACATAAAATAAATTATGAAAAGATAGCGCTAAATCTAATGGCATGAATAAATGCATTTGGGATATCATATCACCCCCGTTAGACTGGCTATTATCAAAAAGACTGAGAATAACAAATGCTGGAGAGGATGTAGAGAAAAGGGAATCCTCCTACACTGTAGTTGGGACTGTAAATTAGCACAGCCATTATGGAAAATAGTATGGAGTTTTCTCAAACAACTACAAATAGGACTACCACATGATCCAGCAATCCCACTGCTCGGTATATACCAAAAGGAATGGAAATCATCATGTCGAAGGGATACCTGCACTCCCATGTTCATCACAGCTCTATTTACAATAACCAAGATATGGAACCAACCTAAATGTCTATCAATGGATGACTGGATAAGGAAAATGTGGTATATATACACAATGGAATACTACCCAGCCATAGGAGAGAATGAAATTCTGCCATTTCCCGCAACATGGATGACCTTAGAGGAAATTATATGAAGTGAAATGAGCGAGGAACAGAAAGAGAAATACCACATGTCCTCACTCATAAGTGCGAGCTAAGAAAGACAGACCACAATAAAACATTCAAGTTTCAGAAGGAGAGAACAGACCTATAGTTAGTAGAGGTGAGAAAAGGGGAGGTGGGGGGGTAGGGAGTAATTGGATGAGTGACACAGAGTAATTACAATCTGTAATGGTGAACATGCTCATAATATTTATTTGATCATTACATACCGTACAAAAATACTGATAGTCAACTCTGTTCCCCACAAATATGTATAATCAAAAATAAAATTTAAAAATTTAATGGACTAAAAATGAATGGTGGATCTCTATCTAGAAGATAGTGAACCACGGTAGGATACCATGGTAAACTGTGGTGTGAGCCTAAACCACTTTTTGTGGGGAACATCACTGGCTGAAGGGCTCAAGCTGTGGGTGATTGTCTCCCCAGCATTTTAAAGACCCATTTTAGCCTGGGCAGGATCTACAGTTATGCTAATAGAACAAGTGGAGTAGGCAGCTCGGTCCTACACACATTGCATAGACCCCTGAGTGCCTAGTTTCTCTAGCATTAGAAGTAGAGACAGAAAGCCTCTTCTTTGAGACAACAGGAGTGTCAACCATTTCATAAATAACAGTTTGTTTACATGGCTGCTTGTTCTGAAGCAAGATTTCTGGTGACATACCTTATGCTTCTCTACACCCTCCTTACACCTTTGCAATTAATCTTTTTATTAAACTTCCCCTGAATTATCATAATTTATGTGTTATCTGTTTTCTGATAGAATCACATTGATACAAAGACATATCGAACAAGTTGTCTATTTTTTTATCTTCATACAGTATATCCATAATGTACTCATGTGGTCCATCAAACACTTGGCTGTATTATCACACTCCATCTACCTATCTATCTATCATCCATTAAGAATATCTTGTGAATATTTGTTTTAAGCTAACTGAGCCTTTTTTCTTTCTTTTTTAAAACACATCTTCCCTATGTTCAGATGTAAAGACTTTTGAAATAAGATTCTCACTCTCAGAAATTTCACCCCCAGAACATATTAGAAACACTGTAAATACTTGTTGAGTGTGTGAATAAATAAATGTGAATGAATGAGTGTGTAAATAAATGAATAAATGAAGAGCTTCAATTAGTTGTAAGTAGTTGTTTGTTGCCTTCCATGTTTACAATATGTATTTATCTCCAGCTTTCTCATCTACTACTCAGAATGGACAAGAAGGAAGAAACTTTAGATGAAACAATCCAAAAGCACTGACTTCCTTGTCTATGGAAGTACCCTGTGGTGATTCATCCTGCATGGATAAGCTTGGTGCCCATTAAACTGAGAGTCATTAGACTGAAGATCACTGAGACATAAATTACTTACTAGAGACTTGGACTAGGAAAAATTGAGTGGAAAGTAGTTGGATTTCATCGTTCTATTCTGACTACCTTGCTGGGCAAATATTCTGGGAAAAAATTTCAAAAACAAATGCTTTGATAAACCTTATAGGAGAAAGAAGGGTAAGAAGTGCTATGACTTATACTGTGTTTTGACCCAGTTATGTAATTATTATATTACAGATTTTATAAATTTTGGATCCCACTTACATTCATGGTTAGGCACTATTTAGGCATTGTGCATTATTATTTTAAGTTTCTTTGGAATCTAATTTGATAATAATTTAGATTATACAAATAAATCTACCTTAAATTTATAGTCTGAGTTTTCCCCTTTTTAATATTTTCTTCAAGTTTTATTAGCATTATAAGATATTTGCAAAATATTTTTTTCTTTCTGGCCCTGGATCACTGTATACAGCATAGGTGTCATATATTCCTTAGTGCTTTGACATATTAGATGCTTCTTTTCCTGGCACCTTTCTATAGTAGTTGTGCAAAGCATTTTACTCTGTGGTGAAATGGAATAGTGAATCATCTTTCTGGATTCTATGTTTTCTTGGTTAATCCTGATCATAGTTGGTGAAATCAAAAATTTAGGAGTCATCTTTGAATTAGTTCATTCCTTGATGGTCTATGTATTAGTCCGTTTTGTGTTGTTATAACAGAAATACCTGAGACTGCGTAATTTATAAAGAAAAGAGTTTTATGTGCCTTACAATGCTGGGACAGTTGCATCTGGCACTAGCCTCAGGCTGCTTCTACTCATGGCCGAAAGCAGCAGGCAGCCGGCAGGTACAAACAGATCACATGGTGAGAGGAAGCAAGAGAAAGAAAGAGAGAGAGCGGGGAGGTGCCAGGGTCTTTTAAACAACTAGATCTAATAGGAACTAATAGAGCCAGAACTCACTCATTAATCTCCCCACCTAGGGAGAGCATTAATCCACTCATGAGGGATCCGCCCCCATGACTCAATCAGTTTCCAACACTGCCACACTGGAGATCAAATTTCCACGAGTTTTGGAGGTAACAACACATCTAATTTATATACATCTACATCTAATTTACATTATATACAGCCTACATCTAATTTATATACAAATCATATTGATTCTATCACCAAAGTATATCCCCAAATGCATTGAATTCTTTCCACCTCCAACTGCTCTATAAAAGTCAAGATCATATCATGCATAGATTTCTGAAATAATCTCCTAACTAGTTTCACTGTTTCATTCTTTTCTCCTTACAATTAATTACTTAATATAAGATCACCCTGTTCTCCTGCTTAAAGTACTATATTGTTCTCAAATATTTGCTGCCCCCCTCCATGGTGAAAGTATACTTCATGCAGCTAATTAAGACTATGTGTGTTAATTGCACTGGCCAGTAAAATGTGGGCTAATAAAGCATAAGTGGGAGGAATGTGTGTCCGTCTGTGTGAAAGCATTAAAAACCATGTCATGGGACATGTCTCAGTGTTCACTTACCTCTGCACAATAGCACAGGTGATCATTTGGTGAAATCTAGTCCACGTGTAGAACACAAGCTGTAAGGAAGTGTAGAAAAGGTAGCTCTAATTTCTAACCTCCAACCTGCAGAGGGGAACATTGCAATGGGGTTGGGAATGAAATGGATAACCACTTTAGAGTATCTTCCACAGTTACTGAAAAAAAGAAGTAAGATGGAGTAGAATTATTTTTGGAGCTGCACAAGCTTAGGCTGAGGTGTGAGTTAAAATAAAATGAAGGAAAGCATGTTTTTTTACACCTTAAATTCTAAGTATTGCCAGAATAATTTGTTCCTTTTATTTTCTTGAAGTCATTAGGTATCTCCTCTCATAAGATCAAGGAGCAAACTATACCTAAAAGCACCCACCCATTCTACCTTATATCTAAATGACATGACTGATATATTTCCTCCTAGCTTTACTTACATCTTCTTTAAGGGGCAGATAAAACTTGAGACTGAAAATTCATTACAATTTGGTTAGAGTAGAATAACTGCTAAAGCTAGGCAGAATGGGACAAAGAAGACACTCTGCATGATCAGTGTGGTCTCAACTGTTTTAGATTGCACTTGAAGCTGGGAGGAATTTCTAGAAGGGACTGTGCTACTCTAAGTAATTGAGCGTAAGTGGTATTACATTTAGTTTTCAGTGCTGCAATGCAATAAGATTCTATTGTATTTTGATTCTATTGTATTAATGTTTTAGTTTTTCTATTGAAAGACTACTATACAAAGATATATTACTTACAGTGACTTCTAAATATAAGAAAACTATATAGCAATCTATTTTTAGAACCAGAAAAGAAAGGCATTAATGTCAGGTCTTGATGACAAATAGAATCAGATGAAGAAAAAAAAACATAAATTAAGAACTTACTAATGTTTTCCATTTTTATGGCATCCTACTTCTAGAGAAAATTTTACATATCATAAGGAAAAGGTACAGTTCAATTGCAAAATCCCATCTGCAGTTGCCTACATAATATGTACAATATTTTTTGTACATAATTTTTATTATGTGATACATAGACGAGGCATGGAATTAATGTTATATTTGGCTAGAGCTTGGCTGTCCCAAGAAATGACATTTTAAGAATAAAGATGTACACAAATTGTAAGTTTTATGTTACTGAAAATGAAAGTGATTTCAGAGATTATTTAAGCCACCCAAAGTGGACCTTGAGTCTCTCCTATGAAAAATCTAATCTCTGCTTTTCCTTCCATTTATCTTATTTAAGTCATGTGTGGGTGTTTTGTTTTAAATTTTTTATTGTTAAAATAAAGTAATAGTTTCACATGTGTTCTTTTTGGTGGTTTCCAAATCAACATATTATTTCCTAAAGCCTTAGAAAATTTGTGCCATTTGACTCAATAATTCAATTTTCAGAATGTTTTCTAGGGAAATTAAAAATGTGCTAAAAATTATGTAAAGATGTCATTAGGAGTAGTATTTATAAGAACAAAGCAAAAAATAAATCCAGGTATTCCAATAAATGATTGCTTAAATAAACAAGATATTTTATAAATAACATACTATACAGATACTGTAAGTTATGTTTTGATGATGTGAAGGACTGAAAGATTTTTAAGTTAGAATGTAGGCAGCAAAACAATAAATATGTAAAGATAAATATTCGTATATAAATGGACATTAGGAAAATAAATTGAAATATATCTTTGGTTGGTAGGCTTAATGATGTATTTGCTTTAAACTTCTTTATACTTTTTTATTTTCTAAATTTTCTGGAATGAAAATGGAAATATATTTGTCATGAAATATTATATGTGACATTAACATATTTATACTATTTGTATAAAAGAAATACTGAGTATACGAATTAAATTTTTTAATTTTATAAATTTCATTATGTTGTTCCTGTTCTTTCTGTTTCTGAAACATGTTTTCTTTAAGTTTATAGTCACAGACATCAATTTAAATAATACTGATTTCAAAATGTCAGTTTTGTGCAACTGCATTATTTTATTTAAAATAAATGTATTATTTTCAGAACTGTGCTTGATAAGTATCTTAGTTCATTTCTGTTGCTTATAACAAAATACAAGAAACTGGGTATTTTATGAAGAAAACAACATTTATTGCTTACAGTTTTGGAGGCTTGGAGTCCAAAGTCCATCTGGTGGTGGTGACAGTGACCCAGGGGTTTCATACTGCAAGACAGTGGAAGCAGAGAGAGCAGAGAGACAGACCCTCCTCTTCCTTTAAAGCCCCCAAAACCACACTCCTGATCACCATTTTTAATCCATTCAATACTGTACAGTCCTACAATCCAATCACATCTTCAAGGCCCCACCTTTCAATTAACATAATAGGATTTCCTACCCTCTTAACAGTCACAGTGGGAGCTAAGTTTCTAATACATGAAACTTGGGGGACACAATTCCAGCTTCAATGAGTTTTGGGGGGACATAATTCAATCCACTACAATAAGGTTTTTAAATCTAGTTTCAAAGCATCAAAATAATTTGAATTTGTGAAATATACTTTTTTGGCTCTTTTAACTTTGTTTCAGTATGGAGGGATTGACTTCCAGCCAACTAATGCAAACCATTTATGGTTCCAGCAAATTAAAGCTTGATTATTTGCTTTAAGAAAAGAGATTTTTGCATCTGTATTGTTAAAGCCATATAAAAGTAATAATTATTTTTTGTAGAAAGTGGCTATATCTAATATGTATTATATAAATGTTATATGTATGTTAAGTTAACATATCTAATATATGTTCCAAGGTGACTACATGTGACTAACCAGATTGTACACATTTTAGTAGAAGTGAATGGTGCCCTATGTAGTTGTGCTCATATTCAGTAGTTCTGATTCTACTATAACATTGATTATTATAAAACAGGATCCCACTTAGTGACTATTACAGGCTGAATTGAGTCCTCTGCCACCACACCCCCAATTCATGCTTTGAAGTTTTAACTTCTACTACCTCAGAATGTGACTGTATTTGAAGATAGGGTCTTTAAGGAGGTAAAGTTAAATGTGGTTGTTGGATTTTGCCCTAATCACAAATGTCTGGTGTCCTTAGAAGAAGAGGAGACTAAGACACACACATGCACAGAGGTCATGTGAATAAGGAGGGATAAGATGACCATCTACATGCCCAGGAGAAAGGCCTCAGGAAAAAAAATCAACCCTGCTGACACCTTGATCTTGAGCTTCTAGCCTCCAGAATTGTGAGAAAATAAATTTTCTTTGTTCAAGCTACCCAATCTATGGCACCTTTGTTACAGAAGTCCTAGCAAACAAATACGGAGACTATTTAAATAAGAATATTAGTGTGCTTCTATATTGTCATCCTAGCACCCACTAAAGATCTACAGATTAGAAAAAATTAAAGATTGGAAGTCCCTGCAAAGTGGTCATCTATTAAAAAATATGATCAAGTAAAATTGACATTTTAGTATGCAACATGAAAATTATAACAATGTACCAGTCTTTACTTATGGATCATGTTAGTAAGCTGTATAACCTATATAACATATTTAGCAAGCAGCATAACTTGTTATTTATGAGTACTTAACTTTGCCACTTCCTGTATGTGTGAACTTAGGCAAGTGACTTACTTTTCTGTGTCATGGTTTCCTAGAGATATGGATGAGAACTTACCTTATTACTTTATTATAGAATTAAGAAGGCAATGTATATCAAGCAATATGATGCCCGTTATATATTTATTGCTCTAAAAGTCTTGCTGGTTTTCTCATGTATTCATTTTATAAAGGGAAGTACACTAGCAATCATCAGGTTGTTTGTTCACCAATAAATTTGACCAAAGATATAATATAATATAATATACATGAAAAGTCATTATCACTTTTTCAAAACGTATCCTATCTGTTAACTCTTCATCAAACAGATAAAACATGTCCCTATGATTTTCTTTCTCAATGACAGTTCGTCTTTTTTTTAAAGTGTGAAGCTGATTAGATTGCTTTCATATCCACTTCATGTGTTAACTATTGTAATTCTCCAAATAAGATCTCACCATTACATTTAAGTATCAATTTAGCTTATCAGACAAATGTCACTGAAACTAATACTTTTCAAGGAGTTTTTACGTAAGGAACTGTTAGGTCTGCAAGACAAAGGGATCGAAGGACTCTGAGCCAAACACTTACCACATCTGGAAGTTTATTTCCAGCAAACCTGGAGGGAGGCTGAAAGATCTGTTCCCACCCCTGTACAGACAAATAGAGGTTTTATAGGGTTTGAATTAGGGGAAGGGGTTTGGTAGCGATTCTGAGCATTCACCATCTTGAAACAGCTCTGTGGTTTTCCTGTTTTCGCACAAAATCCAGTTTTTCTCAGAAAGCACTTTGTTTAAGAGAAAGGGAGGGACCAGGGGGCAGGGTGAGGAAGCAGCTAAGATGGCTGTGCTTATGCTAAGCTGATTGTGAGGCCTAATAGGAACCAATAGGAAAGACTAATATTATACTAGTAGAAAAATAGAAAGGCAATTTGAAACACATTATTAACATTGCAGATCCAAATACTGTTTTCCTTGATGTAATAGGCCAATTTTTAAGGAATCTAGTGGCTTATAAATTTGGGGATTTTAAATGGGTTTGATTTAAAATATTATGCTAAACACATGTTTTGTGTTCTCTTCAAATTCACTTTATTTTTTAAAAAATTAAAATTACTTCATTAATAACCTGAAGCCTCTAGTGGATCATAAATTTACCGGGCTAGTTAGTATGATATTCTAAGCAGAATTTTAGGACATTACTGGAAGGTACACAAAAACATGGGGCAATTAACAAAAGAAAATAAAAATTCAGCAGTCACCAAGTGGAAGTTCATTGTTGTGAAACTAGATGAGACCATAATGTGTTACCAGTTAGCAAAGGGCTTTTTGTTTTTGTTTTAATTAACAGAAGTAACAGAAAGGCTAATGGAGTATGGTACAATAAAACTTTTATGGGGTGAAAAAGGAAAGGGTAATTGGACTTTGGGCTATTTAGAGCTGAGAAGCCACTTTCTCATTTACTCCTTCAAAAGGAAATTTAGAAAATTTATACAGCAACAAGTTTAGGCTAACACATCATTTCTTTTTGTTTGAAACTGCAAAGAGAGAGACCTATGCTTTATAGCTTTGATAAGGTAGAACAAACCTGAAAGTTGTTTTACTATAAAGTATAGTTACTATAAAGTTTGATAGAGAGATGCTTGCACACAAATATAGACAATGATTTTTTATACCTGAAAGTCTGCAAAAAGAGCAAAAAATATAACACATTTTAGATAGTAATTGTCACTGAGATAATAGCAGTAGGTCATTAAATTGTCCTTGGGTAATCTAATTCCTGAAATTTTACTCATTATATAATGTCTCTTGCTTGTTCATAATAAGATTTCCTAATTTGAAATCTATTAAGTGTTTTAATTTCTGAGACTTAATTGTAACCTATTACTTATCTTTCCGGATTCAGCTCAGACATCATCTCCTCCAAGAATTCCTAATTTATGATTCCGGGCTAGATCAAGGGCACTTATGTGATCCAAAATTATACTTCTTATGTTATCCAAAAGCATCCTGTATATACCACTGTTGTAGTATTTATCATATTCTAATTTAAGTGCTACTTATCTGGCTGTGTAACTTATACATTTTAATGATCTGTCTCTTTCTCTAGCACTGTGAGGACAATGTCTGTGTATTTTTTTTTCTTTACAATTTTTTCTTTGTAATCTCAGCACCTAGAATGGTACATGAAATAGAATATACACAAAAAAGATTCAAGTAATAAATGAATAATTGTATATAAACTGGCCTTATCTAGAAAGTAAATTTATGCGTCCCAGGGTTCTACTTCTACCTGATGGTAACTATTGGAATTCTAGGGGAAAAAAAACAGACAGAAAAATAACCTCTTCCTACTTAGCAAATTCAACTACATTATAGCACTATGGGGAAGTCAGAAGATTCTTGTTTGCTATGTGACTTTACTATCATATTATGTTTATTTTTCATATTAATATCAGATCCTATGAAATATCAGAGCAATTCCTGGGCTTTGCTACTTTTTATCTTCTTGAAGAGCTTACTGTAAGAAGACTGCAGCGTTATTACAGAGTTCCCTGTACAGTGTCAGCCTTGGAACCATAGGCGTTATCTTTCCAGTGATCTCATGTGGGCAATTCCTCTATGCTGGGGGGGTCCCTCTGGATACACACCCTGAAGAGTCTAAGAGAAAAGCTAAGGATATGACTAAATATTTCATAGCTTTTCTTTCAAAGTAAAACTATGGGAATTTTGTAGAATCTAAAGGGTTTTACTAGAGATAAAAAAGGCTTTTCATGTGAGAGTCAGTCACAAAAATAGCTGATACAAGTGAATGTAGTGGTTGCAAACTGCACCCAAAGGATAGTCAATAACCCAGGGATTCTCCACAAGGTCGACATCTAAGCACACTAGAATGTAAGACAGTTAGATGTGAAAACGAAAACAAATTATAAGCATAATAACGGACTAACAAGACCTGTGTTATAATATGAATAACAAAAACATATAATAATAACAAATTTCACCCTAGACTTAACTTTTGTAAATGCTGCTTTTAAGTCCCGATATGGCTACCTCAGAAATGATATGAGGGTCCAAAAAATGACAAATGTTCCGAAATTATTTTAAAATGCAAACAAATAAAACTTTCTCATTATAAGGCTAATCAGACACAATAATGGCTCACATTTTTGGTCCCCTTTGAGGAAGGGGGCAATGTTAGATTAATATAAATCTGAGGAAGGAAGAAGAGAGATGGGCGTTCCGAGGAAGTTGTTGGTACTGATGTGAGTTCTCTCCACCCCTTCCACCGATGCTCTCTCCCCCGCTTACTACTTTTCAAATGCACTGCACATCAGCAAGTCCCCAAACATGCCCATCATTTCCCTCCTGGAGCCTGTATCTGTTTATACCTCTCCTCACCCCATTTTTCTTTTTTTTTTTTTTTTTTTTTTAAATTTTATTTTGTCAATATACATTGTAGCTGATTATTGCTTCCCATCACCAAAACCTCCCTCCCTTCTCCCTCCCCCCCTCCCCCCCGACAATGTCCTTTCTGTTTGCTTGTTGTATCAACTTCAAATAATTGTGGTTGTTATATCTTCTTCCCCCCCCCGGTTTGTGTGTGTGTGTGTATGTGTGTGTGTGAATTTATATATTAATTTTTAGTTCCCTCCAATAAGTGAGAACATGTGGTATTTCTCTTTCTGTGCCTGACTTGTTTCACTTAATATAATTCTCTCAAGGTCCATCCATGTTGTTGCAAATGGCAGTATTTCATTCGTTTTTATAGCTGAGTAGTATTCCATTGTGTAGATGTACCACATTTTCTGTATCCACTCATCTGATGATGGGCATTTGGGCTGGTTCCAAGGCTGTCTTGTGCCTCACATTCAAATGCACCTTGCTGGAATGGTCTTCTATGACCAACCTGTAGAAAGAAAGCCTTTCTTCCCAATTGTTTTTAATTTTCTAATTAGTATCTATTAACTGCTTCCCACTTCCCCTTAATGGACTGATTACAAATACAGAAAATTTAAGTGAATTTTAACTTGCTTGAATCTTCCCCACTAGAATGTAAGCTCTACAGTGAACATGGCTGCCTTGTGGTCTTAAATCTCCAGAAAAATGCACAGTGCTTCTTACAGATTAAGTGCATCTTAATTTTTTGTTACATAAATGAATAACATAGTTTCTTTGTAAATGTTTTCAATTTCATATGACTTATAAATTTGGGTGATAGACTTATAGAAGTACCTCAATGTTCTTTTCTAAAATCAAAGGTCGTAAATATAGCGACTATGGCAAGAAACACTTGCGTCCGGTTTTTCTCATAAGATGCTTATTTTTGCTACTCACCTCATGGTATAAAGAGTAAAGAGGAAGGAAAAGTGAATGGGGAAGAATGGGAGTATGCAGAAAAATAGACTGGAAAATCACTGGATACTGTGACATAGGACTGGTCAGTTGGTTAGTATGTAGCATTAGACAAATCATTTCACTCCTGTGGATTATGGTTTATTCAATTATAAAATGTGAGTGTTGAATTAGGTAATTTCTTAAATTACTTCAAATCCGGATATTCTACCATTCTGAGAGAATATTAGAAAAACTAAGCAAAAAATATCATGTGCAAATTGTAGATTTAGATGTGTGTGTTTAAAGTGAAGTGGCATTATATATGCACATACATATGTAAATATATTTGTCTTTTTAAGAAAAATATGCTCACATTTACAAAGTGCATATTCTGCAGGTATTCTATAATTTTGAATTGGGGCTGGAAAATTGCAGTAAATATGTAACATTAAAATAGCTAGTGTTAGACTAGAGAAAAATGTGTCAATAAAAAGCACATCATAGAGCACACAAGTTAATACTACAAAAAGACTAATACTTTAAAAGGATAACAGTTGTTTCAAGATGTTTTATTTCTTATTGTTTTGTTCTTTTCTATTGATTGGTTTGCCAATTCTAACCAAGGAAACATATTTAATGGGCTGATATGAAATGGATTTTATTAGTTCAGCCCTCTGTAAGCATTCTCATGCATCATTAACATTATTCTTTGCAAATAACTGCTTTTCGTAAATTGCAAATCTTTGAATATAAATCCAAGAGTATCGTAAATAATTGTCTGACTGCTGAATGAACACTTGTAGTATGTGCACTGATGAGTTAGGTGAAGTGTATAATTAGGATACACATTTCAGTGTGGTTTATTAAATCACAAAACACTAAAGGGCCATTGGAATTTGGATTATTGTAACTAGCGATAAGATTTGATAGAGGTTACAATGACAGACAATACTTATGTTTGATATTTCAAATTTGGCAAAATTATACTTACATTGATAATTCTGAATGTCTTAAATGTACATCAGGAATAAGGCAAATATAATAGAGTTTAATTAACTAAGTTCTAAACTATTGTGATTCCTTTTAGAATAGCAAAGTAGGTGACTGAGCAAGTTGAATGAGCTTTTCCATTTTATATATACATATATATGTGTGTGTGTATATGTATATATATTGAGGGGTCTTCAAAAAGTCCATGAAAAGATTTGTATTGTCTTTTAATTCCATTTTTCCACGAACTTTTTGAAGTACCTTCATATAGTATAAGAGATAAAAAAGAAGATATACATTTTTTACTTATATTTATAAATCTTAAACTTCTAAAAATAATCCTGCCCCAGAAGGAATTTCTGTGCTTAGACTGTTCTCTTTTTCTCACCTCCCAATTCTAATCCATCACTAGATCAGACTGAGGCTATGTTTAACAAAATGTATCTGAGATGTCTCATTCATTGCCAATTCCCTGTTCTAAGCCATAAGCCTCTCATACATGGATTACAGTTGTACACTCCTCCTGGTCTCATAGGTCTTATTTCTCCACTTTTCCATGCCATTATTTAATTAGCCGTTAGTGTGATCTGAAAATATAACTTGGAAATGGCTCTTAGCTTTTCTTGTGTGGGGACTTAAGTTTTAGATCATCTTTTTACTGTAATTTCATGAGCAACTTCTGGAGCATGTGCAGAACTCCCCTAGCTTCCTTATTAGTAGTAAATGGCTCCTAAGAACCAGGCTGAATAGCAAATCTTTAAATGATGTCTCATTTAATTTAATTTGCACAGAAACCCTGTGAGATAGATGTTATTAGATTCATTGTAGAGGAGGAAATTGAAGTTTGGAAATTTCATCTGAGTAGTGACAGAGTCTGGGATCCAAGTATAGAGGACTGTGACCCCAAAGCCCATGAACTTTTCATAGTATTATCAGAAACATGAGGCTCCCAGTAAATCAGGTGAACTTCTCTTTGGATTTAAGTTTCTTCTCCCCCAACCACCAATATTCACCCAATATTTACCTATACCGGCTTGTCTTGAGAATGTTTTGCCACATGGTAGGTAGAAAACCACATGTAAAGTACCAGTCCAAAAAAGCAAACAAATGAGTCTTTCATCTTTTTTTCTCACTCCTGCTAATCTTCCTGTGATGACTACATTATTATATTATAAGGCATAAAGCTTAGCATGCCATTAAGAAATTTTATGGCATGACAAGTTGTACTCAAGTAGAGGAAGAAACATTCATTTCTCTTTGTCCTTTGGTGGCATAGGTCATTTTCTCAGACTTATGACTAGGATGGAGTTGGTCTCCAGCACTTTTAACACTCCTGCCCTGCTATGGAAATTTGAGAGCTCATATATGTTTTCAATAGCTACATTAAGTCTTGAAATGATAGTGAGTTGGCTTCCCCACAGATTCTCTCCATGTATTAAGTTTCTAAGCTACAAATGCTGTAGGAATATTAATATGTTACTGTGCTGTACTTGGACCATTATGACTACTAAGGAATAGAAAGCCAAAATATACCCAGCCTCTCCTAGATACCCAGCAAGAATGCTATACAAAAAACAAGACTGCTTGTGCTCTCAAATAGCTGCCAATTTGAAATTATTATCAAAAACATGAGACACTTAATTCATGACTTGGCTTATGTCCTGAGTCTCTCTCTTTGTGGCCTCTGCAGCCATTAAGTGTTGAATCACACACTTCTGAAAGGTCTTGCTGCGACTTTGGACTAGGAAAGTGGTCACTTGACACCCTGTGCCAGGCCTTTCAGTCTTGTCTTTCCCAGTTGGTTTTCCAGGCTTATCCTTTGGGGCTTTTGTGTATGCTACAGCCAGTCTAATCCTAGACCAAAGATTACCTAATATGCCCTGTAAACTGAATCGAGGGAATTTAACCAATGAAAAGAATAGTGAAAACTGTAGAAGGCACAAAGGCCTGAGTGTACAGTGGCACCTCTGTTGTTCTGGAGGGATTGCTCTTAGTTTGGGTAAGATTCTAATGTCAGGGATGTAACTACTACAAAGTCTGTGATGTGTTGTGTCCGACAATTCTCTCCTGGATCATGAACCATCTTCTAAGGTTCCATTTCATGAAGTTCTCCCAGAAGGAACTGTTTGGATTCTGATGTTACTTCCCAAGTTGTCTCAACCTTAAAGCTTTTCCATGACCCTTCATTATGTCCAGACCTTCCACCTTCCTTCCAGTTTGTCTTCTACTCCAAATTAAGGCTCCTTGTCTTCATTGAGGGATGGAGTTTGGGGGATGGGGAATGCTAAATCTCTGCTACCCTAAAGGAGGGCCAAATATGATGCCACAGCTAGTAGCTATAGCTTCCCGATCCTCTGGACATTTTTAAAAGAAATTGTCCCCATCACAGTAAGAGAAATTCAAATACAACTAACGTATTTTATTCTAGGTTATAACTATTTACTTCTTTTTTTTTTCTCCCGCATAGTCATGAATAATGCCTCCTTTAGCCTCAAAAAGGATGATGAAAAATTACGGTCTACAATCTATGCTCTGTGCTTCAGGATACTAGGCCATATCTTACAACTCTCTGGGCACGATGGATTCTGTAACGACATATGTCACCACCTCACCACTCTCCTTTTATAGAACATTCTTGTTTCCTCTAGCTATATTGGCATTTCTCATACACCCTTAGCACATAAATTCTGACTGTTGCTTTGTTTCCTTTTAACAAAAACAACAAAAAAGCCAAACACACCCGTGTGTGTATATATATATTATAAACATATATATCATATACATATCTCTCTCTCTTATATATGAGGGGTCTTTCAAAAGTTTATGAAAAGATTCATATTATCTTTTAATTGCATTTTCCACAGACTTCTTAAAGTACTGTCATACCAAAGGATACAAACTGGAGTGGGGGAAAGGGGTTTGGGGAGGGAGGTCGGGGATAATTGGTTGGGGGACATAGGGTACAACTGCGATTTGTGGTAATGGACATGCTGTCAGTATGGATCTGACCATCACATCTTGGGCATGAGTGGTGACAATCAGCTTTGTACCCCATGAATATTCATAACCAATAAAAAGAATATATATGTAATTATTATATCATAAGTGTTTGATGTGTATCTTATCTCATATTTTTTTTATATCTATCTATCGAGAGAAGAGGGAAAGAAGTGACGATCATTCTGTGTTTAGATTATAGACTTCACCATGAGACTCCTTCCTTCCTTCTTTTTCTTTCTTTCTATTAAAAATAGTGAACTTTGAATTCAAGTTTCATAGTGGAAAAAAATAAGTTGGATCAAATCAGTCCCCTTGCTCAAAACCCTTCATGCCTGCCCCTTGTACCTACCCTTAACACAGTTCACAAGGCCCCACATAAGCTGACTTGAGTCCACCTCTTATGTTTGGTTTCATGAAACTCATGTGTTCTCTCTGCTCCAGCCAAACTGATTCTTTAGTTCCTTGATGCATGAAGTTACTCTGTGCCTCAGAACTGATTCTCCCTTGTTCCAGATCCTACTTTTCTAAATCTTGTGACAGGAAGGCCATTAAGGGAAGCCTCATCACCCTCCTTTACTATCAGTGATTCTTGCTTTTGTTCTCTGTTTTCAAAGCTTTCTTTCCTCTTGGTGCTAAACCGGATTCCATGGAGAGAGACAGAGAAGTGTCTGTTCAACAACTCTGTCACATTTATCATTCTGAGCACCGTGGCAGGTATATTTGTGCACAAAATCTCACAAGGTAGAACTTTTGAGTAGTTTTAATAATTTTTGGCCCTCAGCCAAGAGGGCTCAAGCCCAGTCCATGTGGCAGGAATGCAAACACATGCTATATCGCTTCCTATATCATCATTTTTTCTTACCCACAGGTGCATTCTCCCACCGAAAGCACTTCCTGCTGAATCTGGCTGTAAAAAATAAGTTTTTATGCATATGAACGAATTTCCACAGTTTCTGGGGATTAGATATGGAAATATCTATAGTAGCTTATTTTTCCCTTCCATGTTTTGCTGAATCTGATCACTTAAGTAACACCCACATTCTTGTAAGAAGCCAACATTGACAAAATGTAGAAATAGATCTCTCTGAGTTATGAGTTGTTCTTTCTTCACTATCTCAGATTTATAGTAGTCCAGTAGGACAGAGACACAGGCATATAACTAGAACATCTGTTCGTTAAATTCTATATTAAGAGGATGGCTTGTTTATGTATGACAGAATTATTTAAAGTAGGAGGATTTGAGTCTTCTAAAAACCTTTACAATATGATGCCATTTGAATTGTTTTCTTTCTAAACTGAGCACATTTAGCTAGTACCAGTCTTTTGTCCTTTTCGGTTCTCCCAGTTTTTGACCTTGAATTTATGTAAGTTTTTTCTTTTCCATGACAGGGGTTGAAGTCTTCTGATGTCTCACCACAGACCTTATTTCCACTTTAATTGCTAGATCTTAACATGTTGTAAGTCCTCTTAGGAAGCAATTCAACTGCCTCATTTTGGTGCTGGCACCTCCTATAGACCCTATGTGATAAAGAAGGATCCCTACAATACACCAAAAGTCAAATATACAATTTAACTAGCTTCCAGGCACCTATATGTGACCAGAGATCATTTCTCTTCTCTGCTGAAGTTTCAAATTAAAAACACATTTGCGTGAAGAAGCTAGAGCTATTTTACAAGGCTGATGCTATTACTAGACTGAAGAATTTTAAAATGTGAGTATATGTGAGAGGCTCACCCAACAGAATTCACAGATTTAAGGCAAGAAACTGATTTCAAATAAGGAAAGGGGATAGGAGTATTAGTACTTACATATTATAAAAAATTTGCTATTATTGTCTATCATTTTGTGTTTCAAAATAGTCAGCTTTTTAAAATTAAACTTTTGTATAAAATAATTTATTAGCTACAGAATGTTTAAAATGTGAAATGATACACTCACGATTTCCACGAACTGTCAAAAATTGTGTGATTTCTAAGCCTTAGCCTTATCAATTTTCATTCTGAATTCTAGTACAGTGCAATGGTAGTCAATATACGTAAATCCTATTACAGAAGAGACAAATACTGCAAAAACGCACTGTTAGGTAAATCTTAGAAGTTAATGTGTCTTTGGCAAGTATTGGTTAAGGTAAACATTCAAAATAACTTGGAGTGAAAAATATCTATTCAGCTCCTTTGACCACTTTTTTATTTGGTTATTTGTTTTTCTACTGTGTAATTGCTTGAGTTCCTTGTATATTATGGATATTAGTCCCTTGTCGGATGCATAGTTAGCAAAAATTTTCTCCCACTCTGTAGGTTGTCATTTCACTCTGTTGATTGTTTCCTTTGCTGTGCGGAAGCTTCTTAGTTTGATATAGTCCCATTTACTTATTTTTTCTTTTGCTGCCTGTGCTTTTGGGCTCATGTTCATAAAGTCTGTGCCCAGACCTAGTTGCTGATGTGTTTCACCTGTATTTTCCCTAGTAATTTTACAGTTTCAGGACTTATACTTCTGTTTTCAATCCATTTTGAGTTGCTTTTAGTATATGGCGAGAGGTGCATATCTAGCTTCATTCTTCTGCATATGGATATCCAATTTTGCCAGCACCACTTGTTGAAGAGGCAGTCTTTAACAATGTCCATTGATGGATGATTGGATAAGGAAAATGTGGTATACATACACTACGGAATACTACTGTGCAATAAAAAAGAAAAAAATACTCCCATTTGCAACAACATGGATGAGCTTGGAGAAACTTATGTTGAGTGAAATTAGCAAAGCACAGAGAGATAAATACCACATGTGCTCACTCATAAGTGGGAGCTAAGAGAGAAAGAAGGAAGGAAAGAAAGTCCACAGTGCTTCATTGGACTTGCACAGGAAGAGAACATAGCTTGGGTTTCAAAGCAGAGTGGGTGGGAAAGGGGGAGGGGGAGGGAGGAAGGGGACAATTGTGTGAGGGACATGGGGTACAAACACCATTTGTGGTAATGGGCACGCTGCCAGTATGGATCTGGCCTTCACATCTTGGGCACTAGGGGTGACAATCAGCTTTGTATCTCATGAATATTCATAACCTGTAAAAACAAACAAAGCAGAACAAAACAAAACAAAAAGCCCAAAATAACTTGGAATGAAAAAAGACTTTTGGGGCCGGCCCCGTGGCTCATTTGGAAGAGTGCGGCGCTGGTAGTGCTGAGGCTGCAGGTCCAGATCCTATATAGGTATGGCCGGTGCTGCGCTCACTGGTGAGCGCGGTGCAGACCACACTGTGCAGAGGGTTGCGATCCGCTTACCGGTCAGAAAACAAAAAAGACTTTTGTACAAGACATCGTTTCACACACTGAAATAAAAAAAAACTTGGTGTACATTTTCATTTATTTCGTTTATTCAAATCACCTTTCAAACTATACTAAATGTTTGTTAGTTTGAAAGACATCCTGTGTTACTCACCTAGAATTGATTCCTAGAATTTTGATTGTTTTGTTATCGTACCTTATCTGTTACATATTCTAACAGATTATGATTGGAAAAAAAGTTTGAAATTTTTAAAATCAGCTTTATTGAGTTACAATTTACCTTGAATAAAATGTACCCTTTGTGAGTGAAAAGTTGGAAAAGCTCATCAACGAAGGAATTACTTGCACATCTCTGAAGCTCCTGTCTTCGATGTTTTCCCCTCTCTGCATCCTCAGCAGCTCTTCTTAAACTTTAGGTCTGTCTCTTTGGCTCAGCAACATTGCAATTCTCCATCTTCACTGTATTGGTATCTGGAAGGCACCTCCATGTACAAAGGCTCATTTTGTTTGTTTCGTTTGTTAGGGATTACAGTCCTGCTGTTATCCAATGTCTGAACACAAACGTTTCACATATTGAGTTTTCTAGTTGCTTATATTGGGAGGGCTCTTCTGCTACCAGTTAGTCTCATGACAAGATGCAAAAGATCATAGCTCTTAATACGGATAAATTTATTATTATCTAGTTCTCAACTTTAAAGTGAATGGTTCTAATAATTTTGTTTTTAAATATTTGTTGGAATGCTAGTATGAGATTGGAATTTGTTTTTCTTAAAATATTCTAAGAGTATCAAGAGTTTTCAAGTGTCTCCTCAGCATTTATCTGTATACCCATTTACTTTTTATCTTTTAAACTATTGCTTTACTTAGTTATTCTGGTATTCCTGAAATAAATTTTACTTGATGAAATGTATTTATTATTCTTTAATAACTAAGTACTAGTATTTTATTTTGGATTGCTTACATCTATATTCACAACTGAAATGAGCTCATATTTTTATAATGATACATGTTTAGGAAATTTGGTTATACAGTTTTGTAAAATGAATAGTGGCATTGTCTGTTTGTCCACCCTTTATTTTTAAAGTTTATATGGGAATTGAATTACATATACCTTGAAAAGTTTAAAGAACTATTTTTTTACTTCTTTAATGAGGCATAATTGACATACAATAAACTCCACATATATACAGTGCATAATTTTAGAGTTTTGACATATGCATGCACCTGTGAAATCATTACCACAATTAAGATAATAACCATATATCACCTTCCTCATTGACAATCCCTCATTTCCGCATCACCCCTCCTTTCCAGGCCTTGATCTGCTTTCTGTTACTGTAGATTACCTTGCATTTTCTAGAGTTTTATATAAAAGGAATCATTCATTTTAAATTACTTTTCTACATAGCTTCTTTAACACAGCATATTTATTTTGAGATTCCTTCATGTTGTCCATGTTTTATTGTTTTCTATTGCTGAAGAGTAGTATTTCATTGTGTGGATATACTGCAATTTGTGCTACTGAAAGAATTTTGGTTTGTTTACAGTTTTGGCTATTTTAAATAAAGCTGCTGTGAATATTTGGACCAATGGAACAGAATAGAGAGCCCAGACCAGAAATCAACCCATGCACTTACAGACAACTGACAAAGACACCGAGAACATACACTGGGGGAAGGACAGCCTCTTTAGTAAATGGTGCTGGGAAAACTGGATAACCATGTGTAAAATAATGAAACTAGACCCCTACATCTCTCCATATACCAAAATCAACTCAAAATGGATTAAACACTTGAGTGTAAGACCTGAAACTATAAAACCCCTAGGAGAAAACGTAGGGGAAACACTTCAGGATATAGGACTGGGCAACGACTTTATGAATAATACCCCAAAAGCACAAGCAACAAAAGAAAAAATAAACAGATGGGATTGTGTATATATCTTTGTAGGGACATATGCTTTCATTTCTCCCAGATGAATACTTAAGAGTATTTAAGAGGAGAGTGTTTAGTCATATAATAGGTGTTTGTTTAACTTTTAAATAAACTGCTAAACTTTTTTCCAAAGTGGTTGTATCGGTTTAGATTCCCACCACAGTATATAAAAGTTCCAGTTGCTCCAGGTCCTTTCTAACACTTGCAAGGTATGTGTAGTATGTGCACAGTAGCATCTCATGTGGTTTTAATTTGCATTTACCAAATACTGACAAAACTGAGAATTTTTTTTAATTAGCTTTTTGGCTACTCCCATCCTTCCTTTGACAAAGTATTTATTAAAGTTTTGTCAATTTTTATTTTTTAAAATTGACTTGAAATGTTCATTGTATAATTGATGTATGACTCCTTTGTTAGGTATGCGAGTATGTTTGGCCTATTTTTTTTCCCAGTCTGTGGCTTGCCTTATCATTTTTGTAGCAGTATCTTTTGAAGAGCAAGTTTTTGTTTTTTTAAAATTTTGATGAAGTTCAATGTGTTTATTTTTGTCTTTCACAGTTTGTGCTTTTTGTGTCCTATTTATGAATTCATTGCCAAACTCATCGTCAGTAAGATTTCCTCTTATTTTCTTCTAGAAGTTTTATCATTTTAGCTTTTATATTAAATCTATTATCCATTTAACGTTTATTTCTGTGAAAGATATGGTAAGATTTGAGAATCCTTGTTTTTTTTTTTTTTTTTTTTTTTTTGTACATATAGCTCTCAAATTGTTCCAATGCTATTTGTTGAAATAGTTATCCTTATTCTCTTAAATGGCCTTTCCAGTGTTTATTTCCTCCTGGCTTTTGGTAAGTTTTCTCAGTGATTTATTCATCAGTGCTTAGCTGAAGATTCATGGGGGACTTGCCTGGGCTCTGTCTTTCCTGTTTTACTCTCTTCTTTTCATGTCCATGTTGCTCTGTCCTTTCTGGTCCTTTCCCAACACTGTAAGGCCATTTTGGCTGCCCTGAAATTTGAACCCTTTTTCTTCAAGTCAGGGAGACTGCCGGGCTCTCTTTGGTTCCCGTTGCCTGCACTGCAGCCTGGAAATGCCCTAGCAGGTTAGCCGAGGCCTGGTGGGACTCACCTGTTTGTTTCCTCGTCACAGGAGTTCCTCTTCTGCACTGCCTCTGTCTGATGTCTGCAAATTATTGTTCCTCATTTCTTTTTTTCCAGTTTTTTAAAATTGTTTTTTGGGGGAGTGGTTCACTGTTATTCCATCATGGGTGGAAACAGAAGGGACTTAAAGAAATGACTTTATGATCAAATAGATTTTACACCTAAATTTAAGATCATAAGTTGACACATTTTTAAATTCTTTAAAATTAGTTGGTGGTTTTGTTTTTTAGCTTATGAATTAAATTTGGTAATCACTGTTTTCTAAAGAAAGATTTTGAGTATGTTCAAGTTGATTAGCATGGAATTGTATTTATTCTTTTACTTTTCAATAGCTACCAAGTCGCTATTAAATCACCCCTCTTATTCCTAGTTATGAGTTTTTCTGTTTCTTTCTTATCATCGTTGATAGACTACACAAGTTAGAGGCTTGCCTCCTGCTTTTCTCAAAGATAGAGCTCTTAGCTAGTTTTATCAAATTGACAGTTCTTTTTATTCTTTAATTTCTGCTTTTATCTTTACTGAGTTTTCGCCCAACTTACTTTTTGCTTGTTTCTTTTAATTTCCTTCATTGCTTAAATTGTATGGTGAAACTTAAGTTATTTTCCTTTTCTTATTAAATAATAAAGCACCCCCATATGTTACAGTCCTCTTGATTTGATATTTATTATCGTCATTGTTACAATTTTCTAATAATTTGTATAGGTACCTTTGATTTGCTGATTAATGAAAGAGTTATTTACAAGCACTGTACTTTTGTTCGTTTTTATAGTTTTTAAAAACATATTTTTTCAGTTCTCAAATGTCAGTAATTGCAAGATGCATCATACATTTAATTATGGTTATTTTGAAGTGAAAATAATAAATAATAAATGTGATTCATATTTAATGCTTAAATCTAATTCTTCTTTACATTCCCCTACTGAAGAGTCTTTTGAATTACCTTTGACTATCAGAGCTATGTATATTATCAAATAAGCATAAAAGGGTTTTCAAGATGGCGGCGGCTGCAGCGGCTGGCGCGGAGTAGCTGAGGTGGAAAAGGTGGCCACTGGGCCTCAGGCAGCCGGGAAACTTGTGGACCTTTCTCTGGCCATCTCTTAAGGGAGGACTGCTGCTGCTGGCCGGTCGTGGGGGCTCAACGCCACTTTGCCCCCGGCAGGAGAGGCTGCCTCATTTACAGGCAACAGCTTTGAAGTGTGGAGCAGGAAAAGAACTGATTCTTAGCTGCAAAAGCGAGTCTTGAAACAGGGAACACGGCGCTAGGGCTGCTCTGGATGCAGCCAGGATCCCGGAGGCTGGGGCCGCACTGAAGGCGGCCAGCTGCCCTATCCAGGATTCGAGGTTTCAGGCGGGCATTAAAGAAGACTCCTGGGAGCGCCCGAGCGGCGCCGCGACTGAACAGCCCGAGGCGGCAGCGCCGAGAACACGGAAGGCAACAAACCAGAGACAGAGCGAGCGCCCGACCTGGCACAGCACTGTGAGTGATCCCTGGCAAAGCTCTGTTCGGGGGGTGGATGCCCACGCGGCTCCCCGCCTGCACCACCAGGCCACTCATTGCCCCGGTGCTGCCTCCATTTTCCCAGGTGCGGGCAGCTCCGCCCTGCTCGGCCATCACTGAGCCCTCCCACTTGCTTGGCCTGGCGCGGGGCTTTCCGGACCCTGCGGGCCGACCTCCTCTCCCACTCCCTCCACGGTTCTCTGGCAGGGCTGGGGGTGTGGGGCGTCCCGACCAGTTTTGGGAGGGCTAGGAAGTACGGGCGGGCCGACTGTCACTCCACCACACCCTGGACTCCGCCCCGGTAAACTTCCTGTTACTGGGAGGCAGATACCATCTCTGCGACCACCAGTTTGGAAAAAAGCCTAACGAATTTCTGGTTGGGAATAGTGTGGTAGGAGAGTTCCCAGGTCTGCTTGAACCTGCCGGAGAGCAGGCTGCAGGCGGGCACTAGATTCGGTTTATACCGGGGGGATACAAAGGTGAACAAGACCCGAGAAAGATCTACACAGTGCTACAAAGGCACCCAGAGAGACTGGTCGTCTGTGCCTAGCAGAAACCTGGTAGACTTCCTGGGCGAGGCGGTGCTGAGCAGGGTCTTGAAGGCCCAGCTGATAGACGAGGGGTGCAGAAGACACGCCCCAAACCAGCACAGTGTGCACAGAGGGGGGAGACGTGCGGCCAGGGAGGCGGAGACTCGACAGAAACCACACACCCGGTGGGGTCGCCACTGCAAGATCTAACAGCCTGGGCCAGAGCACACTGAACGGGGAGAAGTCCTGTACAGAAAGTGAAAGCTCAACAGAGATCACACACCCTGTGGTACGTGATCCACCAGCCCAGCAGAGTACAAGCTGACCAGAAAGGTGGATCCCAGGAGAAGCCCAAGACCCGAGGCAACCACACACACAAGACACTAGAGGCCAACTGAGCAGTCACGGCGGGAGCCATACCAAATTGGCAACCACAGCAACATCCTAGTTAGTCATTAGTCTTAAACCGGTGGACTGTGAAACCCCCTGCCACAATGAATAAACACCAAAAAAAAGACACCAGAAATACAAAAAACCAAGAAAGTACACCACCAAAAGTTAATAAATCTCATACTCTAGATCCTATAGAACAAGAAGCCCTTGAAATAACTGATAAGGAATTTCGAGTGATAATTCTAAGGAAACTGAATGAGATACAAGAAAACTCAGCTAGACATCATGATGAAATGAGGAAAAGTATACAGGATCTGAAAGAGGAAATATACAAGGAAATCAATGTCCTGAAAAAAAATGTAGCAGAACTTGCTGAACTGAAGAAGTTATTCAGCGAAATAAAAAACACAACGGAGAGTTTAACCAGCAGGCTTGTCGAAGTTGAAGAGAGAACCTCTGAACTTGAAGATGGGCTGTTTGAAATAACACAAGCAGACAAAAAGAAAGAAAAAAGAATCAAGGACATGGAAGAAAATCTGAGAGAGATATCAGACAACCTCAAGCGCTCAAATATCCGAGTCATGGGTATTCCAGAAGGGGAGGAAAATGGAGAGTCCATTGAAAACATATTCAACAAAATAGTGGCAGAAAACTTCCCAGGTATAGGAAAAATCACAGATCTTCAGATCCAGGAAGCTCAACGATCTCCAAACGTATTCAACCCAAAAAGGCCTTCTCCAAGACATGTCATAGTCAAATTGGCAAAACTCAGAGACAAAGAGAGAATCTTAAAAGCTGCAAGAGAGAAGCGTCAAATCACCTATAAGGGAGCCCCAATCAGGTTAACATCAGACTTCTCAACACAAACCCTAAAAGCTAGAAAGGAATGGGATGATATTTTCAAAATACTAAAAGACAAAGATTGCCAGCCAAGAATACTCTACCCTGCAAGGCTATCCTTCCGAAATGAGGGGCAAATAGTATATTTCTCAGACAAACAAAAACTGCGGGAGTTCACTACCACAAGACCACCCTTACAAGAAATCCTCAAGGGAGTACTGGGTTTGGTTCCTGAAAAATAACTACCACTGCCATAAAAACCTAAGAAAAATCTAAACCCGCTAGTACAATAAAAATGGCATTCATGAAGAGAAAACAAGCTAACAAAAACACTATCTACAACCTAAGGAACCAACAAACAAAGAAACCAAACAGTAAATCAGAAAGCAAGGAACAAAAGACACCTAAGACAACCAAACAACCAATAAAATGCTAAGAATAAATCAACACCTTTCAATAACAACTCTTAATGTTAAAGGCTTAAATTCCCCAATTAAAAGACACAGACTGGCTGACTGGATCAAAAAGCAGGACCCAACTATATGCTGCCTACAAGAGACCCACCTCACCCATAAAGATTCACACAGACTAAGAGTAAAAGGATGGAAAAAGATTTACCATGCAAACAGAAAAGAAAAACGAGCTGGAGTGGCTATTCTTATATCTGACAAAATAGACTTTAAACTAAAAACCATAAAAAGAGACAATGAGGGACACTACTTAATGATAAAAGGACTGATCCATCAAGAAGACATAACAATCATAAATATGTACGCACCCAATGTTGGAGCAGCCAGATTTATAAAACAAACTCTATTAGACCTAAAGAAGGAAATAGACACTAATACCATAATAGCAGGGGACCTGAACACTCCACTGTCAATATTAGACAGATCATCTAGGCAAAGAATCAGTAGAGAAACACAAGATCTAAACAAGACTCTAGACCAATTGGAATTGGCAGATATCTACAGAACCTTCCACCCAACAACCTCAGAATATTCATTCTTCTCATCAGCACATGGATCATTCTCCAAGATAGATCACATATTAGGTCACAAATCAAGTCTCAATAAATTCAAAAAAATTGGAATTATCCCATGTATCTTCTCAGACCACAATGGATTAAAACTAGAAATTAATAACAAACAAAACTCTGGAAACTATACAAACACATGGAAATTAAACAGCATCCTACTTAATGACATATGGGTCCAAGAAGAAATCAAGCAGGAAATCAAAAAGTTTATTGAAACTAATGAAAACAATGATACATCATACCAAAACCTGTGGGATACTGCAAAAGCAGTATTGAGGGGAAAATTTATTGCATTAAATGCTCACTTCAGAAGAATGGAAAGATGGCAAGTGAACAACCTAACACTTCACCTTAAAGAACTAGAAAAACAAGAACAATCCAATCCTAAAGTTAGCAGACGGAAAGAAATCATTAAGATCAGAGCAGAACTGAATGAAATTGAAAACCAAAAAACAATTCAAAAGATCAACGAATCAAAAAGTTGGTTTTTTGAAAAGATAAATAAAATTGACAAACCATTAGCATGGCTAACAAAAAAAAGAAGAGAGAAGACTCAAATAACAAAAATTAGAAATGAAAAAGGCGATATTACAACTGATTCATCTGAAATACAAGCAATCATTCGAGACTACTATAAACAACTATACGCCAACAAATTTGAAAATCTGGAGGAAATGGATAAATTTCTGGACACACACAAGCTCCCAAAACTGAACCGTGAAGACGTAGAAAATTTGAACAGACCAATAACAATAAAGGAGATTGAAGCTGTTATCAGAAGGCTCCCAACAAAGAAAAGCCCAGGACCAGATGGATTCACAGCAGAATTTTACCAAACATTCAAAGAGGAATTGACACCGATTCTTTACAAACTATTCCAAAAGATTGAAATGGACGCAAATCTCCCAAACTCATTCTATGAAGCAAACATCATCCTGATACCAAAACCAGGTAAAGATATAACCAAAAAAGAAAACTACAGGCCGATATCCTTGATGAATATAGATGCAAAAATCCTCACTAAAATACTAGCAAACAGAATACAGCAACACATACGAAAAATTATTCATCACGATCAAGTGGGATTCATCCCAGGGATGCAAGGTTGGTTCAACATACGCAAATCAATAAATGTGATACACCATATTAATAAACTCAAACACAAGGACCATATGATCATCTCTATAGATGCTGAAAAAGCATTTGATAAAGTTCAGCACTCATTCATGACAAAGACCCTCTATAAGTTAGGTATAGAGGGAAAGTATCTCAACATAATTAAAGCCATATATGCCAAACCCACTGCCAATATCATCCTGAATGGGGAAAAGCTGAAAGCTTTTCCTTTAAGAACAGGCACTAGACAAGGATGCCCACTCTCACCACTCCTATTCAACATAGTGTTGGAAGTACTAGCCAGAGCAATCAGAGAAGAGAAGGAAATAAAGGGCATCCAGATTGGAAAAGATGAAGTCAAACTGTCCCTGTTTGCAGATGACATGATCCTATATATCGAACAGCCTAAAACCTCTACAAAAAAACTGTTGGAATTGATAAATGATTTCAGCACAGTAGCAGGATACAAAATCAACACACAAAAATCAGTAGCATTTCTTTTCTCCAATAGTGAACATGCAGAAGGAGAAATCAAGAAAGCCTGCCCATTTACAATAGCCACCAAAAAAATAAAATACTTAGGAATTGAGTTAACCAAGGAGGTGAAAAATCTCTATAATGAGAACTACAAACCACTGCTGAGAGAAATTAGAGAGGATACAAGAAGATGGAAAGATATCCCATGCTCTTGGATTGGAAGAATCAACATAGTGAAAATGTCCATACTACCCAAAGTGATATACAAATTCAATGCAATCCCCATCAAAATTCCAAAGACATTTTTCTCAGAAATGGAAAAAACTATTCAGACATTTATATGGAACAATAAAAGACCACGAATAGCCAAAGCAATGCTCAGCAAAAAAAATAAAGCTGGAGGCATAACACTACCTGACTTTAAGCTATACTACAAAGCTATAATAACCAAAACAGTATGGTACTGGCATAAAAACAGACACACTGACCAATGGAATAGAATAGAGAATCCAGAAATCAACCCTCACACTTACTGCCATCTGATCTTTGACAAAGGCACCAAGCCTATTCACTGGGGAAGGGACTGCCTCTTCAGCAAGTGGTGCTGGGATAACTGGATATCGTTATGCAGGAGAATGAAACTAGATCCATACCTCTCACCATATACTAAAATCAACTCAAAATGGATTAAGGATTTAAATATACACCCTGAGACAATAAAACTTCTTAAAGAAAACATAGGGGAAACACTTCAGGAAATAGGACTGGGCACAGACTTCATGAATACGACCCCAAAAGCACGGGCAACCAAAGGAAAAATAAACAAATGGGATTATATCAAACTAAAAAGCTTCTGCACAGCAAAAGAAACAATTAAAAGAGTTAAAAGACAACCAACAGAGTGGGAGAAAATATTTGCAAAATATACATCTGACAAAGGATTAATATCCAGAATATATAAGGAACTCAAACAACTTTACAAGAAGAAAACAAGCAACCCAATTAAAAAATGGGCAAAAGAGCTAAGTAGGCATTTCTCTAAGGAAGATATCCAAATGGCCAACAGACATATGAAAAAATGCTCAACATCACTCAGCATCCGGGAAATGCAAATCAAAACCACATTGAGATACCATCTAACCCCAGTTAGGATGGCTAAAATCCAAAAGACTATGAACGATAAATGCTGGCGAGGCTGCGGAGAAAAAGGAACTCTCATACATTGTTGGTGGGACTGCAAAATGGTGCAGCCTCTATGGAAAATGGTATGGAGGTTCCTTAAACAATTGCAAATAGATCTACCATACGACCCAGCCATCCCATTGTTGGGAATATACCCAGAGGAATGGAAATCATCAAGTCGAAGGTATACCTGTTCCCCAATGTTCATCGCAGCACTCTTTACAATAGCCAAGAGTTGGAACCAGCCCAAATGCCCATCATCAGATGAGTGGATACGGAAAATGTGGTACATCTACACAATGGAATACTACTCAGCTATAAAAACGAATGAAATACTGCCATTTGCAACAACATGGATGGACCTTGAGAGAATTATATTAAGTGAAACAAGTCAGGCACAGAAAGAGAAATACCACATGTTCTCACTTATTGGAGGGAGCTAAAAATTAATATATAAATTCACACACACACATACACACATACACACACAAACGGGGGGGGGTAAGAAGATATAACAACCATAATTATTTGAAGTTGATACAACAAACAAACAGAAAGGACACGGTTGGGGGGGAGGGGGGGAGGGAGAAGGGAGGGAGGTTTTGGTGATGGGGAGCATTAATCAGCTACAATGTATATCGACAAAATAAAATTTAAAAAAAAAAAAAAAAAAAAAAAAAAAAAAAAAAAAGAAAAATTTCAAAGCAGAATTGATTCCTAAATAAAAAATTTCTGGCAAGTCAAAAAAAAAAAAAAAAAAAAAAAAAAAACAAATAAGCATAAAATTTCCCTAAATTGTGGCTTTGAACAGGCTTACACAAACTTTTTTTTCCCCATCTCAATGCTGTTCTAGTATTAATAAAATATTTCAAAAGACATTTTAAAGTAAAAAATTAGGTAGCTACATTTGGGTATAAATCCACATACATATATTGCTAATTTAACATCACAAATGTGACTACATTGGAAAAGCCAAATTCAAAAGTTACAACCAAACCAACTTTATTCTTATGCCTCCCTTCTCACCTATTAAAATCACTCTCTGAGAGCTATCTGTACCCTGCCTCTTATGTAAAATCTAGGGCAAGTCAGGTGCCTTTATGCCTACTTTTAGGCAATAAAAAAACACTTCTATTAACAAAAGTCTCAGTTCAGAAAAATACTCATTTCAATGTTATAGTCCAAATTTAAAATTAATTTCAAGTTTCTCTCTTCTCCCTCCTTAAAATTACTTAAGACAGACCCCTTGAAGTGAAAAGATATATTGTGGGCTTTTATTCCATGTCCTCTATTCTCGGTTGTCTCGGTGTCTCTCTTAAGGTTGAAACCGGCCATACAGAAGGAGGTTTCAGTAGGTAGGGTCTTACTCTCTTGGTTCTGTTGGGGTGTCCTAGCTTTGGCTTCTCTGGGTTTGGCAGGTGTTTAAAGATGACTCAGTCTATGTTGGGCAATAGGTTCTTTCTCCCTCTTCCACTTACTGCAAGGTAAATGCATCTTCTCCAGTTGGTTGACTAAGCAGTCTCCATGGCATCTAAGCATGGCAGTTCATCTCCAGCTTCTTTCTGCTGAGGCAGGCTCATCCCTCCAAGAAGTTCTACTGGATGCCATCTAAGGCAATTCCATGATCATTCTCTCTTATGTGGCTTATATCTGGCCAGTGGGAGACACTCACACATCCTTTGCCCTAATTGACTCTTGACTCTCGAGCTTCTCTCAATTCAGAAATAAGCATTCCTTTGCCATATTATCAGAACACCTACTTGAATATAGTCATCAGCTCTTTAGATTTCTCAGACTCAAATCAGAAATCAGCCATTAGAAGTGACTTCTACCCGAAGCTCCAGGGTAAACATATCAAGCTCTGAGAGTGACTTCTTTGAATACATTTTCTCTGAGTTCAAGGTAAGAGAAAAGAATTTCTCATCCCAGCCCATGGAAATTCTATGCACCATGAAAGTCCTTTAGAAACTCTGCTCTCAGCTTCTCTATTTTGTAAGCTAAATATTGGTTAGGTGGGGCTCACCAAATGAGTTTTCATAACCTCCATTATCAAGTCCAGTTTTGGCGACCATCACCTCACTTTGGAATTCTGAGAGAAACTGGAACACTTTTTCTTGGAGACATAATTGAAACTGAGACAGAAGAAGTCACATTTTAACACCCTGTTATACTACTAATAAAAATACCAAAATTAAAGAGAGAGCTAAGTTAAGAGATATGTTAAAACTATGTCTAAAACACACACATGCAGGAATTGACCACTATGTTATGACTTGCTCCTCTGTGTGGCAGTAAAACTTTTTCAAAGTGATTGGATACTCACCTTACTTTTTTTTTTTTTGTCTTTTTTGTGACCAGCACTCAGCCAGTGAGTGCACCGGCCATTCCTATATAGAATCCGAACCCGCGGCGGGAGCGTCGCCGCGCTCCCAGCGCCGCACTCTCCCGGGCTCGGCCCTCACCTTACTTTTAGAAAACTAAAATGTGAAAATCTGTAGAATTCAGGATTGTGAAAACATGGCCATTTCAATTTTTATTATACTACAGTTTGAATGATTACTATTTTGTAATTTACAGAGGTTTTATGTATTATTTTCCATTAATTTTCATATTGTGGCATGTACAGTGAATTGCAATGAATTTTTGCCACACCAAGATTAACAGAAATGAGAGTGTTCACCTACTTGCTTAGAGGGCTGAGGGAATCAATATTTGAACACATCTATAACCCATTTGAAGTATCAGTCAGCAAGCTCTCTTTTAATGTGTGATCAATTTCTGGAATACATTATAATGGAAAGGTTCATAATTTAATACATATGTCTTAACATGTTCATAATTTAATGCATATGTCTTAACAAAACCTGCTTTCCTTCTGAGAGTCTGGAACATGTTAGGCAGAAAGTACCTACATGAGCAGCCCCCAGTAAAAGCTTTGGGAACTGAGTGTCCCTGGGCAGAAATGTCACACACATGTTGTAGCAATTTTGTTGCTGGTTGAAGAGTGTGCTATCTATGACTATTCATAGGAGGGAGAAAGCACAAGGAGACCTGCAAGTGGACTCTTCTACACTTTGCCTGTGTCTCTTTCCTTTATGATTTCACTGTGTATCCTTATACCATTGCTGTAATAAATTTTAGCCAAGAGTATAACCATATGCTGAGTCCCATAAATCCTTCATAATAATGGTATGATAATTTCTTATGCTAATATGGTGCTATACAAATAAGCATACATTTTCTAATTTTTAAGGTAGGTAATACCTTTTATCTAGTGAATTTATTATAAAACTATATGCTGCAACATATGAACATTTTTAGTCATTTAATGGCTATAAATGAATTTTCCCTTCCTTTATTTCTCAAATCCTCAGAGCAAGCCTGTGAGATCAAAATCAACGAAAAATAAATGAAAATGAATTGTAGGGAAAAGTTCATCTGGAATACTTGGAATTTCAATAAAGTGTTATAAGTTTGGAAGTGAGTTTGGTAAAAAAGAACAAAATGTGTGTTATGCATTGACAAAGGAATTCCATTTAAATAAAATATTCTTCAAAATATAAGGCTTATACTAATACAATGGAAATAGAAACAGGGGATCATATGTTTTGAAACTAAGGATACAAAGGAAATAGAAATGTAATGAAATGATGCTTATCCTAATCCCAGATGGTCTCTTCGTACATGGCAAAGGAAAATAAAATCAACAAACAAACTTAAATAGAAAGTCTCTAATTTTAAAAGAACTTATTGATATTAATAATGTACATCATGCCCCCAGCAAAACAAAAATAAATTATTCACTATGAGAATTAGAACCCTCTTAAAGATAATCCAAAGTATTTTCTATTGTGACATGAATGATACTATACTACCTCAAGGACAGTATAACATGTATGAACAAACAACTGGTGCTGTCATATTTGTCTTCTCCTTTGTTTATACCTACAAAGACCTACCAAGTATTTTCTCAGGCATCTGTGTGGCTAAGTATCCATACTTGGTTTAACCAGTAAGTTAACTATTCATTTAGTATCTCCTGACTAATGACTGGCTGATGTCAATCAAGTTTTCTGTCTATACTGCCTGAATGTTGAAGATAAAGTTATTTTAGATACCAGACTTAACATGCGGAGGTCTCACGTCAGCTTCCCCAATATATGTTGAAATCCTACTCCTCAGTGGGACAGATATCCAGGAAAGTTCTTGAATTAATAATTAGGCACACTTCCAGAGCAGCTGTGGCTTTGGTCTGTTCCATTCTAGTTCCAGTTGGAAGATTACTCTAGTATCTTTGTTTTCTTTTTCCTTGTTGAGGTTTTTCATTTGGTGGTTGCTGTTGTTCATGGAGGACTGGCTTTATTTTCTTGAGAGCTCAGAAATACTTTTTAAAAAAAATATTTGTTTTAAGTAATCCAGCATATAGATGTTTTACAGCGGGGAGTCATTTCAGAGTATCTTGTCTTCTTAAACCATATGTGAATAGTCAGTGAAATTTTTTCTAATTGGGTTTTGTATTAGTAGGACTGACAAATATTTAAGTAAAACTTCTGTCAAACATTTCTGGAGGTTGCTTGCTACTTTTAAATTAATTTTCAACTTTTTTTCAGAGTAAGATATGAATACTGGTTTAAAATCAAATATTTCTATAAAATTGATAACAATAAAAAGTAAAGCAGTACAAACAGGTGAATTATTTTGACGTTTCTGAAGTCATGCTTCCCAGAGATAACCTCTATAAACTTTTAGCTCCTCCATTTATCATTAAACCTCCATACTTTAAAATTTTATCTTTGTCATTATCTTATGATTTATTAAGTTTAGACATTTAATTTGGCCCCCTACTATGAATGTAAAGACTAGGCTTTCACAACCAACCCTATTTTCAATCAATGATCATGTTAAAATTATTATATCACAATTCTGGTTAAATCTGTGTTCTACATTTAAATTATCATGACTTTGTAACTACTATTCTGATTATCCCAGGTTCATATAAGTGCATTTATTGTCTGGATACTTTAAATCATTTATTTTAATCTCTGGTGTCCTGACTGTCATATTAAAGCACCAGAGATGCTAGGATTTGTGGATAGACTTTTTAAAACAGAGAATTCTACTGAAGGGAGAATAGAAAGAATGATGAGCCTTGAAGTATAAGCTCTATGGGGAAAGAAGATGAGGGAGAGGCTCTTGATGTAGGAGAAAACAGAAAAGGAAAGGAGCTGTCAGTTCTGATAAAGCCTCACCATTTGGATGGGAAAAGATTGGATTTCTTGGGCTAAGGCTAATCCATTAGAATCAGCAGTAGAATGGGTGAAAATAAAGAAAGGATCCAGTGCTTAGCTTTAGCATTTTATGTTATTTATAAAGAAACACTTAGCACAATGATTCTGTTACCTACCTAACATAGGGATATAGTACACATGAATATATATGCATATATGTGTATATATGCATGATATATATTAATATATAACAAAATAATATTACTGTTTTAAAAATCATTACAAGGCCAATAGAGATTTCAATAAAAAGTTAGAAAATAGGTAAAAACAAAACCCAGGAAACCTCTTCATTAACAGAATAACTTTTGTGGTGATTGAAAGGAAATAGTTCTTTGCTGTTTTGTCATTTTTTTTTGTTTGTTTTCTCTTGTTTCTGTTTTGTTTTGATTTGTTTGTTTTTGTTTTGTGATGTGTAACTCCAAATGCTTTCCTAACAGGTTCAGTTATGTTGAACAGAGAACATCTCCACCTCCCAATGATGGGATTGCGTGCACATCAAGGTGGGAAATAGGGCAACCCAAATTTCTTCATATGGAAAAATAAGTAGAATTTAAACTATTGGAGGGAAAATGAGGACCTGGGAGAGAGAAGAGGCAGGATCCAGCAGGGTGAGTACTGCTGGGGGAAGGGGCAGGTAACAGCCCTCAGAGGCAGAGCAGCGCTGAACAATTCAAGAGAAAAACAATTACAAGAACTGATCTTTAAATGTTTGTGAAGGAATATATTGTTCACCTCTCACTCTCATTGTCATTTCTGTGGTATTTTTAGAAAAGTTATAATTCTTTGTTTTTTAAATAAAAATTGGATCTTTTAGAGAAATTTAATTGAAGTATGTATCTATATCTAAGTTAGTAGCTCTGAAATACATCAATATTTAAAAATTTCAGCCACAAACGTGTTTATTTGTCTTCATCATGTTCGTCATGAAAAAAATATAGCATAATATTTGTCATTTTAACCATTTTTCGGTGTACAATTGAGTGACATTAATTACATTCACAATGTTGTGCAAACATCAGCACTACCTAGTTCCAAAATTTTTTTCATCATCCCAAACAGAAACTCTGCACATTAAGCAGTGACTCACCACACTCTCCTCCCCTTATCCCCTGATAACTTTTAATCTCCTTCTGAAACTGTGATTCTGCTCCCCAGGGAACATATGAAAATGCTGAAAATGCTGAAACTGTGTTAATTGTCACAAGGAAGAGATAGGGAGGTGTTACTGTTATCCATACTAAAAATACTACACAAAGCGGGCTTGTGAAAAAAAGAGAGATCCTTTGTGGAATGTCAACGGTGATATTTTGGGTCCCCCCCCCCACATCATGGCTTTCACCTGCATCACCAGCCTAGTCCCTCTCACTAGAGGCATGTCAAAAGGAAACAGCACAGAGTTGAGAGCACAGGAGACTAAGTGTAAATCAATAGCTTGGCAAAAATTCGTGGGGGAAATTCACATTTTCAAGGATTGTGGAGTTGGTGGATCAGTAGAGCAGCAGCTTGGTCTTTCTGCATGAGAGTGAAACAAACAGAAAATTATATTAAAATTGCTTCCACCATGTAATGAAAGGATAGATTTTGAAAAAGAGAATGGTACATAGAAGGAAGGAGGAGAGAATTAGAGGCTGGATGGAGGGGCATCAGTGGAGAAAAGTGACTGGCTCGGTGGTGGGCGTGGGTTCACCTGCCTGTTCGTATGTCCCATCTCTACCGCTCAAGGTAAGCTGTGATTTTTGTGACTGTTGCAAAGCCCTGTGATGTGGGACCAAAGCTCTGGGCTGTGCTCTCTCAGTGCCCAGCCACCTGAGGTGGCCTTTTACCTCAGATGATGGGGAACTCTCCCTTTAGTTTGGGTAGAACTGAGTAGAATTGAGTGCCCTTGCCCAAGCTCAAGCTCAACTACATGAAGCTTTGATTCCTTCTACGTCCTCTTGTGTGCAGTGGGTCCCCTCCATCTGTTTTTCTACTACCAATAGAACAATCCATTTTTTACGATATTTGTGAAATATCTGGACAGAAATGAGGTAAGGGACTCCTAGGACCAGCCCACAGTAGAGTTTCACATTTTTTGTCTTATTCTACTTCCCATTTCTAAAAAATCTATTCTGGTGGCTCAGAGAGACACCTGTGAGCTGAACTCCCAGGAAAGAAAACACTATAACCTACAGGAACAGATTGGGCAAAGCAAATATCAAATTTCTTTATATCTCTTTGATATCTCTGATATCAAAAAGAGACTCAAATCTCATAGACCTTCCATGTGGGTGTGGCAGAGGGCTTCATAGTAAAATCGCCAACATGTTATCTATTGCTATGGATTATAATACTTAGGAAATTCAGAATAGCTACAGGAGAAAAGAATTGGTCAACACTTGTTCACTGCTCCTCTTCTATATCAGGTGGCTCTGGGTCAAGCCTTTATTTCTTTAGGGCTGATATGGAGAACATGACAAACCTTTGAAAGGCTCTGATTGGATGCTGTAGTTCATGCTCTGACCTCAGGGAGCAGCATCCTACTGGTACATGTAAGAATGAGATTCTGTGCCCTGTTCAAAAGAAGACTAATGACCCAAATCCAATGGAGGATCCTCTCCAGAAAACCATTTTTTTAAAAAATTTAAATTTTAATTAATTAATTAATTAATTTTTTAAATTGGAATTTTCTTTTTTATTGTATATATTTAAATTTTTCTTTTTCAGAAAAAGTGGCTAAAAAATAAACACAGAAGTACAATGGGAGAGTGAGGCGGACAATTTATTTTTTTATTTTAATTTATCAATACACAATGAAGTTGATTTTTTTAATTGCGGGATTGTAACAATAGAAACTATTTTATTCTTTTAAAGATACGTAACAGTCAAAGAACAAAGAATTCATTATTTATAAAAATGAAACTTTGTTAGTCTCCTAAAAAGGAGATCTTAAGAATTGAGCCCATGGTCTCCTTCTTTTCTTTGGGCAGAAAGAACTGTAGGATGCCTACGTCAGAGGGGAGAACTACTCTGCCCAGGTTAGTGAATAACCTGGGACCATTGGAAGCGAGACTCTGTCACTCCTACTGCAGAACACACAGGTTCTTTCCAAAAGGAGAAAGAGGGACAAAGATAAGGGGCTATTTTCCGTGGCTTTGTCCCAAGAAAAAAGGCAAGAGTCATGAAGGCCCACCACAATTAGACAAATCAGTACTAGCTTCTCTGCTAAGTACAGACCAAGATAAAATTGGGGCTGATACTAGAGACTCTGAGAATCCTGAAGCTCAAGGGCACATGCAAGTCTTGGGCTTGACCTCAGAAGAATTTCCAGCATGCCTGGAAAGACACAACAACAAAAGACTCCAGGCCCAGGCAGAGTTTTTAAATGAGAATTCCTCAGTTGACATCGCTCCCGTTATCTAGATGAAAGGAACGTTTGGAAAAGTATAGCGTTATACAACCATCAAACATCAAAATGCAGGTTCTGAGGGTCAGGGAGGTCTCATCATGGACAGGGGCTTCTGAAACCAGGAGAGATGTCCCTGTAAATGTGTCAGTCAGTGCAACCAGTGAGATTTATTCCCATCCCAAAACCTCCTGGTTTGCTTCTGCTGGATCCTAGATCCTCAATCTTGGACCAAAGAAACTAGGTTCCTAGGCCAGGCTTTGTTTTGTGGGATATTTTGCAAATCAGAAATTCATCCTTCATCCCCTCCAAGGAGGAATATCTCAGCATCAAGGTTTACTTCTAGAAAATGTGGGAATGGCTCTGGAACCTAACAGTAGTTGAATAATAAAAGTAATTTTTTTGTTTTGTTCTGTTTAAAGCCATTGAGATTTGTGATAATTAGGTATACAGCAAATGACTAATACACCAACCCCTCAAGCATATTTTTTTTAAACAAGCCAATAACCTATCCTTCTTTATCCCACAACTCCCCTGCTTACATTTTTGTCAACATAATGGGAGACTTTCGCTCAATTTATAATTGTTAAATGTTATTTTTTAAGTGGGTAAAGAGTCAGCCTCCAGTCATTCTCTTAAATTGTGTCCAGTGTGAACCATATTTAGCAACAATACCTCAAAATATTGACAGGTTACTAATAATTTTATAAAACAACTGTGAAATCCTGTTGATTTTTTCTTTTTGTTCAAATTTCTTCAAACACATTATTGCCATTTGGGGGGATTTTTTGTTTGTTTTAAACTAGAGGACAGTTGGACGACGTGCTGAATGGTATTTGTCCCTGAGTAGGAAGAAAGTTATTCTTAAAGATGCTCAGTTAATCCTGACATAGTAACCATTCTGTGTGTGTGTGTGTGTGTGTGTGTGTGTGTGAGAGAGAGAGAGAGAGAGAGAGAACACTTCAGACCTACTTTCTTAGCAAATTTCAAGTATATAATACTTATTATTAACTAAGGTCACCCTGCTGTTCATTACGTCTGAAATACTTATTCATCTTATAACTGAAAGTTTGTAATTTTTGACCAATAATTCCCCTTTTCCCCACCCTTCAGCCCCTGATAAATAACCACCATATTCTACTCTCTGTTGCTATGAGTTCAGCTTTTTTTTTTTTTTTTGAGTCCACAAATAAGTGAGATCATGCATATTTATCTTCTTGTGCCTGCTTTATTTCACTTAGCGTAATATCCTTAAGGTTCATCTATGTTTTCACAAATAGCAGGTTTTCCTTCTTTTTTAATGCTGAATAATTTTATATTTCAACATCACGTTTTCTTTACCAATTCATCTGTTGATAAACACTTGGGATATTTCTGTTCTTGGCTATTGTGAATAATGCTGCAACAAGTATGGGAGTGCACGTATCTCTTCAAGATTCTGATTTCAATTTCTTTGAATATATATACTCAGAATCATATGGTACTTCTCTTTGTAATTTTTTTAGAAACCCCCATCATGCTTTCCATAATTACTGTACCAATTTATATTCCCACCTACAGTGTACAAGGGTTCCTTTTTCTCCACATCCTCACCAAAATTTATCTTTTATCTTTTTTATAATAGCCATCCTAACAGGTGTGAGGTGATACTTTATTGTATATTTTTGTATTTGCAATTCCATGATGATTAGTGATATTGAGCATCTTTTTATATATGAGTGGTCATTTGTAGGTCTTCTTTTGAGAAATTTCTATTCAGATCCTTTGCTCATTTTTTAATTAGGTTATTTTTTTCTTCCTATTGAGTTGGAGTTCCTTATAGATTTTAGATATTAACCTCTTACTGAATATATGGTTTACAAATATTTTCTTCTATTCTGTAGGTTGCCTTTTCATTTTGCTGACTGTTTTCATTGCTGGGCAGAAACTTTTAAATTTTATGAAGTCCTACATTTATTTTTGCTTTTGTTGCCTGAGCTTTTGGTGTGGTAGCCAAAAAATGGCCAGGCCCAATTTCAAGAAGTTTTTCCCTACACTTTCATAGAGGAGTTTTAAGGTTTCAGGTCTTACATCTAAGTTTTTAAACCATTTTGAGTTAATCTTTATGTATGGTTTAGGAGAAGAATCCAATTTTATATTTTTTTACATGTGAATGTTCAGTGTTCCTAACACCATTTATTGAAAGGACTATCCTTTCCCCATTTTATATTCTTGGTGCCTTTGCAGAAAATTAGTTGACCATATGTGCATGGGTTTATTTCTGGGTTCTCTATTACATTTCATTGGTCTATGTGTCTGTTTTTATGCCAGTATCATGATGTTTTGATTAGTATAGCTTTGTAATAGATTTTGAAATAAGGTGGTGTGATGCCTCCAGCTTTGGTCATTTTTCTCAAAATTACTTTGGCTATTCAGGGTCTTTTGTGGTTCTATAGACATTCTAAGACAGTTTTTCTATTTATGTGAAGAATGTCACTGGAATTTTGATAGAGATTGCATTGAATCTGTACATGGCTTTGTGTAGTGTGGTTGTTTTAACAATATCAATTCTTCCAATCTGTGAACATGGGATATCTTCTCATTTATTTGTGTCTTCATTAATTTCTTTCATAAATGTTTTATAGTTTTCAGTGTACATGTCTTTTACTTTCTTGGTTAAATTTATTTATAAGTTATTTTTTATGCTATTGTAAATAACATCTTTTTTACTTTCTTTTTTTGGATGGTTTACCATTACTGTATAGAAACGCATGTGATTTTGCTTGTTGATTTTATATCCTGCAACTTTACTGAATTTGCTTACTATTTCTAACATATATATTATATATATATATATATATATATATATGTATGTATTTAACATGTGTGTGTACTCTTTAGGGCTTTTTATATATAAGATCATATCATCTGCAAATAGACACAATTTTACTTCCTCCTTTCATATTTGGATGACATTTATTTCTTTTTTACCCTAATAAAGCATGAGGGACCTTCAAAAGTTCATGAAAATGATTATTATGAAAAAAACTATGCATGAATTGCAAAAATTTTTCTTACCAAAATAAACTCATACTTCCTGTTATACCATGTCTGAACAGGATCTAGTTTGAGGCACTAAGAAGGATAAGACATCAGTTTACAAAGTGACCCTATCAGGGCAACGTGAATTCTTCTAAAATTGAAACAAGAACAACTATCAAATTTATGATAAAGTTCGGGTGGAAGAATAGTAAAATTACTGATTCTTTATGAAAAGTTATGGGGACAATGCCCTAGAGAAATCAGCAGTTGACAAATTGATAACTCTTTTGAAGAAGAGACTAGACAATTTTGGAGGTTAAGCCCTCAGTGGCAGACCATCCACAGAAATTTGTGAGGAAAAAATTAATCTTGTTCCTGCCCTAATTGAAGAAGACCAACGATCAGCAGCAGAAACAACAGACAACCCAATACATATATTGCTTACACAATTCTGACTGAAAAATTACAGTTGAGAAAACCTTCTGCTTGATGGGTACCAAAACTGTTGCATCCAGATCAGCTGCAGACAAGAGCAGAGCTTTCAATGGAACTTTTAAACAAACGGGATTAAGATACTGAAGCATTTCTTCAAAGAATTGTAATGGGAGATAAAACATAGCTTTACCAGTATAATTCTGAAGACAAAGCATAATCAAAGCAATGGCTACCAAGAAATGGTTTGGTCCAGTTAAAGCAAAAGCAGACCAATCAAGACCAAAAATCATGGCAACAGTTTTTTGGAATGCTCAAGACATTTTACTTGTTGACTTTCTGGAGGGCCAAAGAATGATAACATCTGCTTATTATGAGAGTGTTTTCAGGAAGTTGGCCAAAGCTTTAGCAGAAAAACCCCTGGGAAGTCTTTTCCAGAGAGTCCTTTTCCACCATGCCAATGAACCTGCTCATTCCTCTCATCAAACAAGGGCAATTTTGTGATGGTTTCAATGGGACATCGTTAGGTATCCACCTTCCAATCCTGATTTTGCTCCTTCTGACTTCTTTTTGTTTCCTAATCTTAAAAAATCTTAAATGCGCACCATTCATTTTTCTTCAGTTAATAATGTTAAAAGACTGCTTTGACGTTGTTAAATTCCTAGGGCCCTCAGTTCCTTAGGGATGGGCTAAATGACTGGTATATTTGCTTACAAAAGTAACTTGAATTTGATGGAGCTTATGTTGGGAAATAAAGCTTATATTTTTATCTTTTCATTTAATTTTTCTATGAACATTTTAAAGTCCTGTCATACTTCCAGTACTATATTAAACAGCAATGGTGAGAATGAAGCCTTCATGTTTTCTGACTAGATGCCAGCTGCTAATCATAATGAAGATATATTGTATGTCAATTTGATCTTGTGGCTTTCAGTACCCTGCCTATATCTTTCCACAGTTTTACCATTGTGCATCTAAGCATGAATCTCTTTAAACTTATTTTAGTAGGGTTTACTGAGCTTCTTGAATATGTACATATTTTTCATCTAATTTAAAATACATTTGTCATTTATTTCTTTAAATATTATTTCTTTCCCTTTATTTCTCTACTCTTCTTTCTTGTATTTTCATTATTCATATGTTGGCATGTTTGATAGTTTCCCATAGATTTTGGAGGTCTGTTTATTTTTCACATTCATTCTCTCTCTTTCTCTCATAGTGACTCAAACTGGATAATTTCAATTTACCTGTATTTCTATTTGGTTCATTATTATAGTTTCTATCTCTTTAATGATAGTTACTACTTTAGTAGACATTGTTCTGATACTTTATTTATTTATACATGGTTTCTTTAATTTTTTGAACATACTTAAAATAGCTGACATAAAGTCTTTAAATCATATTTTAATGTGATTTTATATATTTTATCTGGGTTTCCTCAGGGACAGTTTTTATTGACTGCTTGTTTTGCTGTTATGGGCCACACTGAATGTTCTTTACATGTCTTGTATTAAAAACAAAACAAAACAAAGAATACATTTTAAGTGATATAATGTGGCAACTCTGTAAATCAGAACCCCACCTCATTGCAATTTGTTAGTCAGTTTGTTGTTATTTTTGTTGCTTCTGTTTGTTTTGTGATTTTCTGGGACTAATGATGAACATTTGCATTTTTCATAATATGTGACTACTCTATTCAGCTTATTAGTCAGGTGATAATTAGATGTTTCCTAAGATGACTTAACAATAAGTGTCACACCCTTTGACAAGGACCTACGTGTGTGTATTGGAACATGTCTTCAGTACTCTAGAAATTTACAATTTTGCTTTAGCTTTCACTTACTGCTTCTGCAGAGACTCAAGATCAGCCACAGGGGAGAGATTAGGGCATTCTTAGTTCTTTCTTGGGCATGCACATAGCCCTGCATGTGAATGTGGCCTTCTGGATCCCCAGGAATACATCAGAACTTTTCAAAGCCTCCTGTGATCATCTCATTTCCTTGATTTCTTTTAAAGACTTTGGCCAGCTTCTTGTTTAGCCCGACTGATGTCAACACCTCAGGCAATTGGTGTTAAACTACTGATGTTGACTAGTGTTTTTGACCACCTCCCTGAGGATTGGACTTTTTCTCACTGAGCAAATTCTGAGTTGGATAAAATAAAGGCAAATCTTCCAAAAAAGCTTTTCCAGGCAGCTAACAAGTAGGTCAAATAATAATTTTCTGGTGATTGAGATTTTGGGAGCACTCCAAAAGTGTCCACTCCTGTGACTGCTATGCTGCTGGTGTTCACAGCTACTTTGGTTGTTAGGTTGCAGATATTCGGGGGTACCATGGAGCTGAGGAGAGGAGGTTGGGAATAAGGCAAGTAAAAATGCCACAAAGCTTGCTCTTCTTACTGAGATTCAGATGTTTTTTTTTTTTTTTTTTTTTTTTTTTCTGAATAAACCCTCCTTGGATTGATGCAAATCTTTAATTTCCAGAGTTCTGAAAATGTTTATGACGTTTTTTCCCACCAATGTTATTGCTTTTATAGAGGAGTGAATTTTTGGAGGCCCTTACTCTGCTATTCCAAAGTGCTTAAAATAAATACTTTTTTTTTTTTTGGTAAGAGATTTTTTTTTTATTGATTATGCACATTCATGGACTACAAAGCTGACCATCACCGCCTGTGTCCAGGATGTGATAATCAGGTCAATACTATCAGTTATCAGTTTGTCCATTATCACAAATTGCCCTTATTCCCCATTTCCCCCACCCAACCTCTCCCTGACGTCCCTCCCTCTCCACACTGGCAACCTTAGGTATGTTCTCTCGCTCTGCAAGTCCAAAGCACCACTGTGGTCTTTCTTTCTTTCCTTTCTTAGCTCTTAGCTCCCACTTATGAGTGAGGACGTGGTATTTTTCCTTTTGTGCCTGCCTTATTTCACTTAACATAATTTTCTCCAAGGTCACACAAGTTGCTGCAAATGGCAGAATTTCATTCTTTTTTATGGATAAGTACTTTTTGAGTTAGTTAATTAACATGTTTCAATTCAGTGTAATAAGTTAGTCATTCTAAATACATTTATATTTATATTTTTGAATGTTTAATAACAGGATTTTAAATTAACAAATAATAATTAAATATACCATTAGTACATATTATTATTCTGGCAGAAATCTATGTAGATCCTTTATTTTGCTAGCTGTTTAACTTGAATATCTATCAGATGTGCATTTTTCAAATTAGCTGCAATAGTAGGCATAACTTTTTTCCTGTAGGTTCCAAATTTCTACTCTCATGCACGTAGAGGTTTTCTTTGTAACATTTCCATTACAGAGGCAGAAATGAAGGAAAATAACTTTCCCTCCGGGTAGTTTGCATATATATTTTATGGATACCTTTAGGAAAAGAGTAAACATTGATAAAAATAGCTGGAATGTATCTATGCCATAAATGCTTCCTAAGTTCATTTAAATAATCCAACTGTAACTATTCTGGTTATTTTAATTCATTTGGGCTTAGGAAATTGTTTTAAATAGGAAGTTGGCCAAGCATCTGGTTTGATGCAATTGCTTGTATCTCTCCAGAGAAGACATGGCACCATAATACTTTAGGCAGAGTACAAAATTTTCTCTGGTGTTGCCACAACCTATGCAATAGCCCTTGGGCTGAAGCAATTGGCAGTCAGCTTTTGATAAAGCTGAGACTCATACAATCCATTTACTTGGCTTCCAAGACCGATCCCTGTTGGCTTTGAATATGGCAACTGAATAGGTTGCCTGCCTTTTACCATTCAAGCCCCATAGTCTGTAAATCTCTCTTAATTCTTTTATAACAATCTGTTTTATATCCCACTTACTCAGAGCTCTGTTATAAGATCTTTGGGAATCTTTTCTTTTTAAGTTTCGGTGTTATTTACAAAGCTCTTTTACATGCAGTGTCTCATTTATCTTATTTCACAAAGATCTTGCTGTATGGGAGGTATGATCCCTATCATACTGATTATCATGATTAAGTTTAAAGAGATCAAATGACATGTTTGAGGACACAAAGTGGGTTTTTTCAGTTGGGAGATAATCTCCTGACTCAAAGTTTGAAGTGTGTGTGTGTGTGTGTGTGTGTGTGTATGTGTTTTGTGTTTTCTGCTATAGCAGGGATTTTTGATCCTTTTGTGTTGGCAGCACTCTTTGAACACTGGAACATTAGCTCCCATCCTTGACTGGATTTTAAAAAGAACTCAAAGCAACACTAAACAAGTCAGCATAATTGCCTGGAGATAACAACCACAGTAAAATAGCATTTCATGTTGTCTTTGAAAGCATCTGCGTTTACTTACTACTCACTCTGTGTCCTTTTAGCACATATTATAATTGATGGAACTGTTAACTGCCCTTATATATACACAAGGCAATATTCTTGCCTGCTATAAGGAAAAAAAACCCCCACAGTTTTTGCAACAGGCCTATTGTTTCTACACACCCACTACTCTTTCTGCCAGCAAATTATACCCTGCTCTGCTCAGTGCCTGTTATTTCTATCACACACACACACACACACACACACACACACACACACACACACACACACACACACACACACACACACACACACACACACACACACACACACACACTGCATGGACAATTTCTTATTCTCTTATTCTTTCCAGTATCTTTTTTATTGATAAAAATATGGATGGCTGGTTAGCTAAGTTGGACAGAGCACAGTCTTGTAACACCAAGGTCAAGGGTTCAGATCCCTGTACCAGCCAGCCACACACACACACACAGACACACACACACACAAAAAAAAAAGGAAAGAAAAGAAAAGGAATTTGGTGATTTACCTTTGAGAGAGGACTGTGGTACAACAGAAGAACTGGAGTATTAGGTTAAAATCTCTGCAGCATGTCATGATGCAATTAAATGTCCTGTCAAAAGGCAATCTGAAAGTTAAGATGGTTGGTGCCCCTCATGAAGCAGATAAATTCTTTTATTTATTTATTTATTTGTTTGTTTCTTTGTTTGTTTGTTTATTAATGTTTTGTTTTCTTTTTATTGGTTATGAATACTCATAGGGTACAAAGCAAATTGTCACCACTTATGCTTAAGATGTGATGGTCAGATCCATACTGGCAGCATGTCCATTACCACAAATTGTGATTATACCCTGTGCCCCCACCCAAATCCCCTCAATTATCCCCGACCTCCCTCCCCGTCCCCCTTTCCCCACTCCACTTTGTATCCCTAGGTATTTTGTCTCCCTCTGAAAGTTGAAACGACTTTCAACGAAGAAAGGAAAGAAAGACCACAGTGGTGCGTTGGACTAGCAGATAAATTCTGATGATAGGTTTCCTGTGATACCTATACACTTAGTTTATGTTGGGAAAAAGAAATTAGTGGTTTACCTAGGTGCTTCTTCCCTAGCTGTGAAATAGCTACTTCTGGAGGTTTTTCAGCTCAGTCCTCCTATGGATTTGTATTCTAACAGAGAAGATACTTTGTTTATAATATTTCTTCCCATGCTTTCCTCTATGACCAGCATTTTAGGGACTAGAAATGTTTCCATTTAGAAACTTCTCCACAACTTAATTCTTAACATGCCATCCAGTGTAAAATAAAAGGAAAGCCACAAATAAAACTTTACTGAAAAATGCTTTGTAGTAATAATAATAGCAACATTTACTGGTTATATTATGTGCCAGACTTTGTTTTAAGTTATTTGCACATATTAGCTAATTTAATTCTCACAACAACCCCGTGAAATGAGTATATTTCTTATGGCCATTTTCCAGATGGTAAAATTGAGGCAGGAAGATTTTGTGCAATTGATTAAAGAGCAGCACAACCACAGTTTGAATCTGGGCATTAAGGATCCAGAGCCTTGGTATGTAGGATTTATGAAAAACAACTTAAAAAGAGAAAGATGGAAAAACAGATGAGAAAAAAATTAAAGAAATGAAAAAGAGTTTGGCTTCTGAATTACAGAATGATGATTTTATTTTTTTCTCACTGCTGCTAGGCCTGACTCTATTTCCCTTTCTTTATGAAGAATTGCCCCAGAAAATCCATAGTTTGGGAGCATGAGGAAGTAGACTTTTTTTTTTTTTTTTGGTCTTTTTTAGTGACCGGCACTCAGCCAGTGAGTGCACCGGCCATTCCTATATAGGATCCGAACCTGCGGTGGAAGCGTCGCTGCACTCCCAGCTCCACACTCTCCTGAGTGCGCCACCGGCTCGGCCCGGAAGTAGACTTTTTGATGCAGAAGCAAAAATATGTCTGAGTTGTGTCAAGATTCAAAGTAAAAATCCAGATGCTGAAGCATCTTTTTCTTCATTCTTGCCCATAACACTATGGTAAGGGTCAATGTAATTTTTTCACAAGTGTATCACAACGTCTTCCTACTCAGGATGATAACCTATGTACTCAATTTGTAATGAGGGGCTGAGTCCTGACTGGGAAAAGTAAAAACGACTGACCTATGGTCCATTTTAAAGTCAAAGAGGACCCACACAGTGCCGAATATGTAGTAATATAAATCTGCCATTTATTTTAGGAAACACTGGGGCTTAAGATCAGTACTGACATTTACCAAAGCTCGATTAGCTACCATAGATGAGCTTTTATAGGAAAATTTCAATTCTGCAACTAAATAGAAAATACCTTTTACACTCATGCCAGGCTACCAAGTCCATGTGTGCTATTGAATCTTAGCCAGCAGCATAGGAGGTAACACTAGCTAGAGTCTTAACAGCTGTTAAAAGTTCATGTTTAATAGCTTTGAAAATAGAAATTAAACTTGAAAAGTCTATGCAGATACCTGAAATATGGATGGATTTCTCAAGCATAAAATGAAGGAAAATATTGACAATTATTAAATGAATTTACAATGGTAGAAAGGCAAAATCCTTCAGTGGAGCCAAGCATTGTCTTTGAGATATGAGTGAGCATGAGAAGCCGTCTATATTGATAAAACAAAGCAAAATATTTTAGTAGCATTAACCTCATCATTGTGAATTCTGTTGACAGAGTTATAATTCCTTTACCCCCAAATAATCTTTCGTTCAGTGGACCAGAAAGGCCCTTTTTAATATTCTTGCAATGTATGACCTGGATCTATACTTTAAAGCAGTTCCTACTTTTATTGGTAGGAAGAGAACCGAATTACACTTAAGAAATATTTAATTTATGTGATGAACATAATTTTTCCATTGGGACTCTTCCTTCTGTAGGCTATATATTGGTCTGCTTTTAAAATGTCACATTATCGTCACAAAAAGTAGTGGCTGCTTTTTCACAGAAGCCATTTTTCATAGTTAAATTTCTCAGTTACTCCACAGTGTTTCTCCTCAAGTGCCAAAAGAAATGAGAATACATTTTTGTTTTAGCTTCCTTATTAAAAGCTTCATTTTATTGGACAAATAAGATTGTGTCAAATCCTTGGGTCAGTAAAAACGGTCTCTGTGGGTCTCGAATACTCAATCCAAAATATTGGTTAACATGAGCTCATGCAATACATTGTGATAGAGCACTTGTCTTAATTGCTACAAGGTCTGAGAGGACATTCTTTTTGTTGAAAAGCTAGTGTTTCTCAGATTATTCAAAAAATAATTTATAAAATATGCATCCAGAACTATGTTAAAATGGCAAAAATAATGGGGTTTAAAGTCCTCGTGCTACCAAATAGATTAGAATGGTATGTTAAAAATCTTTTTTTAATACTTGTTTTATAATAAAAGGAGTCTTAAAAAGCATTTTAAAATACCTCAAAGGAAAAAAGTTTCTGTGCATAATGATGTATATTGCAGGATATCTGATTGTCATTTTTTTCACTATTATGTATGCCGAGAGGGCACAATTTAAGTATAATAAGGAAATACTTAGAATGAAATATTGTATAGCCAATAAAATGTACACATATTGAAGTGATACTAGAGCATAGAATATACTACAAAAGAAATACTAAAAAAAAGGATACAACATTAAAATTGTATTCACACTAAAATTAAAGCTAAACGTTATATATTCATGTGGACAATAAAAGAATACAACTGAAAGAAAACAGTTTGAATGGCAAGTAAATTATTCTCTTCCCTTAATAATATTTTCATTCGTTTTACTGCAGCTATTATTATATCCAACAATATAAAGAAAATATGTACAAACAATAAGAATCTTTAAATAGTTCTCTTTTCTCTTTATTATCTGTTGCCTAAGAGGTAAGTTTTAGCAATGGCTAAATAGATGAAAAGGAAGATCATTTTGAAATTATTAACTTGCAAACACATATATAGATAAATACATAAATAGAGATAGATAGGTAGGTAGATAGATGAAGCTGGGAGGAAGGAGAATGCAAAACTTCCCAAATACCCCTCAACTGGTTGAGTTATGTAATTTTCTTTTCCTTTAAATTTTACCAGGGCAATACTATCATATTTATTTATTTATTTTTAATTAATTCAGTTTTTAATTTATCAATATACGATGTAGTTGATTTTAGTGTCCCTTTACTTATCTTTAAATAACTTAAAAAATTCTTTTTTTTTTTTTTTTAAATCCCAACTTTTCATATTATGTGTCAGAAGTCATCCTTCATGAACCTAGAGATTTAGGGACAATATGCTTTCTCTCCTCTAGTTGTAACGTCTTGTGACTGGTTTGGTGAAGTGATGATGATTTAAACTGATTAAATAGGGAAACTATCAAATTTAGAAAAAGTCAGAAATATTTTCCAAAGCCCACCCAAGAATAATTCTGCAACATTTGTTTATGGAAGAGTGTTGGGAACTTTTTTGGGCAGGACACAATGGCATGGCTTTGATTTAAAGCTCTCAGCTTTGGCAAAAATTAAATTTAAGTTCATCTAACTAAGCACAGTGTATTAAATACAGATCAGCTCATTACTGAGTATCAACTCAATCACTGATGAGAGCTCTTTGAAAGGCCCATAATTATAACATTAAATATCATTTTATTACCAGACAGTAACTGCCTGATTAAAATATTAAATGGATGGGAATCATTGAGAAGCCATATTGAAAGTGTCTTCCTGCTGATTATTAAAGTCTGCAACAAAGGAAAATATTAAAGAAAATGACTAATTTCCTTGCTTCAGTGTCTTTCATGTATGTCCTCTCCTTTCCATCTCCCTGACATACCCCTAATTCAAGACCTAATCTTCTCTTTGATTGTTGCAACAGCTTTGTTAAAATCTGGCCTTTCTGCTGTTGTACCCCAACTCTCTTCAAGTAAGTGCTGAATAAAATGGCTACAGAAACTTTCCTGAAGTTCATTTTTAAAAGATGTTCATTCCTTGCCCAAAACCTTTTGCTAGATCTACCATAAAAAAATTAAATTTACTTTATCCTAACACTCAAGGCCCCCTTTAATCTGAATACTGCAAATTTATTTTTCTATTTTCAATTCTGTAGCTTTTTCCCAGAAAATAATTATGTACACCTGTGATGAATTATTTAATTTTCATGTTACTTCGCCTTCTATCCATTGCTTACATACTTTCTTCTGCTTAAAATATTCTTATTCCAATTACTAAATGTTGAGATCTTAGTAATTTTGGGGGCATAACTATTAAAATGTGCCCTTTTTTCCTCTCTGGAATCAATCACTTCTTTCATTTTTCATACAGAATTTTGTATTCATTTCTCCTACCTTAATTGTTACACTATATTTTCTGATTGTTTAGAAATAAGACTATGTATTATAATACATAATATTGTGTACTTGTTTTATTTACTAGATTTTAACTACTGAAGGACAGAGTTCATGCACTGTCCATTTTGTGTCTCCCCAAACCCCATAAAGCATGCCTAGCAGTGGTAAGACTTCATTATCAGTTTATTGAGAAAGGAGAGAATTACCACTTTACTTCAGTCACCTTAGTACCATAAAGACCCTTTCTTAATTAACTACCTTTGTGGTGCTTATGAAGCCATGTGCTTGATTACAAAGATGTGGGCACAGTAATAAACCAGGCCTGAATTCAAATTTCAGTCAATTTCTTATTGTTTACAATATTTGGTGTAAATTACTAATCTTTTGAGTATCAATTTCTTTATCTTTAAAATGGGATATGAATATTATAGTTGTGAGAACTCAAAAAGATGATATATGTAAAGTGTTTACAACATTGAAGCCATTTATTTTTTTTTTTTTTATTTTTTTTTTTATTTATTTTTTTTTTTTTTAATTTTATTTTATCGATATACATTGTGGCTGATTATTGCTCCCCATCACCAAAACCTCCCGCCCTTCTCCCTCCCCCCCTCCCCCCCAACAATGTCCTTTCTGTTTGCTTGTCGTATCAACTTCAAATAATTGTGGTTGTTATATCTTCTTCCCCACCCCGGTTTGTGTGTGTGTGTGTGTGTGTGTGTGTGTGTGTGTGTGTGTGTGTGTGTGTGTGTGTGTGTGTGAATTTATATATTAATTTTTAGCTCCCACCAATAAGTGAGAACATGTGGTATTTCTCTTTCTGTGCCTGACTTGTATCACTTAATATAATTCTCTCAAGGTCCATCCATGTTGTTGCAAATGGCAGTAGTTCATTCGTTTTTATAGCTGAGTAGTATTCCATTGTGTAGATGTACCACATTTTCCGTATCCACTCATCCGATGATGGGCATTTGGGCTGGTTCCAACTCTTGGCTATTGTAAAGAGTGCTGCGATAAACATTGGGAAACAGGTATACCTTCGACTTGATGATTTCCATTCCTCTGGGTATATTCCCAACAGTGGGATGGCTGGGTCGTATGGTAGATCTATCTGCAATTGTTTGAGGACCCTCCATACCATTTTCCATAGAGGCTGCACCATTTTGCAGTCCCACCAACAATGTATGAGAGTTCCTTTTTCTCCGCAGCCTCGCCAGCATTTATCGTTCAGAGTCTTTTGGATTTTAGCCATCCTAACTGGGGTGAGATGGTATCTCAATGTGGTTTTGATTTGCATTTCCCGGATGCTGAGTGATGTTGAGCATTTTTTCATATGTCTGTTAGCCATTTGTATATCTTCCTTAGAGAAATGCCTACTTAGCTCTTTTGCCCATTTTTTAATTGGGTTGCTTGTTTTCTTCTTGTAAAGTTGTTTGAGTTCCTTATATATTCTGGATATTAATCCTTTGTCAGATGTATATTTTGCAAATATTTTCTCCCACTCTGTTGGTTGTCTTTTAACTCTTTTAATTGTTTCTTTGGCTGTGCAGAAGCTTTTTAGTTTGATATAGTCCCATTTGTTTATTTTTCCTTTGGTTGCCCATGCTTTTAGGGTCGTATTCATGAAGTCTGTGCCCAGTCCTATTTCCTGAAGTGTTTCTCCTATGTTTTCTTTAAGAAGTTTTATTGTTTCAGGGTGTATATTTAAATCCTTAATCCATTTTGAGTTGATTTTAGTATACGGTGAGAGGTATGGATCTAGTTTCATTCTCCTACATATGGATATCCAGTTATCCCAGCACCATTTGCTGAAGAGGCAGTCCCTTCGCCACTGAATAGGTTTGGTGCCTTTGTCAAAGATCAGCTGACAGTAAGTGTGTGGGTTGATTTCTGGATTCTCTATTCTATTCCATTGGTCACTGTGTCTGTTTTTATGCCAGTACCATACTGTTTTGGTTATTATAGCTTTGTAGTATAGCTTAAAGTCAGGTAGTGTTATGCCTCCAGCTTTATTTTTTTTGCTCAGCATTGCTTTGGCTATGCGTGGTCTTTTATTGTTCCATATAAATGTCTGAATAGTTTTTTCCATTTCTGAGAAAAATGTCTTTGGAATTTTGATGGGGATTGCATTGAATTTGTAGATCACTTTGGGTAGTATGGACATTTTCACTATGTTGATTCTTCCAATCCAAGAGCATGGGATATCTTTCCATCTCCTTGTATCCTCTCTAATTTCTCTCAGCAGTGGTTTGTAGTTCTCATGATAGAGATTTTTCACCTCCTTGGTTAACTCAATTCCTAAGTATTTTATTTTTTTGGTGGCTATTGTAAATGGGCAGGCTTTCTTGATTTCTCCTTCTGCATGTTCACTATTGGAGAAAAGAAATGCTACTGATTTTTGTGTGTTGATTTTGTATCCTGCTACTGTGCTGAAATCATTTATCAATTCCAGCAGTTTTTTTGTAGAGGTTTTAGGCTGTTCGATATATAGGATCATGTCATCTGCAAACAGGGACAGTTTGACTTCATCTTTTCCAATCTGAATGCCCTTTATTTCCTTCTCTTCTCTGATTGCTCTGGCTAGTACTTCCAACACCATGTTGAATAGGAGTGGTGAGAGTGGGCATCCTTGTCTAGTTCCTGTTCTTAAAGGAAAAGCTTTCAGCTTTTCCCCATTCAGGATGATATTGGCTGTGGGTTTGGCATATATGGCTTTAATTATGTTGAGATACTTTCCCTCTATACCTAAGTTATAGAGGGTCTTTGTCATGAATGGGTGCTGAACTTTATCAAATGCTTTTTCAGCATCTATAGAGATGATCATATGGTCCTTGTGTTTGAGTTTATTAATATGGTGTATCACATTTATTGATTTGCGTATGTTGAACCAACCTTGCATCCCTGGGATGAATCCTACTTGATCGTGATGAATAATTTTTCGTATGTGTTGCTGTATTCTGTTTCCTAGTATTTTAGTGAGGATTTTTGCATCTATATTCATCAAGGATATCGGCCTGTAGTTTTCTTTTTTGGTTATATCTTTACCTGGTTTTGGTATCAGGATGATGTTTGCTTCATAGAATGAGTTTGGGAGATTTGCGTCCGTTTCAGTCTTTTGGAATAGTTTGTAAAGAATCGGTGTCAATTCCTGTTTGAATGTTTGGTAAAATTCTACTGTGAATCCATCTGGTCCTGGGCTTTTCTTTGTTGGGAGCCTTCTGATAACAGCTTCAATCTCCTTTATTGTTATTGGTCTGTTCAAATTTTCTATGTCTTCACCGTTCAGTTTTGGGAGCTTGTGTGTGTCCAGAAATTTATCCATTTCCTCCAGATTTTCAAATTTGTTGGCGTATAGTTGTTTATAGTAGTCTCGAATGATTCCTTGTATTTCAGATGAATCAGTTGTAATATCTCCTTTTTCATTTCTAATTTTTGTTATTTGAGTCTTCTCTCTTCTTTTTTTTGTTAGCCATACTAATGGTTTGTCAATTTTATTTATCTTTTCAAAAAACCAACTTTTTGATTCGTTGATCTTTTGAATTGTTTTTTGGTTTTCAATTTCATTCAGTTCTGCTCTGATCTTAATGATTTCTTTCCGTCTGCTAACTTTCGGTTTGGATTGTTCTTGTTTTTCTAGTTCTTTAAGGTGAAGTGTTAGGTTGTTCACTTGCCATCTTTCTATTCTTCTGAAGTGAGCATTTAATGCAATACATTTTCCCCTCAATACTGCTTTTGCAGTATCCCACAGGTTTTGGTATGATGTATCATTGTTTTCATTAGTTTCAATAAATTTTTTGATTTCCTGCTTGATTTCTTCTTGGACCCATATGTCATTAAGTAGAATGCTGTTTAATTTCCATGTGTTTGTATAGTTTCCAGAGTTTCGTTTGTTATTAATTTCTAGTTTTAATCCATTGTGGTCTGAGAAGATACATGGGATAATTGCAATTTTTTTGAATTTATTGAGACTTGCTTTGTGACCTAATATGTGATCTATCCTGGAGAATGATCCATGTGCTGCTGAGAAGAATGAATATTCTGAGGTTGTTGGGTGGAATGTTCTGTAGATATCTGCCAATTCCAATTGGTCTAGAGTATTGTTTAGATCTTGTGTTTCTCTACTGATTCTTTGCCTAGATGATCTGTCTAATATTGACAGTGGGGTGTTCAGGTCCCCTGCTATTATGGTATTAGTGTCTATTTCCTTCTTTAGGTCTAATAGAGTTTGTTTTATAAATCTGGCTGCTCCAACATTGGGTGCATACATATTTATGATTGTTATGTCTTCTTGATGGATCAGTCCTTTTATCATTAAGTAGTGTCCCTCATTGTCTCTTTTTATGGTTTTTAGTTTAAAGTCTATTTTGTCAGATATAAGAATAGCTACTCCAGCTCGTTTTTCTTTTCTGTTTGCTTGGTAAATCTTTTTCCATCCTTTCACTCTTAGTCTATGTGAATCTTTATGGGTGAGGTGGGTCTCTTGTAGGCAGCATATAGTTGGGTCCAGCTTTTTGATCCAGTCAGCCAGTCTGTGTCTTTTAATTGGGGAATTTAAGCCTTTTACATTAAGAGTTGTTATTGAAAGGTGTTGATTTATTCCTAGCATTTTATTGGTTGTTTGGTTGTCTTAGGTGTCTTTTGTTCCTTGCTTTCTGATTTACTGTTTGTTTTCTGTGTTTGTTGGTTCCTTAGGTTGTAGATAGTGTTTTTGTTAGCTTGTTTTCTCTTCATGAATGCGATTTTTATTATACTAGTGGGTTTTGATTTTTCTTGGGTTTTTATGGCAGTGGTAGTTATTTTTCAGGAACCAAACCCAGTACTCCCTTGAGGATTTCTTGTAAGGGTGGTCTTGTGGTAGTGAACTCCCGCAGTTTTTGTTTGTCTGAGAAATATACTATTTGCCCCTCATTTCGGAAGGATAGCCTTGCAGGGTAGAGTATTCTTGGCTGGCAATCTTTGTCTTTTAGTATTTTGAAAATATCATCCCATTCCTTTCTAGCTTTTAGGGTTTGTGATGAAAAGTCTGATGTTAACCTGATTGGGGCTCCCTTATAGGTGATTTGACGCTTCTCTCTTGCAGCTTTTAAGATTCTCTCTTTATCTCTGAGTTTTGCCAATTTGACTATGACATGTCTTGGAGAAGGTCTTTTTGGGTTGAATACATTTGGAGATCGTTGAGCTTCCTGGATCTGAAGATCTGTGATTTTTCCTATACCTGGGAAGTTTTCTGCCACTATTTTGTTGAATATGTTTTCAATGGAATCTCCATTTTCCTCCCCTTCTGGAATACCCATGACTCGGATATTTGATCGCTTATGGTTGTCTGATATCTCTCTCAGATTTTCTTCCATGTCCTTGATTCTTTTTTCTTTCTTTTTGTCTGCTTGTGTTATTTCAAACAGCCCATCTTCAAGTTCAGAGGTTCTCTCTTCAACTTCGACAAGCCTGCTGGTTAAACTCTCCGTTGTGTTTTTTATTTCGTTGAATAACTTCTTCAGTTCAGCAAGTTCTGCTACATCTTTTTTCAGGACATTGATTTCCTTGTACATTTCCTCTTTCAGATCCTGTATACTTTTCCTCATTTCATCATGATATCTAGCTGAGTTTTCTTGTATCTCATTCAGTTTCCTTAGAATTATCACTCGAAATTCCTTGTCAGTCATTTCAAGGGCTTCTTGTTCTATAGGATCTAGAGTTTGAGATTTATTAACTTTTGGTGGTGTACTTTCTTGATTTTTTGTATTTCTGGTATCTTTTTTTTGGTGTTTATTCATTGTGGCCGGGGGTTTCACAGTTCACCGGTTTGAGACTAATGACTAACTAGGATGTTGCTGTGGTTGCCAATTTCGTATGGCTCCCTCTGTGATTGCTCAGTTGGCCTCTAGTGCCTTGTGTATGTGGTTGTCTCGGGTCTTGGGCTTCTCCGGGGAGCCACCTTTCTGGTCAGCTTGTACTCTGCTAGGCTGGTGGATCACGTACCACAGGGTGTGTGATCTCTGTTGAGCTTTCACTTCCTGTGCAGGACTTCTCCCTGTTCCGTGTGCTCTGGCCCAGGCTGTTAGATCGTGCAGTGGCGACCCCACCTGGTGTGTGGTTTCTGTCGAGTCTCCCCCTCCCTGGCTGCACGTCTCCCCACTCTGTGCGCACTGTGCTGGGCTGGGGTGTGTCTTCTGCACCCCTCGTCTATCAGCTGGGCCTTCAAGAGCCTGCTCAGCACCGCCTCGCCCAGGAAGTCTACCAGGTTTCTGCTGGGCACAGACGACTGGTCTCTCTGGGTGCCTTTGTAGCACTATGTAGATCTTTCTCGGGTCTTGTTCACCTTTGTATCCCCCCAGTATAAACCGAGTCTAGCGCCCACCTGCAGCCTGGTCTCCGGCAGGTTCAAGCGAACCTGGGAACTCTCCTGCCACACTATTCCCAACCAGACATTCGTTAGGCTTTTTTCCAAACTGGTGGCCGCAGAGATGGTATCTGCCTCCCAGTAACAGGGAGTTTACCTGGGGCCGGAATCCAGGGTATGGTGGAGTGACAGTCGGCCCGCCCGTACTTCCTTGCCGTCCCGACACTGGCCCGGGACACCCCCTCCACCAGCCCCGCCAGAGAACAGCGGAGGGAGTGGGAGCGGAGGCCCCCACGCCAGGCCAAGCAAGTGGGAGGGCTCAGTGATGGCCGAGCAGGGCGCAGCTGCCCGCACCTGGGAAAATGGAGGCAGCACCAGGCGGTGAGTGGCCTGGTGGTGCAGGCGGGAGCCGCGTGGGCATCCACCCCCCGAACAGAGCTGTGCCAGGGATCACTCACAGTGCTGTGCCAGGTCGGGTGCTCTCTCTCTGTCTCTGGTTTGCCGCCTTTCCCAGTACTCGGCTGCTGCCGCCTCGGGCTGTTCAGTCGCGGCGCGGCTCGGGCGCTCCCAGGAATCTTCTTTAATGCCGGTCTGAAACCTCGAATCCTGAATAGGGCAGCTGGCCGCCTTCAGCGCGGCCCCGGCCTCCGGGATCCTGGCTGCATCCACAGCAGCCCTGGCGCCGTGTTCCCTGTTTCGAAACTCGCTTTTGCAGCTAAGAAACAGTTCTTTTCCTGCTCCACACTTCAAAGCTGTTGTCTGTAAATGAGGCAGCCTTTCCTGCCGGGGGCAAAGTGGCGGTCACCCCCCACGACCGGTCAGCAGCAGCAGTCCTCCCTTAAGAGATGGTGAGAGGAAGGACCACAAGTTTCCCGGCTGCCTGAGGCCCAGTGGCCACTTTTTCCACCTCAGCTACTCCGCGCCAGCCGCCGCAGCCGCCGCCATCTTGAGACCCCAACATTGAAGCCATTTAAAAGGTACTTATTTTCTTACTCTTTCCTTCCCCCTTTCACTTTTTAAACAATTTACTTATTTACTTTTATTTTAACATTTACTTATACATATTCGTGGGGTATGGTGTGTTTCTTTCAATACATGCACGTACTGCACAACGATTCACTTTGGGTAGATAGCATAGTTTCGTACCCAATAGTCTACCAATTCACTTTTACATATATTTCATGCCAAAACTAAAGTTCCCAAAATTTCCCATGGATTTTGAAGTTAATTGTTTGTAGTTCATTGACATTACTGTGAGTCATAGTGTGCTCACAGCTTCTTGATAGAACCAGCCACAAGCCTCATGAACCAAACACAGAGTTGCATTACTCCCGGTGAATGCCTTTCTAAGTTTACTCAAGATTAGGTCACATCTTTGTTGAACCATAGTATTTTCTAAAATTTATTTTTAATTTTACATATTTGTGGGATGTGGTATGTTGTTTCAATACATGCATATATTGTGCAATGATTCACTTAATGGTAGATAGCATATCAATCACCTAAACATTTATTTTTCCTTTGTGGTGATTATGTTCAAGGTATTTAAATGTAAGGGCCATTATGTGAGCATACCGGAGCTTTCACATGTTTATTATTACAATATCAAGTCCTGGAGAAGGTGTGCAGAAAAATGTGTTTTATCCACTTAAATATTAATATGTTTTCCTAGCACCCAAATTACTATTTGACAAGGTGAGGGACAACAAACATGGTCATTGTTTGCTTTTGTTATTCCTATTAAATGCAGTCATAACTCTTTTTTTTTAAAGGATCCTCTTTCCTCGATATTTAGAAATATAGAATATAATATTATTAGCTATGCTCAGCCTAGAGCACCAGAACTTATTTTTCATATCTATCTGTAACTTTGTACTTGTTAATCCACCTCTTCCCCTCCCCTCCATCTTCCCAGCCACTGGTAGCTGTTATTCCTGTTATTCTACTCTCTACTTCTATAAGAAACAGGTTTTGTTGTTGTTGTTGTTGTTGTTTTAAATTAGATTACACATATGAGTGAGATCATGGGGAATTTGTCTTTCTGTGAATAGCTTAACTCACTTAATGTGATATGTCTCCAGTTCTATCCATGTTGCTGAAAATGACAGGATTTCATGTTTTTAAAAACTGAATAGTATTGCATTGTGTGTGTGCGTGTGCGTGTGTGCATGTGCATGTTTAAATCTAATCATCTGTTAATGGACATTTAGGTTGATTCCATTTATTTGCTGTTGTGAATAGAGCTGCAATGAACATGGGAGTGCAGGTGTCTTTTTAATATTTCATTTCCTTTGGGTATATGACCAATAGTGGGACTGCTGGATCATAAGATAGTTCTATTTATATTTTTTTGAGGAAACTCCACACTGTTTTCCGTAATTTCTGTATTAATTTATATCCCCACCAACAATGCATGAGAGTTCCCCATTCTCCTCATCCTTGCCAGCATTTTTTAATTTCTGTCTTTTTGATAATAGCCATTCTAACTGGAATAAGATATCTCATTGTGGTTTTAATTTGCATTTCTTAATGATTAATGATGTTGAGCATTTTCTCATGTGCCTGTTAGCCATTTGTACTTCTTCTTTTGAGCAACATGTCTATTCAGGTCCTTTGACCATTTTTTAAATTGAGTTATTTGTTTTTGTGCTGTTGAGTTGTTTGAGTTCCTTATATATTCTGGATATTAGCCCCTTGTCAGATGAGTAGTTTACAAATACTTTCTCCCATCCTACAGGTGTCTTTTCACTTTGTTAATTGTTACCTTTTGCTGTGCTGAAGCTTTTTAGTATATTTTTGCTTTTGTTGCCTGTTCAAAAAAGTGTTGCCCATTCCTGTTTCATGTGATGTTTCTCCTATGTTTTCACCTACTAGTTCCATATTTTTGGACTTTAAATTTAAGCCTTTAATCCATTTTTAGTTGATTTTTGTGTACGGTGAGGATTAAGGGTCTAGTTTCAATATTTCACATGTGGATATCCATTTTTCTCAGCACCGTTTATTGACGAGGTTGTCCTTTTCCCAATTCATATTCTTGGCACTACTGTTGAAAATAAGTTGGCTGTTAAGTATACGGATTTATTTCTGGGCTCTCTGTTCTGTTCAATTAGTCTGTTTTTATGAAAGTGCCATGCTGTTTTGGTTACTATAGCTTTACAGTATATTTTAAAGTCAGGTAGTGTAATGCCTCCAGCTTTGTTCTTTTTGTTTAAGACAGCTTTGGCTATACTAGGTCTTTTGTGGTTCCATATAAACTTTTAATATTTTTTTCCATGTATGTGAAGAATGTCATTGGTATTTTTATTTTTATTTTTATTTATTTTTATTTTTTATTTATTTATTTTTTTTGTGACCGGCACTCAGCCAGTGAGTGCACTGGTCAGTCCTATATAGGATCCGAACCCGCGGCGGGAGCGTTGCCGCGCTGCCAGCGCAGCACTCTACCAAGTGCGCCACAGGCTCGGCCCTGTCATTGGTATTTTTATAGGAATTGTGTTGAACCTGTAGATTGCTATGGGCAGGATAGACATTTGTATGATATTTCTTTCAACCTGTGAAGATGGGCTATCTTTTTCTTCATTTGTATCTCCTTCAGTTTCTTCCATCAACATTTTATATTTCTTATTGTAGAGATTTTTCATCTTCTTGGTTAAATTTACTAGTAGGCATTTCATTTTTTTGTAGCTATTGTAAATGAGATTTATTTATTTATTTTTCAGAGATTTTGTTATTGGCATACGGAAATGATATTGATTTTTGTGTGTTGATTTTGTATCCTGAAACTGCACTGAATTCATTTATTTGTTCCAGCAACTTGGGGTGGTGATGGTTAGAGTTTTCTATATATATTATCATGTTACCTGCAAGTAGAGATAGTTTGACTTCCTTCTTTCAGATTTCAATGCCTTTATTGCTTTCTCTTGCCTTGTTGCTCTGACTAGAACTTCTCATATGAGGTTGAATAAGAGTAGGCAAAGTGGGCATCCTTGTCTTGTTCCATACCTTAGAGTAAAAAAGCCTTCAACTTTTGTTCATTCAGTACAATATTAGCTGCAGGTTTGTTGTATATGGCCTTTATGTTGCAGTACATTCCTTCTATACCTAATTTCTTGAATGTTTCTATCCTGAAGGAGTGGTAAATATTATCAAAAGTTTTTCTGCATCCATTGAAACGATCACATGGTTTTTGTCTCTTATTCTGTTGATATGTTATGTCATTTTTATTGATTTGCTTATATTAGACCATCCTTGAATCCATGTGATGAATCCCTCTTGATCATGTTGAATGATCTTTATAATGTGTTGTTGGATTCAGTTCACTAGCATTTTCCTGAGGATTTTTACATCTATGTTCATCAGGATTATTGGTCTGTAGTTTTATGTTTTTATTGTGTCCATTTCCAGTTTTGGTATGAGGGTAATAGGATGAGTTTGGAAGTATTCCCTTCTCTTCAATATTTTGGAAGAATTTGGGAAGAACTAGGATTAGTTCTTCTTTAAGTGTTTTGTAGAATTTCCAGTGGAGCTGTCTGGTCCTGGGCTTTTTTGTTACTGTTGTTGGGAGACTTTTTATTACTATTTCAATCTCATTACTTGCTATCGGTCTGTTCAGGTTTCCTAATTCTTTATGATTCAACCTTGATAAGGTGTACGTGTCCGGGAATTCATCCATTTTCTCTAAATTCACCAGTTTGTTAGCATATTTATAATTCCTCCTTTGTATTTCTGTGGTGTCAGTTGTAATGTCTCCTTTTTATTTTCTATTTTATTTAATTGAGCCTTCTCTCTCTTTTTGTTAGTCTAGCTAAAGATTTATCAATTTTGTTTATCTTTTCAAAATATCAACTCTTTGTTTCATTGATCGTTTGTATTTTTTTAAATCTCTAATTCATTTATTGTTGTTCTGTTAAGCATGGTATTGTTTTATGCAGTCCCCAAACTAAACTCTGTTTTCATTTTTTTTATGGCCACATAATTAGAGAGAAACGAAATAATAATAACAAAATAATTAGGGGATAGATAAAATCAGAATTAAATTATTGATTATGAATCACAGATATTGAGAAATTATTTAGTAATTTCACCCCACCCCACCCTTCCACTCATGAACTCACCACAAAAAGGCAACAGCATCCTCTTCCTACCCGGGGCTATTTTTCTTATCCTACCTCCCTACCATCTCCAGGGAGATGCCAAAATTTCATAGTTCTAAGAATAAACTCTTGTCCCTAGGGTTATTAAAAAACAATTCTTGGACAAAAACAAATGGATAAAAAGTGGAAATCTTCTAAACAATTTCAAAATAGCCCTTTAAATAACTCTCTTTTTTGAGGGAGTTAAGTATAAACTGTTACTTACGGGGGGAAGGATGCTGATATCTAAGGGGAAAGGAGTGAACCATATGGAAAGTGGAATTGTCAAGATTAAAATAGAGGACTGGCTGATTCAGTTAGTGGGGGACATATAGAAGCTACTTTGATCCAGAGGCTGTGATAAGTCAGGGTTATGTGAAGGGACAACCCTTTGGAGATTTGGGCACTATGTACCCTACCTTTAGGAAATTAAGCAAAAGTCCTTCCTCCCTATTTACTTAGTCTCCTATCTTAAAAGTAAGTAATCTCTGGCAGCTCAACTCCAATGGCAAGACTCAGTCATGAGGTCTTTTAATGAGACTCCTAAAGCAGAAGCCTATTACATTTTCCCTAGTGGACCAGAGGTTACCCTCTATTTGAGGTGTTACAATGGCTACTAAATGTTGTGCATTTATAAGCACCATGTGCATTGGTGAACAAACACTTATTTATTAAATATTGTTGAGATCATTTATATGATATCTACAGCAAGAAATATTAGGATGTGTAAATTATTTTGGATTTAATATAATACTTAGCAATGTTTAAATAATGAACAAACTTCTGGGATATGCATTTGACAGAATCAGCCTAGAACTTCCAAGACCTGTATTGAATCTTGGGGCAACATTATAGTGCTTTCTTCTTAAGAATTAAAAATTAAGAATTGACAATTGGGTAGCATTAATTATTGTATCTGAGAAGAATGAGATTACTTGTTTTTACTATGAAACATAAACATCTAATGGGTATAAAATCAAAAAGTTCATGGGAAGATTTTTATTATCTTTTAATTCTATTTTTTTTGCAAACTTTTGAAGTACATTTGCATTGGATTATTGATGTGATTTTTCCCTTTTGAATTTCATAGCACTTTTTTTTTTGCCTTGTTTATCTTGGATTATGTATCTGTTGAGGGTTAAGGTAGATGTCACATCATGAAATGAGTAATATGAGGGAAAAATGTGGAAGAGAGAATTATGTATCTTCAGACAACTCTCTTTCTATCCCATGTACATTAACAAGGGCTAGGCCTATGGACAAGACCTAAAGGAGGTTAACAGAAGGAGAAGCAGGGAAGGCGGGGGGGGGGGGGGAAGGAGGAGAAAGAAGATGAGGAGGAGAAAGCAGTGTCAGTGGCATCATTTGGGAAACATTATTTTACACATGTAAAAAGAAAGACAGTAGAGCAAAAACTACAGATCTACTTCTCATGCTTTTGATAAGTTAATACCTAAAATAGAGATATTCTAGTGTATCTAGCCCACATTTAGGAGCCCAGAACATGCTACTTCCTACACTAACCTGGTGAGAATGGGGGCACGCACAGCTGGTTCCAGATGCAGTTGGCATTACTAAAAGCTTATCTTGACTTTGGAGGAATAGAGACTGAAACCAGCGTTTGCTGAGAGTATGGCTGGACTATTTTAGGAAGGAGGCATCACCAGAGAGGTGATGACTTTATAGGATGAACTGTAGAAAATGCCTGAAACACACAGGAGGCACAGCAAGAACTCAGAGGATTCTGTGAGACCAGCAGTCATCTAGGGATAACTACTGGTTCCTGACCAAAGCTTATCCCAATCATGGGATATGCTATAGACTCAGAGGGGAAAGCAAAGTGGATCAGGGACATCATCCTCAAAACACGAGGAGGCAGAGGACATGGTGCCTAAGCCTGACACCGTGAAGACATAAAAGCCATATTCCTCAACTTGTGAATTAGATATCACATGAAGTGAGCCTCAATGGAGAATGTTGAGATGCTGAACAATGTTTTCCAGGTGAGAATGAACTCTGCTTCAAAAGTCTGCCTGTACTACAGATTTGTTCAAAGCTTTAATAGTGATGGGAAATTTACTGATTTTTAATCCCAGGAATTACATTTTTTTTTCACATTTGGCATTTATTCTGAGTTAAATCTGTGATCCCAATACACATGAGTAAAACATATAGATATTTTATTGAAACTAAGTTCCACTAGACAGACATTTGACTCAGTAAATATTAATCATTTTTGTTTTAATTTTTTAATATTAACTCTTCTGTTTTTAGCATTCTTATGAAAGTACTTTTAGTACCCTTGTGCATTACTCTTGCAATTAGTCTACATAAGTGCATATTGCCTGAAATAAAGTAACGGGTACCTCAATAGAAAAATAAAGGTAGATAAAATGTTTAAGTGATCCACCAATGAGCAATGAAAATAGATGACAAATATATTAAAATTTATTTTTTTATACAATTCATTATCAAATAAAAAATTAAATTTAAAGCTAATTACTAAATGGCACTATGCATTATTATAAGTATAAAGAATAATATTCAGTCTCCTACCAAATGATGTGGTATAAATGATTGCAGCATTTCTGGAAAGCAATTGCTTACAAAGCATTTTAAAAGTGTATACACTTTCAATCAGGAAACACACTTTTAAAAAATTTATTCTCATAAAATAATAGACACTTATTAAAAGAATGGTGATCGGTGATCATAATGTTACTTTTACATAGCAACATAAATATCCAATAGTAGGACACAGGTATATTAATATGTCATACTTTTTATGCAAAACTCTGCAGCCATTCGAATCCTGTTTTAAAAAAATACAGAATGTTTGTAAAGTGATATATTAAAGTAGGTCATAAAAATTATGTGCTTCATGATATTTTGTACACTTACAGGAGATAAATAATATAGAATCTCAAAACAAAATGTGGAAGGGGTACAAGGCCTAAATTTTTGTAAGATACCTGTGTTAGCTGGGAAGTGGTAAAAGTACCAATTCAAGGTAGAATTCTAATATGTCAAGGATACATATTGTAACACCTAAGTGAAAGAAGAATAAATATATGCCTGTTTCTCAAGAACTAGACTGTAACATGGTACTCTAATAACCGTCATCTGGCACCATGTTTTCCAGGCTTTTCTCCCATTACTCTCTCTCATTTCTTGTCTGTATCATAGGCTATTTGTAGCATCCTTTCTAATCGCCCTGCTATTTGAAGAGATTTTGTACTCTCTCCAGCTTTTATAAATACTAACCATCCTACAATTTTCAAATGTTTTAAATCACGTCATATAGATAACTTTTAAATCTATTTAGTTTTTCTCTATTATCACCCTACTAAGTTATTTCAGACTTTTTCCTATCACACATATTATTAATCTGTGCTAAATATGTGGAAAATACAAATTTAACATAAAAACAAGAAAAGGAACTTGAAAATAGGAGTGAAACTGACATGCTATAAACAATTTCAATATAAAAACAGTGCCACCAGAAGACTACAACTTAGTCTAATATGTGCAAATATGTGAGATATGATTTTTGGAATAAAACATTTTAGTTTAAAAAGGTGAAAGTTGAGAGCAACAGTTGATTAATAGTAACATTACCTATTAATGATCACTAAATGTAATTTGCTTGTTTAGTTTGATAGAAGGGAATAGTTTGGTTAATTCTGATTTACCAGTAGAATTAATATTACTTGGGTGATTTCTTCTTCAATGAACTACTGCATACAGTGGATGAAATTATATTCTAAGCAGAAGATAATCTTTGGCTAGTCTTCATGTCTCCTCTTAGAACACGCTTCCTGTCACCAGACATCTGGGTTCCCTGATTTCCATGTCACTGCTGCGTATATGGATTAGTTTCATGAATAATCACATGATCTTGACTTTAGTTTTATCCCAGAATATATTTCTTGAATCCTTGTTCTTAGGTTCACACATTGCAGCTGATTGGACAGGATATGACCCATGCCTTTGTCCATCCAGCCTAGGATCATGGGGAGTATACACACATACTATGCCTATTTAAAAAGAAAAAAATCTGTTATCCCAAAATCCCTGACCAGGACCTGCCACATGGCAAGTCTTGATTTATGATTTACTGAATGAATGAATAAACAGAGAGGATAAATTCGTTCTTAGAAATAGGAGGTTTTTTTCTTTTTTCAAAACCTTTTATTATAAAAAATTTCAAACATACACCAAAATAGGGAGAAGAGTGTAATGAATTCCCATCTTCCTAACAGTTTTGAAGTATCTCTTGCTGTGTTGCACGATTTCCCCAGCACCATGCTCTCCCAAGTGAGATAAGCAGCCAGCACCATGTTGCACAATTTCCAAGGGCACCATCCTAGTCTATCTGCTCCTTGGATGCATTGTAATATAACCTATGTGAATAGCTCCCCTGTGATTATGCAGTTTCTCAGCCTTGTATCATTCTGGTGGAAAAAGGTGGGCTAGGACTCTCTGAAAAGAAGGAATAGCATAATCAAAGAGAGAGCCAAGAAATGCATAGCATATTTGAATAGTGAGTGGCCTTGTGCAGCTAGAATGTGTTGCGTGGTAAGACAGGTTACTCAGATGGCTTAGCTTCATTCATATGGCCTACAGATGTACTAAAAGGCTTTAATTTTATCATTTGGTCTATTGGAATTTATCAAAATTCTTAAAGTATGAAAATTACAGAATTATATTGATTTACTTAAAAAAAAACCAAACAAACAGTGGAATTGATATAGGAGGTGCTCAGTTTCCCTGGGCTCAGGTTTCAGGACACGCCTCTGAGTTTCCAGCCACTCCCCAAGGTCTCAGGCCACCTCCTCTAGGCTCTTCCCTAGAGGGAAGCTATTGTTGCAAGTTAGACCTATTTTCAGCACCAACACAGGGAAAATGAGACCAGAACAGGCTGGCTTATACAAATCCAGTGACTGGGAGTGCTCAGTAGAGAAGGGTTATATAACCCTGGAAGCTGAATGACCTCCCACTAGAGGTGCCAGAGAGCACAGAATATTCTTAAACATGCCTGGTGCATGTGACAGGATTTGACCAATGATCATGCTCCAGGAAAAGATCAACTGAGAATGTGCAAGACTAATGTTACATAGCTGAGAACCACCCCCTTCACTGAATATTCATTAGATTGCAAAACAGTAAAATACAAATCCCAGCAGAAGGTGGGGTTGTTGCTCACTTTGCCTGAGGCAACCCACACTTCATTGGCTGAGGTGTGTGTACTTTACTCTGTATCAAACTTACTTTCAGCAAGCGGCTGCTCACTCTCTTGAGCCAACCTGCATTCTGTACTGAACTTTAAGTGTGCGTTTCTTGCTTTTGTGTTAAGCTTGGTGTAGACCCTGCTCAGTTTCTGGAGCAATGCCACACTCTCTCTGTGGAGCCTGTATTTCTTATCTATTATATTAAACTTGCTCTCACTTTCTACTGTGACTCTGTCCTTGAATTCTTTCCTGTGCTGGAGTCAAGAACCTGGTAAGAAGACTAGGTGGGTTGAGGCTGACTATTAGGCCCCCGGGACCCTACTTCCCACATGAGAATGATAGATGAACAGTGAAAGAGGTAATAAACTCCATAAAATCATATTTAGCAATATGATTGCAACATTTTAAGTGAAATATGTTGAAGATTTGAATTAGCACAGTGAAATTTGAAGTAGAAAAGGAATTACCTCAAGAACCATTTCATGTATAAAAGAAATCTGGTGTACGATTTTAGGTAATGGACAAAGGAATTCCTTGGGTCAGGGGAGGGGGGATGACTGCACATACTGTGATCCCTCAGTAGAAACAAAAGATAAAGTCTAGGCTTACAGAAGAATGTAAGGAATTCTGTTTTGTGAATTCTGAGCTTGAAGAGCCTAGATGTAGATGTTGAGAAAACAGCTGAAAACCAGTGTCTGTAAAGAAAGAAAGTGTAGATAGAGATTTTGGAGTCACCGGTATGAATCATTTATTAAGAATTATAAATTCTTAAAATCAAGTAAATGTGTCAAGTAAGAGCCTATATCCTGCACTTAGAAATGCTACATTTCTCACATATAATTTAATATAAATATCCTTTAAAATTTAACTTTTTTCCCCCTCACAATTGTATGCTGAACCAGAAATATTGCTTAACAATTAAAGTTGTTGAGGGAGAAATAATTTTATGAAGGTTTATTGAGACCCAAATGTGAGGATCTACCTGGGAAACACAAACCAACAAAGTTGGGAAGTTCTCTGAAGTCTATTACAAGCTGAAAGATTTTATAGGGAAGGTTATAGAGGGGAGGAGACCTCCTTAAAGTTATTCCATTCTCATTGGTGGGTCAAATGCAGAAGTTACAGTCATTGGTTACAGGTTACATAAGAACGTTAAAAATGTCTATGTGCAGTTTTAAGCAAAAAATTGTTCATGCTTCAGCTATGTGAAACGATTGTGTGACTGCTTTAAGTCAGCAAATTATACATTAATCAGTGTGTTCCAGCCCTAGCCACACTCTATGCTTTAAGAACAGGATGTCTCGCCCAAGTCATGATGCTCCCTTCAAGGCAATTGATAGTTTTTAGAGAATTGCTTGTGTAGCCAAGTTGGCTACAAGTCATCACTTACAAACTGAAGTAATAGAATAGCCAATCACATATTTGTTGAAGTGTTGAGGAAGCAGAAAATAGTGTAAACTAGGATCATATCCAAACTCCTAAATTTGGGTAGATGTTTGTAGAAGTGAAACATATTTTAGGAGCTACTGCCTTTCTCTCTGGCAATTTTGCTGTTAGCTGAGCAGTCCTTCACAAGGGGAATTTGCAGATCTACTTTGACAACAAACATAGTGTTTTTGGTGGAGCTAAATCAGTTTCTGGGCCAGTTTATAGGTACATGTAGGCATCTCATCCCAGTAGGAGTAGAGACCATGGGATTAGACAAAATTAACCAAAGGGTGAGTTCCAAACTTTAGTTATCAGCTACCTCTACTTTTAAATTATTTTCCAGCTGCCATTGATATTTTAATGTGTGTCATAGGCATAAAAGGTTGAGAAACACTGATTTAGAAATGTGATGTTTGAATATTCATCATAACACATATCATACGTACAAAATAACAATGTCACAACTTAGAAAGGAGAGAGGGGAGGAAATAACATTAAAGAGAATCTCTTTTGGGTTGGGAACTCTATACTACCTGTAAGAATTTTGACAGCAATCTGTAAAATATATATAAGTACCTCTATTTTACAGAAGAAGGGAGGTCACACAACTAAACGAAGGCAATGCACATGGATCTCAGCTTCTATTTCCTTTTGAGTTCATGCACGTGCTACCATTCTGCTCACAAGCACTTGTGTAGATTGAAGGGGTGAAGGACATGCCACCCAAAAATATGCTGCTTTGACATTGATTATTTTGAGTTTAGCTTGAAAAATAGCAGGTATAAGAAAGGCACTCTTACCTCCCCTTTTCTTCCTAAAAACAGGAGATTAAAACTCTTCTATACCAGCAGCATGGAAACGTTATTATTACTGGAGATTGGGAGTTAAGGCAGAGGAAATCTGTGTAACTAGACCTTGGTAAAATAATTTTTGTCTTTCTTTAGTGTTCTCATAACTTTTAGTTAGTTTTCCACTGTTGCCGATCTTGGTTCAACCTAATATATAAGCACTTAGGCCTAACCTCTTCTTTGGGTCTTCACTTTTTTTGTGTATATGTAAAAATTACTAAATAAAATGTATGTGCTTTTCCCCTGTTACTCTGTCAGTCTCAGCTGGAAACTCTAAGAGAATAGAGGAAGAATTTTACCACTCCTACAGGATCATATATGGATAGTTTAAAATATGTGAATCTGTAAATTTTCTATCGGTATCTGGGAATGATGTTTTATAAGGTAAAGTTGTTATGACTATAATTTAATTTACTTAACTTCTGTTTTTAGAATCAAACCTTAATATGAGGGTACTTCAAAAAGTTCATGGAAAGATTTGTATTATTTTTAATTCTACTTTTTTATAAACTTTTTGAAGCACCCTTTTATGTTTTAAGTTGCCTCAAGCTATTGTATAAGCACAGTGAATTCTGTAATTCAAATTAACTTAATGGATTTTAGTCTAAATTTATGTGTTATATACTATAAATTCAGAAAAAAAGTTTTTTAAATGAGAACTGGCATTATAAGCAGAAAAAATCATTAGCTGTATGTTCAATTTGAAAATCTAGAAAAATGTTTCAATTACTATAGTTATCTAAATTATGTGCTTATTTTCATAGCTTTTTCCCCATCAAGAGCTTTAGTTATAGTATAGTGATTCCTAGAAGCAATTATTTTTTGCATCTCCCATTGATGAGTAATTGGAACAACAATTGTTCTTGTCAAATGGGTCTGTAGCTTAGGCAACAGTCATTCCTTCAGAAACTGCTGTGGTGTGAGTGTGTCCTCCAGAAGTTCATGTGTTGGAAACTTTATCCCCAGTGCAACAATGTTGGGAGATGGGGTCTAATAGGTGGTGATTGGGTTATGAGGGCAGAGTTCTAATAAACAGAGTAGTGTCATTATTGTGGGAGTGAGTTAGTTGTTGTGAGAGTGTGTTGTTAGAAACCGAGTTTGGCCCCTTGTGCCTGTTGCTGTCTTGTGAGCTTGATTCTGCCTTCTGCCTTTTGCTATGAATGACCCTTGCCAGATGCCACGCCATGCTCTTGGACTTTCCCCCCTCATAAGAGTGAGCTAAATAAATTTCTTTTCATTATAAATTACCCAGTCTCAAGTATTCTATTATAGCAACAGAAAACAGTAAGACAGCAACCAATAAACAAAGGTCAGGTGGAATATGTTTGGCTATGATATGGCCTATTGTCAGCAGACCACAGGAAACACTAGACAGAAGTACTTTACCCCATAATAAATGCAAATAATAACCAGATCATAAGTGTGTTTAATATTTGTGAGGCCCAGGAGAAAATCTTTTTATTTGAGGAGGTATAAAATCTGATGAATAACTTGATCATTTTGAATACTAAAAATCTAATATTCTCATAATGTTTGTCTTTTTACTCCAGTGTTTTCTATTCTATAGGGGCAGCGTTCCTTTGGATTCCTTTGAGACTCACCAAAGCTAAAGATTTACATTACAGAAAAATACACAGAGCCAAAAACTATTTTCAAATAGTTTGAGGGAAATATCAAGACACACTGGAGACTTAGGTTCCAGATTAATTAACAGTTTTTATCAAAGTGTAATTTGTTTTTCTCTGTAAATGCTTTCATTCAGAAAATATTTATTGAATCCTAGAGTTAAGCATTAAAAAACCTACCACGCATAAGGCAAATTGCATGGCCTTGAAAAGCTCATATTCAGATAAAAGAGACCAACAAGGAAGTAATTTTAACACAGGGTGAATAATTCTTTAAAAGTGGGAAAATGTTCTTTGGGAGCAAGAGAAATGAGATATTGATTCCTGAGGAACATCAAAAGGAAGTGGCATTTGACCTGATTTCTGAAGAATGGCTTAAACTGTGGAGGGGAATAGATTGCTAAAGGTGACAGCGCAAGCGAAGCCATAGGTGCAGGAAAGGAGAGCGTATGTTCAAGGTCTGTGATTTTTGGTAATAATTTTTATACGAAATAGATAAATGTCATATAATTACAAAGTAAAAACTTAATTGGACATATGAAATTAACACACAAGCATACACAGACGCACACTGAATTCTATCATTGGATCATTCATTACAGACCACTTGAAACCTACATGCTTTGGACATATTTCATTGACTTTTGTGTAACTGCATTTGGTAAAATGTATTTTAATATCATTCACTGGACTTTAATCTGAGGTTGCTTCAAAAGTAAAGATGTAAAGTCTGTTGCTATTGTAGAAATATTATTTGTTACAGAAATATTATTACAAACATTGTTAACTGTATTACTCCCATCATGAAACTTCACATGTAAAATTTCATTTATAATTTAATTTGAGGAACAGTTATTTTTTTGTTTTCTCTTATGGATATTTGTTTTCTCCTCTTAAAAATATCTACTGATCATGTTTTCGTTTTCATTTGGCTGTTAGGAGACTCAGAAAATTTATACCTTGCATATGCTTCTGTCTTATTTATATTTTCAATAATTTAGATTCATTATTTGTGTTTATATTTTACCATTATTTTGTTGTATGTATTATTTCTGTGAGCTGTCATGATCCTTTGGCATAAGAGAGTATAACAGACTAGGTAATAAGAAAAGCAAATATTATAAAATCATTATGCAGCCCATAAGTTTCCCTAGTTGAAATTTTTCTCCATTTCTAACCTTGTAAATTCTTTAAAATTCTGTTCAATGTATGTATGATTTAGAGATAACAAGCATTTGTCTAATATAAATATTACCTTTTTAAAAAGAAGAGTGTTTGACATCTCTGTCTCCACGGAGGTGCTACAAAAAATAAGATTAATGTTAATATAGATATTTTAGTAGTTTATGGTATATTTCTATTTTATATTTTGTCTTTCCTTTTTATTTTGCACGTTGAAAGTTAAATATCCATTCTCAATGATTTCTGAATCATCTATTGCTATGCATGCAGGCATTCAACAAAAATGCTCTCTGGTTTGGTCTCTCATGTTACTTTGCAAATAAACTATTATCCACCCATGGGATTAGAAACACATTCTCCGTCTCTTCCATTCAGAATAATAATAGAAGAAAAATCACTTTGGGGGTTTGAGTTATTCAGAATGTCAAGACAAGTGCTCGATGTTTTCTTGGTTGATCAGCAGAACCAAATGTATATCATGGTGTGTATTATGTCACCCAGATTAGAGAAATAGAAAAGGAAATTAAATTAATTAAGAAAAGAAATGATAAGCCATCATTTATTATTGTGCCAGATCAAGGTAAGAATGTTGAAGAGAAGCCCTTAACTACTAAAACATACACATATATTTTCTTCTTTCACTTATCTTCTGGAACTTTCACCTCTCATTGATTTGTGAAACCTGCTCATCCTACTTTATTTATAACTCTTGGTCTAGCTTTTTCTAATGAGATTGCTTATAGTTTAGTGGATGTAATAAACAGATGTCTTTCCCAATGTCACTTTTGGAAAACCGAGATTTTTGTTCCAAAAGTTTTCTGTAAATCAATTCTGCCAAATCTATGGGGATTACATTTTTTAAAAAAATTTCTCCTAAAGTTAAATATCCCCATATTGCAGAAATATAATTTACAAAATTCATGACTTACTATAATGATGTAATAGATGCTACTGTGGATAACAGCTACATAAATGTTTGCTAATCCTAAAAAGATCAAACATTACCATTATTTGTAACTTAGCATTTGTCCTTTGGGAAATCATCATCTGCTTTAGAAAAACAATGGGCAGCTCCAGGGACCATCTGTTCATTTTCCAATCATACTATGTTAATTTGCTGACATATAAAGACTGTGGGGTGAAAACTCACAATTTTAGATTTATTCGCCAGAAAATAAAACCGACTATTTCTTTGTTCCTTTTCATAGTTTGTGTTTATTTTCTTAGTAAACTTGTATTCTAACTTTCAGCCCCCTCATGTCTTTATCTTCGTGGTATTACCTTAATCATTCTCTTCCCATTATATTGAAATGACTTGTTGTCCTGTTCTTATTCCTTCTTGGAGGAACCCAAACCCTGGGGCAATTCAACTATCTATCATCACTACATGATGGATACTTGGCCACAAAAATGAAAAATCACATCAGTACAGAGGTTGATGTTTTTATGAATTCTGTAACCTCATCATCCCTAATGTCTATTATGCATTTATTTTTTTCAGTCAACCCCTCTCTAGTTATCCACAGCAACTGTTTATCAGAAGGGCACTTTACTGTCACCCACTAGAACAGATACAACATTCTTCCTTCCCTCAAGTAATAAGGGATGACATGTTCATCCTTTTTATAAAGATAGTCCTTTAGATGTGGTTATGATCCCACAACTTTCTACTCTCTCAGATATCTTGCTTCTTTAAAAAATTCTCTTACTTTCTGTATTTTTCATTTCTCCCTTACCAACAGTTTTCCTCTCAATCTGAATATGCTTAACTCTCATCTGAATTTAAAAACAAATTGACTCCAGATCTCTTTCTGAATTTTTTCTTATTACTTTCCTCACCTATAGAGCCAAAATCCTTAAAATGAGTCTGCACTTCGTAGCCCACTTACCCTTAAGCTGACCTTGGTGTCTAGTAAACCATTCACAATGTTCTTACAGGGACTCCAGCAACCATCATGGTGCTAAAGTCAATGGGCACTTCTCAGTCCTTATGATGATTATGATGGTCAATTTTGTGTTAGTTGTAATGTCTTATTGAACCTGTACACTTGATAGATTGTAATTTCTGTGATAGCATCAATTCTGGATTTTTACCTACTGTATCAACAGTTATATTGCACAGTGCTGAAAAGTATATATTAGTGAGCAAGTAAAGTTTGCAGGGTGAATATAGCTTCAAGCTGAAATATTGTAACACTAAACTTAAATTCTATTTTACATAAAGTAATTTTTAATTTCTGTTGGCTCTAAATATACAATGCATTTAGACACACACACAAAATAAGTAACACAAGATGGACAAAACAGAATTCCAAATAGGTGATATTAAGAAGCATAAATGATGAATGAAATGAGAGCGTATATAATGAATAAAATTAATTTTTAAAGATTTTGTTTTGGAATTCTTTTTTATAGTAATTTTTATAGAAATATAATTTACCTACAATAAAATACACAGTTCTATGATCTTTGAAAGATGAATACACTCATGTAAACAACATCATAATTAAGATGTAAAATATTTCCTTCACCTCAGCAGGTTTCTTTATGCTCCATGAAAACCAATCACCCTGTAGGAAAGGCAATTACTGTTCTGATTTTTATCAGCCCCATTTGTCTGTTCTTCAGCTTGTTAGAAATGGTCTCATACAGCACACATGCGTTTTGTGTCTGACTTCTTTCACTCAACATATTTTTTTTCTTTTAAGATTTATCCATGTCACTGCATGTATCAACACTTTGTTTCTATTTTTTCCATCATAAGGATATGTCACCTCTTTATTAACATTTGGATTGTTTTCAGCTTTTGGTGATTATAAATAAAATTGGTATGATATTCTTGTACAAGATTTTTTGTATGTTTTCATTTCTCTCCCAAGGGTGGAATTGTTGGATCATACGCTACATATGCATATACCAAAATATTTGAAACCCTTTCTTGAATATATGTACTCAAAAAGGGTTTCAAATATATTTTGTCATTTTACAGTTTTATGAGAGCTAGATCCCCACCAATACTTGATACTGCCAAATTTTAAAAAATTTATTCAGTCTTGTAGATGCAAAGTAATATCCCGCTCTGATTTTTATTTACATTTCCTTGATTATTAATGGGATTTAACACCTTAATTAACAATTATTGAATATTTTGTCTCAGTTTCTTGTCTTTTAAGTATTTTGAACAGTTTATTGAATTAGTTGTCTTTTAAAACTTATTTTTAATTGACAAATAAAAATTGTATATATTGTCTTGTTTTGAACTCTTTAGCTAGCTCACACTGAGCCACAAGCAATTTATAAAATACTATTTAAAATGTTGCTACAAATATTGGTTTCATTTGCAGGCTTCTGCTCTTGGGCCTCTGTTCCTGGGAAGCTGTGGTTCTCTGTATCCATCTTATCTATTTCTCCAGTTTATGCAGCAACAGTTTGCCCTGTGACCTCAATTCTCTGATGCATCTAAGACTTATTGATTTTCAGTATGTTCAGCTTTTTCTTGTTCAGAGGATAGAAGAGATGTCTTCCAATCTTTTCACATGTAGGACCCAAAAATGGGAGTCTGAAATTTTACTAAAATTTTATTTTCCCAATGGTTTTTGCTAGTATTAAAAATAGCATCAATTAATTAATATTGACTTTATCCTGCAGCCATACCCTAAGCATTTATTTTTTTGTAGTAGTAATTTTATACGTTCTGTAGTATTTTCTATGTAAGCAATATGAATATTAAAGGTCATTTTACTGTTTTATTCCAAATATTTATATCATTTTCCCCATTGTTTTGCTTTATTTTACTAGTTTATTTTATTACATCTCTAGTACAGTGTTGGAAAAAGTGGAAGGAAAAAAGTTTGTCTTATTCCCGATTTTAGAGAGAGACAGTTAAATATTTCACTAAGTATGATGCTAGCTGTGGATTTTCATATGTACTTTTTATTAGATTGAGGAAGTTCCCTTCTATTCCTAGTTTTCTGAGAATCTGTTGTTGTCATCCTCTTTTGTGTTTAATCATGAAGGGTATTGAATTTTGTAAAATTATTTTTCTGCATCTATTGAGATGATTATGTAATTTTCTCCTTTGTCTATTTAATGTAGTAAATTGCAATCATGGGTTTTAGGTAAGTGTGCTGCTTAATTTTAAAAAGTGTGTAAAAAAATATTTGCTAGATTGTTACTATTTTCTAATTTAATTCTGTAGTGGTGAGAAAATGTACTCTGCGTGATTTAATGCTTAAATTGTATTTATTTATTTTTTAAAAAAATTGTTTCATAGTTTAGAATATGGTACATCTTGAATGCTCCATATTTATTTGAAAATAATGTGTATTGTGCTGTTGTTCATACACAGTTCTATATATGCCAATTAAGTCTGGTTGAGTAACAGCGTTTTTCCATTCTTCTATTTTTTTAATGGTGTTTTGTCTACTTTTTTATGTCAATTACTGAGAGATTAGTGTTAAAATCTTTAACTATGGATTATTTATTAATTCCTTTAGATCTGTGTATCTTTTGCTTCATGCACCTTAAATTAGGTACAACAAACTTTAAATTGTTTATATGTTTTGCTGAAATAATGTTTTTACCATCATGAAATATTTCTTCTTTATGGGAATACATTTTTTTTTTTGAAATCCTCTTTGTCTGATATTAATATAACCATTCCACTCTCATATGTTTAAAGTTTGCATGGCTGCATAATTAAGGTGCATGCGCTGTAGACACCACAAGATATTTGTATCTTGCATTATAATGCAGCCTCACAAGCTCGGCCTTTTAATTGAATCTCTTATTTCCTTATACATTTCATGAAATTTTTTATGTGATTGGTTTGAAATCTATCCCCTTGAGTTTTGTTTTCTTTATGCTTTTTGCACTTTTTTCCCATCTGTTATTTACTGCTCCTTTTTGGCTTAATCAAGTATTTATTAACATTACACTTTATCTTCTGAATTTGTATTTTTATCTATTACTGTCTCATTTATTTAGTAGTTGCTCATAAAATTAAAATTCATGCCTAAATTTATCACAGCCTGTCTTGACTTAACATTACATTGTTCATTTACCCCTTTGAAATCTCTCCTGTCTTAGATATGCTCATTATGTTGATTGATTGTGATGATGGCTTCCTGGATGGGTACATATGTCAAAATGCAACATTATACACCTTAAATACATGCAGTTTATTATATGTCAATTGTACCTCAATAAAGCTGTTGAAAATTTTTAGGATAAATTTAAAGTCAAGATTAAAAGAAAACATATAATCTTAAGTAAACTTTTTAAAAAGGAGAGTAAAAATGTATTAACTAATCATCAACCTCAATACTTTAGGAAAGACAAGTTTTATAAAAAGGAGAGTAGAAAGAATATCATACAGAAAATGAACAAAATTTCAATTTGTTGAAAATATACATACCATAGAAAGGATCAGCAATGCCAAAAATAAATAAATAAACAAAAAAATCCCATTATATTGCTTCAAATATATTGTAAGAACTTTGTTTTCCACAGCAGCTGCACCATCTTACAATCCCACCAACAGTGCACAAGGGTTCCAATTTTCCACATCCTTGGCAACATTTATTATTTTGATTTTTTAATAGTAGCCATCCTCATGGGTGTGAGGTGACACAGGCTGAGCATCTCTAATCCAAAAATTTGAAATTCAAAATGTTCCAAAATCCAAACCTTTTTGAGTAATGACGTGATTCAACAAGTGAAACACTCCACACCTGACCTCATGGGATGGGTCATATGTTTCATGCACAAAATTATTAAAAATATTGTATAATATTACCTTTGGGCTGCGAAATGAATTTTGTTTAGACTTGGATTCATCCTCAAGATATCTCATTGTGTATGTACAAATATTCCAAAATCCAAAATCCAAAACTCTTCTGATCGCAGTCATTTCTGATAAGGAATATTCAACCTGCATCCCATTGTGGTTTTGATTTGTATTTTTCTGATGATCCGTGATGTTGACCATCTTTTCATAAGCTTGTTGGCCATTTATATATCATCTTTGGAGAAATGTCTATTCAAGCTGTTGTGGAAAACAGCATGGTGGATCCTCAAAAATTAAAAATAGAATTACTATATTATCCAGTAAGCCTACTTCTGGGTATATACCCAACAGAATTGAAAGCAGGGTATCAAAGAGATATGCATACCCATGTTCACAGCAGCATTATTCACCATAGCCAAGCCATGGAAGCAGCCCAAATGTTCATCAGCAGATGAACGGATAAATAAAATGTGTATGCAGATATAAGGAAATATTATTCAGCCATAACCAGGAAGGAAATCCAGTCATATGCTACAACATGGATGAGCCTTGAGGACATTGTGCTAAGAAAAATAAGCCAGTCACAGACAGGACAAACATATTATGGTTCTACTATATGATATATGTAAAGTAGTCAAATTTATAGAAACAAAAATTAAAATGGTGTTTGTCAGAGTCTGGGGGTAGGGAATCGGGAGTTAGTGTTTAATGGGAATTGAGTCTCAGATTTGCAAGATGAAAAATTTCTGGAGATTGATTTCATGACAACAAGAATATGCTTACTATCATTGAACTACATACTTAAAAATGGTGAAGACGGTACATTTTATATTATGTGGGTTTTTTCCCCACAGTCACATGATCACATTTGTTATTATTACCACCAATCTCATCAGAAAGTCTGTTAGGTATTGAGAAGATGTTATTCACAATAGTGGTCACAAGTTTCCAAAATTCTAATTTTTACAAGAAACTCAAATTTTATTATTGGCAACAACTACAGTCAGTTCTCTTCCTTGAAATGACGGCTTATGTTGTTTATTTTGGAACAGAGAAAATATCTGCCAAATACCCAGATCTGGATATCCATGTTTGGTCAGTTGTATTCTTTCATGTAAAAATTACGTTCCCTGATTTGTACAAGAGCTTTACCTGAAGACAAATGCCACACTTAGCATGTAGCAGAATGAATTTTTGTGCCTCCCATTTTGTCATAAAGAATGTTAAAAAGATGTATATTCAAGCATCAGAATTTAATAAAAGCAATAATTTTTACTACTCAAAAAAAATGTAAGAAGCTTATCATAGACCTTATAGTATACCTACATTAACCTCCTCCAATGAACTTTTAAAACATTTCAAAATCTTTTATATTTACTCACATTTACAGTGTTCTTCACTATTTCCTACAGACCCACATTTCCAACTGACATAACTTTCCCTCTAACGATCTTCATTTAGCATATGCCAAGTAAACCTGTTGGTGACAATTCGTCTCAGCTTTTTCAAAATATTATTGCAATTTGTGATATGGGCATGCTGATAGTATTGATCTGATCATTACATCTTGGTCAGGGGTGGTGATGGTCAGCTTTGTGCCTCACGAATATGCATAATCAGTAAATATAAAATGCACTTAAATCGTCGTTATTTGGGGAGGGTTTTTGGTTTTGCTGGGTATAAAACTTTAGGTTTGCAGCTTTATTTTTTTTCACTTGGCATCTTAAAAATGTCACTTCATTGCTTTCTTGCCCGATACTGTTTTGAAAAAGCAAGTAAGAAAAAAAGTGCCCAGATGTGTTTTTGTATTCATTCTGTTCTAGGTTCATAAAGCCCCACGAACCTGTTGGGTTTCGTTTTTTGTCAAATTTGTTGAAATTTCAAATATTATATATAGATACTCCACATATTTTTTGCACCTTACCCTCTTTCTTCTCCCAACCCCCAAAGGTCACTGATACTCTGTTGTTATTTTCTTATACATTATTTTTGTGCTTCACTTGAAACAATCACTATTGACTTGTTTTCAGATTTACTCATCCTTTTTTTTTTTTTGCAATATCTAAAACTGCTGCTAAGTCATTCCGATGATTTTATGTATTATATATTTTAGTTTTAGAACTGAACTTTCTCTCTTGAAATTTCCCATGCCCATCATCTTTATATTCTCCTTTACATTATTTCACACATTCATAATAATTAAAGTTCTACTCTGTTAAGTTCAGTCTAAGTCATCTGTGTGATTGTGTCTATTGACTTTTTTTCATTAAAATTCAAATTTCCTTATTTCTTCAAATGTCTTATAAGTTTCTTACTGAAAACTGTCATTGTGAATGCCATTGTATTTCTTTGAAGAGAGTTGATCTTTTTTTCAATAGGTGGTAAATTATTGGAGAATCACATGGACCCTTTTCAGGTATTGGTATTCGGATTAGACTTTGTTTTGATGAACCCATTGCAGTTTTTCTGTTAGTGTTAAGCTGCGTTCTTTAGTGTAGTGTGCAATTAGTATTCCTAAACTGCAACCCTAATGGACTTTCAAGTAGATAGAGCCCAGTATTTTTACTTTGCTTCACTAACATGGTGAAATTTGGACTTCTCACTCTTCTTCCCTAGCATGTAAGCATAAATCTCTGCTCAGTTCTTCAGTTTACCACTTTCTTCTCAGTTTCCTGAAGGAGAATTTATACTCAAAATTTGACCTTGCGCCTTGTGCTTCTCACTTACAAATGTTCTGGAAGCTCCAGATTCTGACCCGAGACTCCTAGTCCCAGGAAACCTGCCACACTTTACTTGAGCCCTGTCTTTGGTGTCCAAGGAGCTAAAAAACACCATGAACAAAAATGCTAAAGGAAACAAGGAGAATGATATCTCATCAAGCAGAGATATCATTAAAAAGATAGAAAAGATACAAAGCTATAATCAGAGCTCTGCCCCTCTCTCCATGCAATGGCAGAGATGATCTTTAGCAGCAATATGTTACATGATGCTTGGTGCACTTCAGATATTTAATCTGTCTTGATTTCATCATGTCAATTCCTTATCAGCCTACCCTTGTGGTGAAGAATTGGGCTTATGTGATTGACAACCCCATCAGATGGAAAAGGACACTTCCTAATAAGAAGAAAAGGGTCCTGTTACCAGAAGATGGAGAAAGTATTATAAGATAATTTTTAAAAAATACAAAAACTGCCTAAAACTAGGCTTTCTCTAACATAATGGATCGACCCCTTAAAACTAAGATCTGTCCCTTCCATAGAGGGAGAAAACTCACTGCCTGTGTCTAGTTCTGAGTCTAGGATCTCTGAGTGATAGACATTTTTCTTGGTCCACTCTGGTTCGGTGAATTTGCGGTTGTTAGTTGTTAACCACTTTGTCTGTCCCAAACTCTGTTATCAGGGACTATCTCCCTTATTCCTTGTTCTTCACTGCCTCCAAGGAAGACTCTCTTGTTCTGGCTGTACTTTAGCCTACCATTTTTATCTAGCATTGTTGCAAGTACCCAGGCATTTGTTTTCTAGGGCTTTCTTTGGAAATATTTCTTAAAACTTGGATATGGAGCTGTTACTTTGTGTTGCTTTGCCCCCCATGGATTTATCACCCCTCTTCTCCTGGGTGATGGAGACACAAAGGATTACTCAAAGCCCATCTCTTCTGAGCAATGAGAGACCCCAAAGTGGTTAATTTCCCATGGGAACACTCAAACGAGAGGCATCACTTCCTTGGGAAATTAACCCTGAATTGGGGTTCTCTTCCTGCATTTATTCTCCAGACCAGGAAGTTACAGGAAGAGAACATATGTGGGGTTATAGTTTAACAATATAGGCTGGTAATTTTCAGTGAAAAAAGTCAGATGACATTTCCTTAGACAATTAAGTGGTCCTATCAACAACAGCTTGATCTTAGCAAACATTCCTTCTCTCCCAGCAATTTTCCAGTATCTTTACATATCAAGCAGTAACCTGTCTCTTCTTGAGCCAGCAACCTTGCTGTGCCACAAATCTTTATCTTATACCAGAGAATCTATAGCCTGAGAAAAATTTCCAGTCCTCCGCAAGGTCAATATTTGAAACTGCAAGGCTTTGGAAAACCAGGCCCCATGAGATACATATGTTTTATAGTATATTCCACATGGGGCAATTTGTGTTTTTTTGGACACTGAGATCTGGTAACCAGACCTAAGGAAGTAGTTTAGATACTGTCTTTATATATAGACTGTGTCTTAACGCTTTCTGTTTCAAGAGTATGTACTTCTAAAGGGTCTGCTTATCCCTCAGCCCTCAGCCCTCAGTGAAACCACTTTTATTAGCCATTTACCACTTAAATTTTAGGCTATAATCGTGAGATCCAGCTAATCTGATTATAATCCCACACTGCATCCTAGGGATATGAATATTATCTTTCTTAGTACGTGAAGAAAATTGTTCAGACAGAGCCAGGGTCGTGTAGCTGCACTCTGGCTGTTTACTCTGGCTGTTCCTACATTGTAATATTTTATTACCATTGTTGTCTCCAATCTGCTATCCTTTCAAATACTAATGATAGTTTGGGGAAATACAGTTGATGTTCTTACCTGCACAAGGTACATAATTATTTGAGTCTTAACCATTTGGATTGCTGACTCCAAACAGAAAGCACTTTTCAAACAAAGGTATACTTTTTTTCTTCCTGTCTTCTACATGAACAGCCTGAAGAAAAGCTTGACTGTTTTGATTAGGATCTTATGAGAGAAGGCATAAGCAGCAAATATTACCAATACCCTAACTTTTTTCTACCAAGTCCCCTAACACCCTTGTCTCAGTAGATAAATGGGTAGTGGCCAAAGATACGACAGGCAACAATTGGTCCAGGAGCTTTGCTATCATAACATAACATCCTCAAACCTGGAAATGAAGAAATCCTCACTGTTTAGCACTCTATTATTTTTAACAGTTTAGGGTCTGTTAAATGTATAAACTACTTTCATATTTTCAGGGCCTTTTGCTATTGTAATGGCAAAAAGCAAATTCAAAATAGCTTAAGCATAAAGGAAAATTTATTGGCTTCTTGTTTAGCTAGCATCTATGAGTATAATACTTTTATATTGTGTTTTAAAGTGTGATACATTTGCTGTAGAAAATAGACTAGTGATGTGTAAATGAGCCAAAGGGCTCCGAGGACAGAGATAATCAATTGCTGCTAGACAGGGATTAAAATAATATAACATAATGATCAGTAATCTAAAACATTTACTTCTACCCAGACACTTTTTCTACAGGATAGTATTCTTATTGGACTACATTTACCTATATAGAAGTGTAAAAAAGTGTTGTAAAAGAATGGAACAAACAATTTGATGCAAGAGGAAAATTATCTGTATATATAGAGAGAAGGTGAGTTCTGAACAGAAGGCAAATTGTTGGGTAATAACAGTGGAGAATAATCATAGATCTGGTTGTCATTGCAAAGGCCAAATGCCAGAAATCAACATTGACACTGAAGAATTTTGAATAAATGTACTCTTGGTAATTGACTTTGAGCTCTCCTATATACTCTCTGTAACATGCGAACCTCTGGCCAATCTCAGCAGAAACCTTAGAGGTATCATTTTTCATACAATATAAAAGATTGTAAAGTTTTCAGGATTTCATTTAGCCTAGCACTTTAATTTACAGCTGATTAAATAGACTAAAAGAAAAAAAAATCATATCTTTTTTTTTAAAGTGATGGTAATCCATTTTGTTAAATTAAAAACAGAAACAAAATCATACACACACACAAAAGACTTGCTTTATGGGTCAGGGAAGGAGGAGTAATTTTATACAGTGCTATGAAAAGTGCTCATAGATCCTTGCAAGTTGAACCATATCTGTATTTTATCCTCTAAGTCACCTTGGGATAAAAGAAAATGTATTTCTCATTCCTAGGAAAGTATCATTTCATCTTGACAGTAGTGTGACCTAAGAAAAAGAAAACCAGCAATAAACATTATTTCTAAATAAAGATTTGGTAACTATTGTTTAAAAAATTACTGGTTAGCAAAATTAAGTTAATCTAACTAGACTGAAATATATACTGATGGGAGACAAGTGATTACAATTATAGTGGATTATATTCAAATGTGCTTATATCTCATGCAACTTATAAGAATATGCAAATTTAAAAATCATACAGAATCAATGAAAAATTTTATCATTTTCAGAGTTCTGCAATAAAGCAAGTAATAAAGTCAGAGTGTGAAGAAATGACTTCACAGCATTTATGAGAAATAAAGAATGTATTGGTATTAAGGACTGCAAAAAAGATTACTTTAAAGCTTTAACTTTAGCTATAAAGCAGCTTTATATAAAAGATTCATAACCTTGACTTGATTAATTCAATATGTTTTACTGCCTTATACTTGGTTTAATTTAAGTTAAATTATCTTCTATTTAAAAAAAAAGTTTCATCCTCAGAACATCTCTATCATCTAGAAGTCAATTCAGCATCAATAATGTCCCTTTTTCTATAATTGACCCTACTGAATCTTTGCTGGTACAATTTAAATATTTGGTTAACAAGTATCACTGGTTACCATTCACATTTTCAGTGTCTGGTGCTTATATCATAATAAACGTAATGATTTTATATTAATTATCAACAGCATGAAAAATTTCCTTATCTTCTAGTTAATACTCAATTATTGCATTAGTAGTTTTCCTAACAACCCATAGTTTTATAGAATCAGTTCTATATGTATTGTTGGAAATGTCATTAAAGTAAAAATTTCAAGGTACTACTTTTACTAGAAGAATAATTTGTAAAGGAGCTGACCATTGAGTACATGGCTTATACTGGAAAATGTCTGCATTAATTTAGAGCTTAATGTCTCACAATATCAAGTGACACAATTACCATTTGAGTAAAATTTTGGTATAAATGAGAACTCTGAGATCAAACTGAGTTGGTTCAAATCTTGGCTCTGATTTTCATTAAGTTTTTGACTTCAAGTAAGTTATTTTACTTCCTGAAGGCCTCAGAAGTCTCATCTGTAAAGAGAGATAAACCTCCTAAATTAGAAAAGGCATTTAGTAGAGTCCCACTCACAAATGCTTCCTAAGTGTTTGATGTGATCAAAAAGGAAAAACCATTGTATTGCAATAGTGAAATGTAATAATAAAAGTAAATTTAAAAATACTGTACATTCTGTTAAGGTATAATAATGTATTTCTATATGTTTGCAAACATTTTGTGTAGTTTGTCAGTAAAAAAGAAGGTATTAAAGTATTAAACATAGGAACACAGGTGTTGTTTATTAAGACATCTGGAGATAGATGCAATATACGGATGGGAAGCTTTTAAAGATCCTATAATTCTGAGATGAAAAACTTGAATAGACAAGAATAGTGCTGAAACCTGCCAAGTAAAGTTAGCTGGCATAAGAGCTACTTACCATCACTCATGACTTCCCTGGTATAGTGGCATTTTCATTAGAAGCACCTGCAAATAACAAAAACCATGGACTTTGTAGAAAATCTAGAAAACTTCAATGTAGTGTTTTACTTATTTCTGAAATGCTTTCTTGAATCTTCTTTTTTTCCCTTTCAAATGCCTTCCAAACTACCTTCTCTAAACACCCTCCCACATAGATTTCCCAAGACTTCATGTCTCCCCATCCTGATATAGAAAAAATATTATTTTTAATAAAATAACTATAAAACTGAAGCAACAAGATAAGTTATTGCATGTTAATATGTGTTCATCCTCCCTATTTTTCTCTCTCCTCAAGTAGAAGACCATACTGTGGGTTTCCTTTTTCAAGGGGGTTTCATAGCAGGGTTTAAAAGCCTAACAAACATGAGACAGATTGTATCCCCGAACTTTAATGTATTAGTAGCTTGATCCCCATGGTAACTGTTAAGAGGGTGGGAAATCCTATTATACTAATTGAAAGGTGGGGCTTTGAAGAGGTATTTAGATTGTGAGGACCATGCCTAGTGAATGGATTAATAATGGTGGTCATAGGTGTGGTTCTGAGGGCTTTAAAAAGGAGAGCACATGAGAGTCTCTCTCTATCTCTCTGCTCTGCCGTTTTCTGCCAGTTGAGACCCCTGCATTGCTGTAAAGCCACCACCAAAGAAGACTCACCAGATGTGCTCCCTGGACTTTGGACTTACCAGCCTCTGAAACTATAAACAATTTCGTTTTCTTATAAATCACCCAGTTCCAGGTATTTCTGTTATAAGCAAAGGAAATGGACTAATACAAAAGGCTTGTCTTGAAAGCTCATTCATTTAATCTAGCCTGATTCTCTGGTATTCTGAACTGAAGCAAAACCACCATTTTCAGTGTACAATGCTATGACGATTATTTTGTTTCAATATTCTAATGTACAATGCATTACAGGAAGTCAATTCCTCTGGGAATTTACTGTACAGAGAGAGTTTTAGTCTCTTTCCACTTTCTTCTCAGCTGTTTTCTGAGATTTAAGGGGTTTGGATTCACATAAACTTAGTATCAGGTCCACATATTTTACTCACTATTAAGTTGACTATATGAAATTGATACTTCTGTAGGTGAAAGTTGTGGTAATTGGTAATTTCATATAGTTCAACATAAATAGATAAGTATTATAAGTCCTATTTCCTCAACTGTGAATAGGGAATAAATAGATTGCTTGTATGAATTATATGGAATAATGTATTTAAACATTTCGCATCTCATGTGGCATAAAAATACTCAGCTTATGCTATCCGAATATTATTATTCTACATTCTATGCCTGTATGAAGAAACAGTTTGATTGAGAGAATATTGTTAGAGGAAATTGTCATCTACTCTTTTCACACATCAGTCTTAAGGTAGATATGGCTGCTTGATTGGTTAAGGCCCCATGTCTTCCAATTATGGAATAGATTGTGGTTTAGGCATCAGAAAACACTTTTCAGACACTCTTATTATGAAGTAGAACTAAGATGTACCATAAATGGAAGCCTGTTTATCTTTTTCTCAACCCTGTTCCAGCTGGATTCTGTCATTAGATTGTCTTTTCCTCTTAGTTTTATTATTTGTGAGTTTCCACATTTTTATGTGACTCATGGATACTTTAATTTAAAAATGGGATAGATTGCATTGGGGGCTGTTAGTCATGCACTATTTGAAACTCAAGATGCTACAGTAATATCTTTAAAATAAATTTAAGGAAACAGTTTAAAATGCTATTCTCTATAACTGTAAACATGTCATATCCTTTCAATTCAATTATTTTATAATCTTGTAAGTGCAAATGTACCATCATCTTTTTTTATTGATGGTTCTTCTGAGCCTTCACTTGTTACTTTACTAGATAGTAGCTATTAAATTACATGTCCTAAGGTGTTTTTATATGTAGATTCAATTTACATCACACATCTCTAGGTTTACGTTTAACTTTGAGTTTTTGATGTATTCATGTTAGAAGTTCTCTTTTTAACAAATATGTTTTATTACCTGTTTTGTCTATTTTTTATTGTACAAAAAGGTACATTTCACAAAGTAAAGTTAAAAGAACTGTTTTGTTTTAGGATGTTCCAGCAAGATGTGTATCATGATGGTCTGCAGAAAATATGGAGCATTGCTACAGTGTCATTGCTTAATACTTATGTATATTTGGATGTATTTGTGAGGGAGAACCAATACCTAAAATGAATGTAAGAACATGATATAAACAAGAATGTATTTTTATCATAATTAATTCCTCACAATACATTTTATTCGTGCACTGCCAAATTTTCAGATTCCATTGGAATGAAAACAAAATTGAGACATCAAATTGCATGCCCACTCTAGGAGGAAGGGACATCATATTTATCAGTAGGCTATATGGAACCACCTTAAATATGTTATTTCATTGCTTTTTGAACCTGTCAGGTAAATGTAGATAACTGATATACAACTTCTTAGCCTTAAAGAGGTTATATAACTTGACCATATTTACAAAGCTTTAAATTTAGGTTTATTGAAATCCATAGTATCTGCCAGTTTCATTCCCCTGATGATCACTTATGGTGGTATATATTTAATATATGTGTTGATCCCTTAGAGATGAAAGAAGAGTTAATAACCTGCATTGAGCTGAGCAGTTCAAGTCATACCTGAAGTAAGCAAGCTTTACTGAGCAATAGTTGTTAGGACAGTGTCTTGCTCCATCTGGATCTTGGGGCAATGTGACCTTTGAAAGTATAAATGCTAATTAAGCTAAGCATAACTTTGCTTAAATGGGTTACCTCATCAACTAGTACCCAGAATCACAATGCTAGCTATTGCTGAAGAACAAACCATCCTAAAACTTAGTGGCTTAAAACAATAAGATTTATTTAGTTTCCATACCTATGGCATGCAATTGAGGCTGAGTTCAGCTAGTTCTTCTTGTGGTCTCTCTGAGTCCCCTGTGGATTGCAGTAAGCTGTGGACTAGGTAAAGGTTGGCTTTGTTGCTTGGGATTTCAGCTGGGGCAACTGGGCTGGTATGGCTCTGGTTTGTGAGGTTACTCTTTCTCCATCAGGTTAGCTTGGGCATATTAACACAGTAGCTCCAAGGTTTCAAGGGAGTAAGCAGATGTGTGCAACAATTCTTCAGTCCTGGGGTTTGAAATGGCATACAACATCACTTCTACATTTTGTGACCAAAGCAAACCTCAGGGCTATCCAGATTTAAGGGTTAAAAGAATAGACTCTACCTCTCGATTGGGAGTTGCTCCAGAAAACATTACTGCAAAAAGTTTGAATAAAAAGATATTAAAAATTATCCATTTTTTGTAAATAAGAAGCAGGTAATTAAGGACCAGGTTCTGGTAAAACAAGGCAGCAGCAGCCTATTCCCTAGTCTTTATCATGTAGTGGCCTGAGTGATCTAGAATTTAGTATCTTTAGGTTATAGATATAGTATTGTTGGTAGCAACATCTGTGAATGGAGAAAATTAAGATGCTGAGGAATTCAAAATGAGTTAAAACATGAAATCAAAATAATCTGAAATGTCTATTATTCCTATCCCATTGGCTTGTAAGCATATTGATCTCCCTAGCACATATCAAAATATAAAACATTTTTTGCAGAACTATTATTTGTCTTGAGTTATTGAACTCAATAACTATATAAATATAAATATACTGTGCAAATTCCCAAATACAATGTTCAATATGTTTTAATTGGTGTGACTGGTGCAAACTGAACAATACAAATGACATTTCACTGTTAATTTAAGAGTGGTGTTAAAAAAGCCAATGATGGGCCGAGCCCGTGGCGCACTCGGGAGAGTGCGGCGCTGGGAGCTCAGCGACGCTCCCCCTGCGGGTTCAGAATGGCTGGTGCACTCACTGGCTGAGTGCCGGTCACGAAAAAGATGAGAAAAAAAAAAAAAAAAAAAAGCCAATGATCCCAAATTTATGTTCAAGAAATAAAAAGACAACATATTCAAGCAGTCCACAGCAATATGCGTGTTTTATATTTTTGAGATATTAGAATCATCTTAGTTATTTGATTCATTCTTTGTGCAACAGTAATAAGAAGAGTCTAGGAGGTACTTCTCTCAAGAGATACACAATAGTACTCTAACCTTATTAGAAAAATTCTTGGCATTGTTTGGGTCATCACAGAGCAGTGTAAAATGGAGTTATTTCAGATGAAAAGAATCAGATTTGATGAAAAGTTTGGGCAACAGCCCCTACGAGATAAAGCAAATGAAACTGTGCTCCTTTGACCTAGAAGAAGAAAGAATGATTTGGGATTTCCTAAGAGACTTGAGTGTATAAAATGGCCCTGTACAATAGATGAGGAGCAGGACACAAGAGGAAAAGGGCTCTAATTAGATTATAAATCAGAAAGACAGCCCATCCTATAACAGTTATAAGATCCTGGAAAGAATTATTTTAAGGGTAAGAGTAGAATCTGCTTCTTTGAATGAAAAGAGTCAATATTAATGGTACTTTGAATAGCACAGGCCGAGAGATCACTTAGTTGACGTCTCTGTGAACACTTTAAACCTGTGACTTGGTAACAGCAGTCTTCAGAGGCATATTTCAAAGAAAAATTAAAAATGGATGTCTATGTCTCTCAATGGAAATGGAGCCTGTACAGCAGATTCCAAGTTAGTATCTCTCAACTAATAACTAAGTTGTTTTAAGACAATGGAAAAATAAAAGTAAACATAAAAGAAAAAAAAATCCACCACTGTCTGCCAGATCACTAAAGGATCATATGTTAACATCTTACAATAAGTTTAAAAACCAAAGGGCATTAAGGAGCATGGGCTGTCAGCAGTTTCTTGCATTTTGAGAGGTATAATCTGAGTGTAATTGAGTCAATCTAATCGTCAGGAAGCAGTGAAACAAACCCAAATTGACAGTTTTGCAAAACAACTGGCCTGTATACAGTAGTCCCTCCTTATCTACAATCTCACTTTCCATGGTTTCAGTTGCCCACAGTAAACCATGTTCCAAAAATATTAAGTGGGAAATTCCTGAAATAAACAACTCACAAGTTTTAAATTCTGCACCATTTGTGATGAAATCTCTCACTGTCCTGCTCAGTCCTACCCAGGGCATGAATCATCCCTTTGTCCAGCATATCCATGCTGTATACCTACCCATCTGTTAGGCACTTAGTAGCTCTCTTAGTTATCAGGTTGAAAAAACATAGTATATATAGGGTTTGGCACTATCCGTGGTTTCAGGTGTCCACTGGAAGTCTTAGATCGTGTCCCTCTTGGATAAGTGGGAAATAGTGTATATAAAATATTGCAGTGGCACAGAAGACAAACAGGGCTGGGAGACTATTTTTCCTCTTCTTTTTCTTTATTGAAAAAGACTAAAGAGCCATAAAAACTAAATGCAATGCATAATCCTTAATTTGATCCTAAATCAAAGCAAATAAACCAAAAGCAATAAAGGGTATTATTGGAACAAGTAGAAAAATTTCAATATATGCTGTAATATAGCTATTAATGTTATATTGATGTTAAATTACCTCAGTACTTGTGTGTGTGCATGTTATGTAAGAGAAAGCGAATCTACTTAATCTGAATTATTTACAGGTCAGGTGTCACATTGTGTGCAAGCTAACGGTCATAAACACATTCATGTACATATATATAAATGTACACATGTATGTGTCAATATATATGATAGATAGATGTGTGGTGTACGTGTGTGTATGAGAGAGACACAGAGAGAGATTGTGCAGATGTGGCAAAATGATAACAATTGGTGGGTGCATCTGAGTATACTCATATATGGATGTTCCATGTGTTCTTAGAAATTTTCTATAACTTTGAAATTCTTAAAATGTTTGAGGTGAATTTCTCTATTCTTAAATATAAAAAATTAATCAGATTCTATATCAAAGTTACAAAAGTAACCTAAATAATTTTATAGGTACAGAGAAATTTAAAATACTGAAATATTAGTCTTTATTGACATGGAAGATTGCTCTTGTTCATGTCAAAGCATTACATATGCTATAATCCTGATATGGAAATATTTACATATCTATGTGTATCTGTGTGTATAACTAAGTTGGAGGATATATATCACAACAGTAGTGGTAGTTATTGCTGGCGGGCTGAAATATCAATATTTTAAATTTCCTTTATGATGATTTTCTACGTTTTCCAAATATTCTAATGTGTACAAATTCACTATTTTGATAATCAAGGAACAACATAAATACAATTTCAAAATACAGAATTTAAAAATGCATCTGTACTTGAATTTTTTTTCCCAAAACTAAGTCATTGAAACTTTTCCCTTTTATAATATTAATATACTCTTCTAAGTAATTTATTTTTCATGGTACCTGCTGTTGAAGAGATTTATTTATAGCTTTCCAGTTCCTCCCTTATTGTCAGATGGCTGTAAGTGCAGTCCCCTTCATCTCTTCTAATGACTGCTGTTCTGTTTGGCCTTTCAACATTTACAATGCTCATCTTGGAATACCTGCCATGCGTTTCCACATTTCTAGTAAATACTTCCACAAAAGAGAATAGAAAATACTACTTAACATTGCATACGATTAGAAATATCTGAAACGATGGCAATTGTGATACTTATGAGCACTGTTTTTGTGGTCAAACAAGTTTGTCTGAATTCTGTATCAATCATTTAGTAACTTTTATGTCTGGCTATACTTAGTTTCTCAGATACTCTGTCTTCCCATCAGTTTTATGGTTCACTAAAATAATTAAATGAGAAATTTGATAAAGGGAAGGGCATACAGTATGTATTTAATAATTGTCAACTTTTTTTCCCTTTCTGAATCCTTTTCTGAATTCCCTTCCTATCAATATAGAAGAAATGGTGCTCATTCCATTTTAAAACCCTCAGTATTATTAGAAAAATGACAATATTCATAGTTCTTCCCCTAAGGATTTTAAAGTGTCACACTGATTAATATAACAAATTATTAGCTTAGCTGTTTAAATACTACTGAAAATTTGGTGAAAAGAGAAAAACCACTAGAGAGTAAGAACCACGTTTCATTAAAATGAATCATTATTTGTAGGTAATTTTGTTGTGTGGGACCCTAACTTAAAGAAAACTTTTTCTTTCTCAAGAATTTAAATGTAGGAAATGTTTATATAATTGGGTAAGATTTTGGAAAGCCTTTTTTTAGAACTGAAAAACAAGATAATTTATACAGTGAATTTTTCTTGAAAATGTCTTACCTTCAAAAAGTGTTTAAGCATATATCTTTATCTCAGTGTTTTTAGTACAGTTTCTTCTCTTAGTTCTTGCATATGATTTTGGCAGATTTTATTTTCCATCAAGAGTTTTCACACATTAGCCCAGAAGGGAACTGGGTATAATATGTTCCTATAATAATATCAGTATACTACCTGTTTGTATTCTTTTGTTCATTTTAAATTCAGATTTTACATTTGACTCTGTCGCATGACTTTAAATTGCAGAAGCAGTATGGATACAAAAAGAGAGTTATTAATGGAGAAAAGACCCTGTAACATTTTGTCACATAAGAAATTTTCTGAAATTTGAGAAGTGATTACTCGGCTTTCTAATTTGTTCAGAGTACCAAACTTAGGTTTCAGTTGCTCTTTATCTTGTGACAAAACTTGTGTTTCTTCCTGTTTCCTGATATATTCCTGACTTAAAATTGTACAAGTAGGAAAGTTTTGTCTAAAATTCTGGTAATAGTTTGGTGAGAGCTTTTTTATACTCTGTGATAGTCTCAGTTATGACAAAATTTGGAGTCAAAATTTTCATAGAAATCCTTAGTAGTAAGGTAAAACTATCATTTTTAAAATTAGCTTTTTATTTTAGAGAAAATTTACATGTACAGAGAAATTGAAAGTATGGTACAGAGTGTAAATTTTACCTAGTTTTTTCTAATTTTCATATCTTACATCACCACAATATATGTCACAGCTAAGAAGCCAGCACTGGCACATTTCTATTAACTAAACTCCAGATTTTACTTGGATTTCATAAGTTTTACCACTAATGCAAAAAATATGTATATTGTTTCTTATAACCATGATCTTTAAAGATAGAAGGTATTACCTGTTAAATCTATAATCTGACCTTCTATGAGTTAACATAAAATGTTTTGAAAGTTTTATCCCTGAAGTTTTGCTATGAGCTTCAGGCTTCTTTTTAGCACATTCCGGATTCTGTATATACCCTTCTTTCTTTTTGAATGTATTATAACAAAGCTTTGAGCAAAAGTTCTAAAGTACATACTATTCTTTTCTCTTAATTCATTTAAGAACTGATAGTAAGTTGCACTCATTTCCAGCACTCTCAGTATTAGAATTATGTAGCTGCCAAAACATTAATAAAATTGTCACAGTCCTTATTCTAGGCAAGTGTAACTAGACAAAAATTTGCATAGTTTTCTCTGGCTCTGAATCAGTGAGTGGATTTTCTCATAAAAGACCTTAGTTTGTAAGTAACAATAAAATACGATAGATAATGACTAACTCCTAGTAGTGATTCATTCAGTTATGCACAGTTAAGTTAGCTAGCAGGCACACATGTAGAAGTTCATAAAATATTTTCATATGCATAATGTTATTAGCTTCTCACAGCAACATTCTCAGTTGCTTTATTTATTTTAGAATATTTTTTTAAAATTTATGATTCATACATAATTATACTTATTTATATACTTATTTATAGGGTGCGACATAATGTTTCAAAATGTGTATACATAGTGCAATGATCAAATCAGGGTGATTTATATATTCATCACCTTAAATATTTACCACTTCTTTGTGATGAGAACACTCAAAACTCACTCTTCTGGCTATTTTGAAATACACAATATTGTTAACTACAGTCATTCTACTATGCAATAGAGCACCAGAACTCATTCCTCTTATCTAACTGTAGCTTTGTACATCCCTGCCCTGTTACCTCCCTATCCTCTGGTAACCACTATTTTCTCTAATTCCATGAGAACATGACTCCACATATGAGTGAGATCATGGAGTATTTGTCTTTCTGTGCCAGACTTATTTCATGTAATATAATTTACTTCAGGTTCATCCATGTTGCTGCAAATCACAGGATTTTTTTTTATGGCTGAATTGTATTCCTCTGTGTGTGTGTGTGTGTGTGTGTGTGTGTGTGTGTGTGTGTGTGTATGTCACATTTTCTTTATCCATTCATCTTTGATGGACATTTAGGTTGATTCCATACCTTGGCTCTTCTGAATAGTGCTGCAATAAACATAGGAATGCCGATATCTCTTTGACATATTGATTTCATTTTCTTTGCATATATACCCAGTAGTGGGATTGCTAGATCAAAATTACTAGAAGAAAACATAAGGAGAAAGCTCCATGACATTTGTCTACGCAAGAATTTTTTTGAATAAAACATCAAAAGCATGGGCAACAAAAACTAATATAGATAAATGTGATTTCATCAAACTAAAAAAATTCTGCACAGCAAAGGATATGACCAACAAAGCAAAGAAGCAACCCACAGAATGGGAGAAAACATTTGTAAATTATACATCTAATAAGGGGTTAATACCTAAAATACTTAAGGAACTCAAATAACAACACCAAAAACAAATAATCTGATTTAAAATAGGTAAAAGACATGAATAAACATTTCTCAAAAAAAGACAAGCGAATGACCAACAGATATGTAAAAAAGATGCTAAACATCTCACTCCAGTCAGAGTGGCTATTATCAAAAAATCAAAATATAACAGTTGTTGGCATGGATGTGCCAAAAGGGAACCCTTACAAGTTACTGGCAGGAATGTAAATTAGTACAGCCATATGGAAAACAGTATGGAGTTTCCTCAAAAAACAAAAATAAATTAAAAAAAAAAAACTATTACAGTTGCTTTTATTGTTATTATTGTTATTGAAGCGAAGGCTCTGAGCAATTAAGTAACTTCAGACTGCAAGTAGAGATTTGACACAAGATCTTTCCCATTTCCAAAATCTTTGTACTTTACTATACATAATGTTGCCTACGAACTGGCTTGAGCTTCCTCTCCCATTTGGGGAGAAAAATAGCCTCCTCAGTTTTATAATGTTTCTTGCTGACCAGCGTCCACTCAATGTATCAGAACTGAAGTGCTTAAGCTTTCATGAAGTGTTATATATTTTTCTCTAAAGTTGGTTGTTACGCTATTAACTGGTTTAATAGAGATTTTATCCCTCATTCCATTCTATTTGTAAATTTTGACTTTACCAGGCTTCGACTATTAGATTGCCTCTTGACTCTTTGTAACAGAAGCCTTTCTCTAAGGCCCCCAAACCCCAGGCTGGCCCATGTCAACTGTTTAGAGCTCTTATGGAGTTGATTGAGTGTTACAAGCCTTCCTGTGCTTGTTGCTAGAATCAGCACAAGAGCTTCCTGGTCTCTGATTCTTGTCAATTAAGTGAATTGTTCTTTCACATATCACCACCCTCATCCTTGGCATCTCGTCATATGTCAACTATCAGGACAATTATGTTTTGATTATTTTTCCACAAACGTTTCCTTTTGGTCCATCTGATATGCTGCTCTTTATTTATATCTTTCTTGACTATTCTATCCTCCTGAGTCAAGATTTCAGCTCTCTACACATCTCCTAAGGCTCCTTTCATTGACAAACTTTTTTGGAGGTTATCATCCAGTTTTCAATCCTAGCATTATTTTTTTCTTTTCATGGAGATGATCTGGTGTATGTGCCAGATGCTCCAGTTTTCTCCCTCAGCTCTGCTGTACAAGCACAGCCAGACTAATACCAATCTAACTAGGCTACTGTAGTAGGATATTAAATGTTTCTTTCCCAAATTCATACTTAGATATTCTCAGCAATATTACTTACTAAAGCCATTTTTATTAAAAATAAATATGACGAATCATCCAATAAAACTTGTTATTTTCAGTCAAGGAGTGTGAACATTTTAGGGCACTTGCTACATATTGTTTCCCAGTAGGTACTAACAATTTTCATTGCTTCCAGTAGTATACAATGAATTCATTTTACTGCACCCAGATAGACAATGTAAATTAATTTTTAAACATTTCCTATGCCAACTGTGTTTCCCTCATGACTCAAAAACAATTACATGTTCTGAACCATCTAGGAAGAGATCACAAAAGGCTGCCCAACATCAGAGCTCCTTTGTACTTCTGTCTCCTATAGTGTCTCATTGTTAGAATCTGCCTTTCCAGCAACACTTTTCGTTGATTACATCTACTGCACTGCCTGGCTAGTTATTTTTTATTTTTTTAAATTTATTTTTAATTTAATCATTATACAATGTAAACTTTTTTTGTGGCCCTTTACCAATTTCTCCCTAACTCCTCCTCTGTTTCCTCTTTTCCACCTCTGATGGCCTTAGTTCCATTCTCTCCTTTTGAAAGTTTGAGGAATTATCGTGATTGTTGTATCTTTCTCTTTTTTTTAGCTTTGCTCTGCATGTGTTCTTATATAACCCTCAGCTCCTCCTGCTGCTTGCTGCAAAAATATCCCGATTAATTCCTATCCTTATCATGTTGGCTTGCAGTCTGGGCCTATCAGCTAGCCATCTGGACTCAAGCTTCTCTTTTGAAGTGGAATGAATCACTTTTTGCCCTCTACCTTTTCTCATTCTGCTCTGTGCCTAGAGAAGCTTATATCCTTGCATTGATTTGATCAAGTTCCTTGCCTTCCAGCTTTTAGTTAGATGCAGGCAAAGGGAGAAACTGACAGAGCATCAGAGGAAGGAAGCAAAGTGGAGATGAAGTGTTCATCCTCCTGACTCCTCATTGCCAGCTCTGTGCGGGTGGACAGCACCCCTCTGAAGAAGTCCATACCTCTTCTCATGTTGCCTTCTTTATACAACTACTCCTTACTGTCACTAGTCTCAAGATACAATATTATCTTTTGTTGCTTTTCCTTAACTCTCTTCACATCTTTTAATTTGTCAGCTTATTAATTCCTTCACAAATAATCTGTTAGAGTGTGCTGTGTTTTTCCTTCAGGATTATGACTTTTACAGAGGGAATTTAAATAATGATAGAAAGATATCATTTCATGGGCATACCAAGTACCTAGTGAGCTTTTCTTTGGAGTTTCCTAATATGTTCTTGAGTTAAATCTGGCCTTCATTCTTTAGTGTATGTGACTAAGCCATGGCTATTAATACATTCTTATATTTGTTTCTTTCCATATTACTTATGCTGTGGAAACATCCTTTTTGGGGCTTTAAGTAGAAAATCTTTGGAATTCTATTCATCGTGCTAGATCTGAAGAGCTGAGGTTTAACTGTAACCTAATGGAAGAAATCCATTGGAGAAATCCAGTTCTGCATGGGGATAAACTTTGCATAAAAATCTGAGTTTTCTTTACGTGCAGTAATCTAGCTAAAGGAAGTCCAGAATTATTTTCCTTGGAAAGTTCTATGCCGAGGACCAGTGTCATTGTGGTAGACTTGTGTCTTGAAAATATCTTTCTGAAATGTTGTCCTAAAAGGAATGTGAAGGTTCTAATCCTATCAACTCCCTTGGCCCTGCCATTTATTAATAGCTGGTAAAAAATGTCTCAGACAAAGCTTGAAGAGAATCTGAATGAAATGTTTTTATTTCCTCTTGTAAAAAAGGTTGTGTTTGATATAGCTACTAAAATCTTTTTTTAAGTTCATATACTGTTCTGAGATTCTGGGACACTAAGGTGACACCTAGTAAAGACACAAGGATCTTACTTGCTGAGCTAAATGTAGTAGAAATTATTTCCACCCACCCAATGTAAACAAACTTAGAAGTTGTCATAACAAGGGAATGATGAACAAACTGAAAACGACAACTTCTTTTTCTGGGACTCTAAGCTTCTGGGACTCTAAGCCAATACCTAGTGAAGACACAAGGATCTTACTTGCTGAGCTAAATGTAGTAGAAATTGGGTCCACCCACCCAATGTAAACAACTTGGGAGTTGTCATAACAAGGAAATGATGAACAAACTGAAAATAACTTCTTTTTTGGACCCATCGAAGAACTGAAGTCCCAGGACAAACCACCACCCTGAAATCTGTAGAGACAGGTGAATCTGGAGAGTCACAGCCAAGATCACCTTACCTGGAGCAGAATCAGCTAGAGAAGAAACTGGTAAGAACACCTATCCAGTAATTTTTGATGACGTGCTGGATGTGGACTAGCTTAAGTGTGATAAAGTCCTGGCAGCTGCAGTTTAGGGAAGTTCCCACACTTTTCTGTCTATTACCTCCAGGAACCCTACCAGTTTCTCATAGTGAAGAGCTGAGAAAGTTTCTCTCCAGGATCTTGCAGGAGTGCATGAGTAACCATTTTGAAATATGCTCAGAGGTTTCTTCATAACAAAGACCCATTTCTCCAGAGGAAAAGAATAACGACCTGGAGGAGGGACGTTTCTCCAAATCTAGCTCTTTTTTTGTCTCACTTGAGAGTATAAAAACAAGGAAGAAACACTTGTAAAGACCACATCCCAGGGACACAGGTGGGTAAATGTAATTCATTTATAAAATTATAAAATTTCTCTATCCTACACTTTACCACAACAGGGCTGCAATGTAATCACAGTGGGTTAAACCTGAAAGAGCTACAAGCCATAAAACTCCACCTGAGGAGGACTTCTTAAGGAAGTCCAAAGACAACTAGGAAAACAAAACAAGGACGCTAGAGAAAGTCTCTAGTCCCTGGGATCTACAGTTACAGCAAACAAGCACAGTCCAACTCTCAGGTAGATTAACATACAACCTCACATTAACGAGCTATTTACTTCCTACTACCCAATACATTATGTCCAGTTTTGAACAAAAATTTGCAAGTTATGCTAAGATATAAGAAAAAAAAATCAGACTGAAAGTACAAATCAAGCATCAGAAAGAAAATGAGATACAACACATAACACATTTTGAATTAACAGAGAAAGAATTTACAACCACTATGTCTAATACACTAATGGTTTTAATGGTAAAAGTAGACAACATGTAGAGAAAATGGGTAATACAAGCAGAGAGATATAAACCCCAAGAAAGAATCACAAGGAAATGCTCAAATTGAAAAATACTGTAAAAGAAATGAAAATTACTTTTGATGGGTTTATGAGTAGATTTCACTTTACTAAGGAATGAGCTTGAAAATACATCAATATGCAGAGAATAACAAATGCTGGCAAAGATGTGGAGAAAGGGGAGCCTTCCTACACTGTTGGTGGGACAGTAAATTAGTTCATATATTGTGGAAAATAGTATGGAGGTTTCAAACAACAACAGACAGAACTGCCATAAGATCCAGCAATCCCACTGCTGAGAGTATACCCAAAACAATGGGAATCATTATGTCTAAGGGATACCTGCAGTCTCATATTTATCACAGCTCTATTTACAAAAAACAAGAGTTGGAACCAACCTAAATGTCCATTGACAGATGACTGGATAAGGAAAATGTGACATATATAGTCAATGGAATACTACTCTGCCATAAAAAAGGAATGAAATTCTGCCATTCACGGTAACATGGATGAAATTAGAGAAAATTATGTCAAGTGCCAGGCACAGAGTGAAAAATACCACTTGTCCTCACTCATAAGTAGGAGCAAAAACTAATAAACAAACAAATAAAAAGAAAAAAGGAAAAGAAGGAAGGAAAGAATGAAAAACGAAAGAAAGAAAGAATGAATGATAATAATACATTGAACTTTCAAAAAGAGAGAACAGAACTGAATTGAGGTTAGCAGAGGAGAGAAAGGGGAGGGAGAGTTTTAGGGGGAAATAGGTAAAAGGCCAAAAAAAGATTACATTGTGTAATGTTGAATACACTCATTATCCTGATTTGAGCATCACACATTGCAGAGAGGTATTGCTATTCGATGTGGTACCCCACAGATATGTATGATCAATTGTGTTTCAATTAAAAAAAAGAAAATATGTCAATATAAACTTCCAAAACTGAGAATCAAAGAAAGATAAGATGAAAGAAAGAACGAAAGAAAGACCAGAAAAGAAGATCCAATAACTGGGGCACCTTTTCATAAAGTATAACAGATGCATAACTGGATGACTAGGAGGAGAGAATAGAGTAGAATGTTTGAAGTAATAATGGTTTGGATTTTCCAAGATTAATGACAGACAACAAACCACAGATCCAGAAAGCTCAGTGAACACCAATCAAGATAAATACCAAACAAACAAACAAACAAAACAAACAAAAAACCCCACTACACATGGGCGTATTATTTCCAAACTGCAGAAAGAAATAAAAACAAGAGAAAATCTTGAAAGAAGCAGCCAGAAAAAAGAACATCTTACATAGAGAGGAACAAGTAGAAGCAGACTTCTTAGCAAAAATAATGCCAGCAAGGAGAGAGTGTAATGAAATATTTAAAGTGTCGAAAGAAAAATAAAACCTGAGAATTCTACATCTAGTGAAATTATTCTTCAAAAGTGTGAAGCAGAAATGAAGACTTTTTCAGACAAATAAAAAATGGAAGGAATTCATTGAAAGCAGTACTGTCCTGTAAGAAATATAAAATAGAAGGAAGGAAAATATATATGTCAGAAACTTGGACCCAGAAAAAAAAAGAATGTCAGAGAAGGAATAAATGAAAGTAAAAGTAAAATTTTTTACTTTTTAAATTATTTTTATTTTAAATGGATATAAAATATAATTTTGTTTAAAGTAATAATAGTAACAATGTATTGGGTGGTTATAACATGGATAAGTGACATGAATGACAGCAATGCCATAACATATGGGAAGAAGAAAATGAGAAACTATATAATAAGGTGCCTTTACTATATGTGAAAAAGTACAGAATTATTTGAAAGTGGACTCAGATTAGTTATAAATGTGTACTGCAAAATATAGTGCAACCACTAATTTTTTTTTTAAAGTAAAAGTGATGTGATAGGGGAGGTAAAGGAGAATCAAATAAAATGCGCCAAAAAATGCAAAAAAAAAAAAAAAAAAAAAAGCAAAAGGAACAGTGAACAAATGCAATGAACAGAAAATAGTTACAAACATGGTAGATATCAATCCAACATTATCGATAAACACATAAAACACGAATTGTCTAAGCACACCAATTAAAAGAGATTTTTAGGTTGGATACAAAAAGCAAGATACAACTACATATTCTCTATGAAAAACCCACCTTAAATATAAATATTCAGATAGATTAAAAGTAAGGGGATGGAGAAAGATGTACCATCCTAACGCTGATCAAAAATAAGTGGATTTCAAACAAAGCAGACTTTAGGACAATGGCAAATATCAGGGATAAAGGAAGCATTATGTAATTACATAAAGGGGTCAGTTCTACAAGAAGATATGACAGTCCTGACCATGTACGTACTTAACAACAGAATATCAAAATAGGTGCATCATAAACTGATAGACCTACCAGGAGAAATAGACGAATCCATTATTTGAGTTGGAAACAGTAACAACCGCCTTACAGTAATTTATGGATCAAACAGGCAAAATGGCAGTAAGAATCTACATGACTTGATCAGAATTATCAATCAACTTGATTTGACTGACATTTTTAGAATACGGCATCCAACAAAAGCAGAATACATGTTCTCCTTGTTCACATGGAACATTCACCAAAATAGAAAGCATTTTGGACTATAAAATAAATTTTTAAAATCTTAAAACAACAGAAATCATACAGAATATATTTTCAGAACTCAGTGGAATTGAGAAAAATAACTAGAAAATCCACAAATATTTCAAGATTAAATCAGACACCTCTCAATAACATAATGGTCAATGAAGAAGTCTCAGGAAAATTTTAAAATATTTTGAACTAAATACAAATGGAAATACTACTTATCGAAATTTGTTGGATGATGAAAAAGCAGTGCTTGGAAGAAAATTTATAGCATTGAGTGCATGCAGAAATACATGTGGAAAAGAAGAAAGATCTAAAGTCAACATTCAAGCCTTCTGCCATAGGAAAGTAGAGATAGAGGAACATTTAAGTCTGAAGCATCAGAAAGCACCAGATACAGGTGGCTTCACTGGGTTTGAAAGCACCAGATCCAGGTGGTTTTACTGGTGAAGTCTATTAAACATCTAGGTAAAAATGATAACAATTCTTGAACATCTATTTCAGAAAACAGAGGCAGAGGAAATTCTTTCTAACTCATTTTATGAAGCAAGCATTACTCTAATACCAAAACCACATAAAAGTATGGTTAAACAGAAGACAATGCACGGGTTGTCATTATCAGGAGAGCACCCCAAACATTCTGCTCATTATATCCTGATATCAGGATTGCCAAGGAAAACAATGCAGTCAAGTACTGTATGGACATCACTTTACTTTCATGAAGAAGAGAGAGCAAGACCAGCTTCAGCAGTGTGCACGGTTTGCCAAGGTCAATGGATCCCTCTCTGACAGCTGACACAAAGCAGTTGGCTGCATGCATCCCCCTTATGCCTAGGTAGTAGGACCTGGTCCCCTTTCTGTGGAGGACAGATAGGACGGTTAGATAGGAGCTATGTGACCCACACAACAAAAGAACATACATTGGCCTTGCAATAAAGAAATATGTTTCCACAGAAGGCAATCATCTCAGCACAGTCTGTGTGGGATCTTTTCCTCTTGGTAAGAAAATGTTCCAGGCTCAAAGTCTATTTTTATGTGGACAATTGGGGGTAGAAAGGTATTACAAAAAGAAATTGAAAAAGTCTGGCTGAAAAACGTCCCACCCCAACCCCCCAAAAACATATTACATTCTAATCCCTGGAACCTCTGTTACTTTATATGGAGAAAAGCAAAAAATAGGTGTTTTCAAATTTAAGTTAAAGATCTTGAGATGGGGAGATAAGTGATTATTCTGAATTATCTGGGTGGGTCCTAACCACAATCATGTGTTCTTATAAGAGGGAGATGTGATGAATACAGAAGGGAAAGCAATGTGAAGATGAGATAGAAAGAAGTTGGAGCGACGCAGCTATAACCTAAGGAATGTAGGCAGTCACCACAAACGGGAAACAGCAAGGCAGGATTACGCACGAGAGCATCTGGAGGGAACACAGCCCTGGCAACACCTGGGTTTCAGCCCAGTGAAACTAATTTTGGACTTCTGGCCTCTAGAATTGTGAGATAATTTTTTGTTTATTTTTAGTCCACCACTTCTCCCCTCCACCCGCCTTCCTTTACTCTCTGGCCTCTGGTAACCATTATTCTACTCTCTATTTCTAGTAAAACCACTTTTTTTCTTTTTCTTTTTCTTTTTTTTTTTTGTATTCCACATATGAGTGAGGTCAAGCGGTATTTGTCTTTGTGTGCTGACTTACTTCACTTATCATGATGGTTTCCAGTTCTATCCATGTTGCTGAAAATGATAAGATTTCATTTTTTATATAGCTGAATAGTATTCCATTTGTATACCTACCACATTGTTTTTGTTTTGTTTTGTCTTTTATCCATTCATTTGTTGATGGGTGTTAAGATGATTCCATCTCTTGGCTATTGTGAATAGCATTGTGATGAACATGGGAGTGCAGGTGTCTGTTCCATATATTGATTTCATTTGCTTTGGGTATATTTTGGTTATGTATCCAGTAGAGGGACAGCTGGGTCATAAGGTAGATCTATCTTTAGTCTCTGAGGAATGTCTATACTGTTTTCCACAGTGACTGTACCAATTTACGTTCCCACTGCCAATGTAGGAGAGCCTTCCTTCTTCTCTGCATGCGCACCGGCATTTGTTATTTTCTGTCTTGTCTTATTTTCTGTCTTAGCCATTCTAATTGAAGTGAGATGATATTTCATTGTGGTTACAATTTGGATTTTCCTGATGATTAGTGATTTTGAGCATTTTTCATCTGCCTGACGGCCATTTGTATGTCTTCTTTTAAGAAATGTCTATTTAGGTCCTTTGCCCATTTTTTAATTGAGTTATTTGTATTTTTTGTTTGCTTGTTTTGCTGTTGAGTTGTTGGAGTTCCTTATATATTCTGTATATTAGCCTCTTGTCTTATGTGTAGTTTCCAAACACTTTCTCCCATTCTGCAGGTTGTCTCTCACTTGGTTGACTGCGTTCTTTGCTATGCAGAAACTTTTCATTAAGTGTAGTCCTAATTGTCTATTTTTGCTTTAGTTGGCTGTGCCTTTGTAGTCTTGCTTTAAAAAGTGCTGCCCACTCCCATTTTATGTATCGTTTTCCCTGTGTTTTCTTCTAGTAATTTCATAGTTTGGGGTCTTAAATTTAGGCCTTTGGTTCATTTTAAATTGATTTTTGTGTATGGTGAGAGATAGGGGTCTAGATTCAATCTTCTGCATGTGGATATCCAATTTCTTCAGCACATTTGTTGAAGAGGCTGTCTTTATCCTGATGTGTATTTTTGGCACCTTTGCTAAAAATTGTTTGGCTTATTTCTGGGCTTTCTATTTTGTTCATTGGTCTATTTATCTGTTTTTATGCCAGGACAATGCTGTTTTGGTTACCATAGCTTTCTAATATATTTTGAAGCCAGGTAGAGTGATAACTCCAACTTTGTTCTTTTTGTTCAAGATTGTTTTATGGGGTCTTTGGTGGTTACATACAAATTATAAGATAATTTTTCTATTTTTGTAAAAAATGTCTTTGCATCTAGGATAAATCCCACTTGATCATGGTGAATGATATTTTTAATGTGTTGTTGCACTTGGTTTGCTAGTATATTTTTGAGAATTTCTGCATCTGTGTCCATTAGGGATATTGATCTGCAGTTTTCATTTTTTGCGTGTCTTTTTTTGGGTTTGGTATGAAGGTAATGTTGGCCTCATACAATGAGTTTGGAAGTAATCCATCTTAAATATTTTGGAAGAGTTTGAGCAGAATTGGTATTAGTTCTTCTTTTACATATTTGATAGAATTCAGGAGCAAAGCCATCTGGTGCTGGGAGTTGTTTTGTTGGAAGACATTTTATTACCAGGTCAATCTCATTATTCATTATTGGTTTATTTATGTTTTCTAGTTCTTTAAGATTCAACCTTGCTAAGTTGTACATGTCAAGGAATTTATCCATTTTTTCTAAGTTTTCCAGTTTATTAACTTATAATTGGTCATGGTAGTCTCTTCTAATCTTTTGTATTTCTCTGGTATCAGGTGTCATATCTCCTTTTTCATTTTCGATTTTATTTAGTTGAGCCTTCTCTCTTTTTTTCATTATATTTTTATAATTATAAAAATATAATGAATTATATATAATTATATATATGTAATATATATACAATTATAAAAATATTTATCAATTTTATTTATCTTTCCAAAGAATCAACTCTTTATGTCATCAATCTTTTGCATTGTTTTTAAAATCTCTATTTCATTTATTCTGCTCTGATCTTTGCTATTTCTCTTCTTCTACTGATTTTGGATTTGATTTGTTCTTGTTTTTCTAGTTCCTTGAAGTGTAATATTAGGTTTTTTATTTGAAGTCAATGTAGGCATTTATTGCTATAAACTTCCCTCTCATTACTGTGTTTGCTTTATCTCACAGGTTCTGATTCATTGTGCTTTCATTTTTATTTGTCTTCAGGAATTCTGAAATTTCCTCTTTGATTTCTCCTTTGGTCCATTTGCTGTTTGGGAGCCTGTTATTTCATTTCCATGTCTTCATACAGTTTTTAGTGTCCCTCTTGTTGTTGATTTCTAGTTTTATTCCATTGTGGTTGGATAAGCTAGATGATACGATTTCAAATTTTTTAAAACTTGTTGAAGACTTGTTTTGTGACCTAAAATATGGTCTGCTCTAGGGAATGTTCCATGTACCTCTGACAATGTATATTCTGCACCTGTTGGATGAAATGTTCTATAAATGTTCATTAGATCTAATTGGTCTAGGTAGAGATTAATTCTGGTGTTTCTTTGTTTATTTTCTGTTTGGATGATCTGTTCTTTGCTGAAAGTGGGGTGTTAAAGTCCCCAACTGATATTGCATTGGAGTCTATCTCTCCCAATGGGTCTAACAGCAATTGCTTTGTATATATATATGTGCTCTGGCATTGGGTACATATATATTTAGAATTGTTATATCCTCTTGTTGAATTGATCTTTTTTTCATTATATAATTATCTTCCTTATATATTATTTTTACTTTCATTGGCTTGAAGCCTATTTTATCTTATATAAGTATAGCTACTCCTACTCTTTTTGGTTACCATTTTGTATGAAATATGATTTTCCATTCTTTCACTTTCAATCGATGAGTGTCTTTATAGGTGAAGTGAGTTTCTTATAGGCGGCATTTTGTTAGTTCCTGATTTATAATCCATTCAGCCAATTGGTATCATTTAATTTGGGGTATTTAATTCATTGATATTTAGAGTAATTATTGATATATAGGGATTTCTTACTACCATTTTTTTTTTTTTACTTTTTTTCTGGTTGTTTTGTAAATCCCTTTTTCTGGCCTTACTCTCTTCCTTTGTGGTTGAGTAGTTTTCTCTAACAGTTTATTTTGATTTCTCACTATTTTTTTTAAGTATGTCTCATAAGTTTTGTATCACAGTTACCATGAGGCTTACAAAAAACATGTTGTAGTTATAACAGATTATTTTAAACTAATAAAAACTTAACTTTGATATCTCAGAAAAAAAAGAATAAAGCCAACTGCAGGTTTCGATTTCATCCCCCGCTTTTGAAATTTTATTTCAAGTTATGTCTTTTAATATTGCCTGTCTCCAGGCCGAGCCAGTGGCGCACTTGTTAGAGTGCGGCGCTGGGAGTGCGACGATGCTCCCGCCGCGGGTTCGGATCCTATATAGGAATGGCCGGTGCACTCACTGGCTGAGTGCCGGTCACGAAAAAACGACAAATATTGCCTGTCTCTTACATGATTTTTGTATTTGTTACTGTCTTGTTAGGTTTGTCCCTTAGTCTTCATAGTAAGGATATAACTGGTTTATTCACCATGCTTATGACATTGGAACATTCTGAGGCTGTTTGTGTACTTACTTTGCTAGTTAGTTATACACCTTCAAATGTGTTCTTGTTACTCTTTAGTGTCATCTTCTTTCATATTGGAGAACTTCCTTGGCATTTCTTGCAAGGCACATCTAGTATTGATGAATTCCCTTAGCTTCTGTTTGTCTGGAAAAGACTTTATTTTTTCTTTATATTTGAAGGTTAGTTTTTCTTGATAGAGAATTCTTGGCTGACAGTCTTTTTTCCTCACAGGCCTTCTACTGAGAAATGCACTGAGGGACATAACTGTGGCTCCATTGAAAGTTATGTGTTTATTTTCTCTTGCTGTTTTCAGTAGTCTCTCTTTGTTTTTTCTTTTTAATAACTTGATTGTGATATGTTTGGGGTGTTCCTCTTTGGATTGAATTTGATTGGAAACTTCTGAGGACTCTGTATCTGAATGCTGTCATCTATGTCCATACTTGGGAAATATTCAACCATTATCTCCTTGAATAAGCTTACTAGGTCTCTTCCCTTTTGTTTCCTTCAGGTATGCTGATTATATGGGGGTTATTTAGCTTGAGAGTTTCCCATAATTGCTGGATTTCTGTTTTAATTCTTATTCATTTTTCTTTTTCTCCTCTAACTGGATAATTTTGTGTGTGCTGTCTTTGAGCTCACTGATCGTTTCCTCTGTTTGATCAAGTCTGCTGTTGGAGCATTCTGTCAAGTTTTTCAGTTCAGATAATGCATTTTTGTTTCTAGAATTTTTATTTGTTTTTTTAATTGATTATATTCCTTTGCCAAGTTTCTCATTCTATGCCTGAATTGTTTCCCAGATATCATTTAATTTTCTATCTGTATTTTCTTGTGACTCCCTGAATATCCTTAAGAGGGTTATTCTGAATTCTCTGTCAGATATTTTATAAATCTTCTGTTCATCTGGGTCCATTATTGGTGCTGTGTTTCTTCTTTTGGTGGCGTCATATTTCTCTTTTGTTTCTTGATCTTCGTGTCTTTATATTGATGCCCGGGCAATTGAGAACACTGCTATCTCTTCCAGGTTTTATAGATGTTCTTTGGTGGTGTTAAACCTTTACTGGCTAATATCACAGCTTTGTCTCTGTACTGTGGGGTTTTTATTTGTTTGGTTGGTTTTTGATAGCATCCAGATGCAGGATGCTTGAAGGTTGCCAATCAAATTCAATCCAAAGAGGAACGCCACAAGACACATCATAATCAAATTATTAAAAGACAAAGACAAAGACAGACTATTGAAAGCAGAAAGAGAAAAGAAACACATAACATACCAATGGAACCCCAGTATGTCTCTCACCAGACTTCTCAGTGGAAATCCTACAGGCCAGAAGAGAATGGGATGATATATTCAGAGTGCTAAAGGAAAAGGACAGATGGGGTTATTTTTTTTTTCTTTTTTCTTTTCCTATGGTGGATTAATAGCTACCACCACCACTTAAACTTGACAGTGAAACTAATTTTCTGTCCTCCATTTAATTTCCAAATTAGGGGAAGTTTCAGGTGGGTACTAGAACTTAAGCTCTGTGCCTAAGATAAATTGCTTCTTTGTTGCTGTTTCTGAAATTGGATTTCAGAAGCTTCTTGTGGGGATCTTTTTTAAAAATTGTCAGCTTTTAGTCAGTTACAGATCTTGTGGGATCACTACAGACACAACTGGACTGTGTGCCTATTCCAGCCCAGGACTAAGTATTTCCCACAACTGCAACCCCTGCAGTTCTATCGCCCTGGTCAGTCTCCAGGTCAGCCTCCCCCAGGCTCTGCAAACATTTCCTGTGGGGCAGACCCCACATAAGACCTTAGCAAAGACTCACCAATCTAGTTGGTTACTTTCTTCCATCAGCTGTGGCCCCTCACTCCTATGCATGTCCAGGAGAAACTTAATAGTGGCTTTCCTGGCCTGGGAGATGGAATGGTGTCCTCTGAAGCACCTGCTCCCTTACAGACTCCAAGTAGCTTCATGCAAAGGGCACTGCTGTGGCTTTGCTGTATCCTGGTGGCTGTTTGTATGCTGGCAGCTGCTCCTTGCCCTGTAACACATTGGCCCTGGAAGTGGTCAGGGCTTGGAATAATTGAAGTGGCCCCTTCTCCATCTCGTCATGGTCTTTCATGCCTTCACAAACTCCGTGGTTCTCCTCCTCTTCTGCCAAGCTCTGGTGATCTCGGGATGGCAGTTTTAGAGTTTTACTGGTTGAAAATTGATGAGTTGTGGGGGGAGCAATGCTAGGGACCATCTATTCTGCCATCTTGATGATGTCGCTCTCTTCTGTCTTTTTAAGTCACCAAGTTTGTGGCAATTTGCTACATCAGCCATAGGAAACTTATACAGAACACTACAGACCAACGTTTCTCATTAACATGAATGCAGATGTCCCCCATGACATATTAACAACTTGAATCTAACAATATATAAGAATAATTATCAACATTATCAAGTGTGATTTATTCCAGATATGAAAGGTTTGTTAACATTTGAAAATCAGTTAATGTAATACATTTTATCAACAGGCCATATTTTATCAATTGATGCAGAGATAGCATTTAAAAAATTTCGATATCCACTCATGCTAAAAACTCCCAGCAACCTAAGAATAGAGAAAACTTTCTTAGCTTGATAAACAACGACTATACAAACTTATAGTTGGTATCATATTTAATGATAGGAAACTGAATGCTTTCCCTCAAGGAGTGGAAAAAGGATAAGATACCGATCTCATCACTTCTCTTCTACATTGCACTGAAAGGGACAACTAGTGTAATAAGACAAGGTAAATAAATAAAGTGTATATAGATTGAGAAGGAAGACATTAAACTGTCTTTATTTGTAATAAAGTTATTGTCTATGCAGAACATTTCAAAGAATTAACCACAAAGACAAAAAACTGAAACTAATAAGCAAATATAGCAACTTTTCAGTTTTATTTTTAAAGAAATCTTTAAGTATAAACATAATAATATATGTACAAGGGAATGTGTGTAAGGGAACTACAAAATTCTGATGGAAAAAAATCAAAGAAAATCTAAATAAATGGAGAGATGTCCATCATCTGATGAGTGGATAAGGAAACTGTGGCACCTACACAATGGAATACTACTCTGCTATAAAAAAGAAAGAAATACTACCATTTGCAGCAACATGGATGGACTTAGAGAAGATTATATAAGTGAAACAAGTCAGGCACAGAAAGAGAAATACCATGTCCTCACTTATTTGTGGGAGCTAAAAATCAATCAATCAATAAATAAACACACAAACAAATAAAAGGGTGGGGGGGGAGAAGACACAACAATCACAAAAATTCATTGAACTTTTTAATTCAAGTGAACAGATCTGATGTTGGGGGGAGGGAAGGAGGTAGAGAGATATGGGTAAAGGGGCATGAAAATCAACTACAATGTATATTGAGAAGTAAAATAAATAAATAAATAAATAAATAAATAAACAAACAAATAAATAAATAAATAAATAAATAAATGGAGAGAGATTCCATGTTCATGAATTGAAAAACTAAATATTGTTAATATGAAATTCTTTCCAACTTGATCTATAGTTAAATAAAATCCTTGTCAAAATATCAGCAAGCTATTTTGTATATATTAACAAATTAATTCTAAAATTTATATGGAGAGGAAAAAGACCTAGAACATATAATACAATATTGAAGAATAACAAAGTTGGATGGCTCACAATATTCAATATGACTTTCTATAAAGCTACAGTAATCAAGAGAACATAGTATTGGCATAAGAAGAGAAATATACACCAAAGGAACAGAATGGGTCCCAGAAGAAGACCCATAAAAATATAGTCAATTGATGTTTGAATAAGGAGCAAAGGTGATTTATTGAAGACAGAAGAAAGAATCTTTTCACCAAGTGGTGCTAGAACAATTGGATGTCCATATTTGAAATAATAATAGTAGTAGTAGTAGTAGTAATAATAATAATAATAATAATAGTAAAACTAGACACAGACCTTGCACCTTTCATCAAAGTCAACTATAATGGATTATAGACCTAAATATAAAACACAAAACTGTAAAACTTCTCAGTAATAAATATAGGAGAAAATCTAGATGACCATGAGTTTGGCAATAAATTTTTAAATAAAATTACAAAAGCATGATCCTTGAAAGAAACTGATATTTGAACTTATTAAAATTGAAAACATCTACTTCACAAAACACTGCAAAGAAAATCAAAAGACAAGCCAAAGACATATTTCATAAAACAGTTGTATTCAAAATATTTAAAGTAATCTTAATACTCGCCCCCCCAAATTCTATTAAAAATGTGTAAAAGATCTGAACAGATAGCTAACCGAAGAAGATATACAGATGGAAAATATCATTTCAAAAGATCCTTAATGTTATTTTTCATTAGAAAATTGCAAATTAAAACAAAAATGAAATGCCATTGTATACCTATAAAAAGTACTAAAAATTCAGAAAAAGTGACAATATTAATTGCTAGTGAGAATACTAAGCAATAGGAACTCTCGTTCATTGCTGGTAGTAATGCAAAAATATATAGCTGCTTTAGAAGACATTTTGTAGTTTTAAACAAAGCTAAATTATCTTACTATATAATTCAGCAATCATATTTCTAGATATTAATTAAACTTATTGAAAAAATACATCCACACAGAAACCTGCACTCAGATTTTTATAGTGACTTCATTCATTCTAATTGATTTCAATTATATAGCATTTTGAAAAAGGAAAAACAATAGCAATAGTAAATGTCAGTGGTTATCAGGAGTTTCATGAAAAGAAGGAAGGGTTGAATAGGTAAAGTACACGAGAATTTTTAGAGTGGTGAAACTATTCTGTTTAATACTTTAATTGTGGATATATAACACTATGCATTTGTCAAACCCCACAGAACTTTACAGCATGAAGAGGAAACTTTAATGTATGTACTCAAAGTAAAAAAAAAAAAAAAATATATATATATATATATATATATATTTGGAAGGATGAGTGATCCCAGGATGCAATGCAGAATGTGCCAAAACATTCCAGCTGTATTATAAATGTACAAAACAACCTCAATGAATGGGGTGGAAAAAGTAGTTGATTTAAGTAAGTTTGGAAATGAGTGGATTCTGTAAGGTTAATGGTAAAAAGAACTGCACGTAAGTTCTGTCCTCTACTTGACAAAACTGTTTACCACAGGAGTAAGCGTTAAATTCTAACCCTACTGTATGCATACTGGAACTGAAGTATTAAGCAAATAGATGATGGATAGTGAAACTCAGGTTTCTGAGCACACCTAATGCCCAGATCTTGGTTTCTAATCTCATTCTCCAATATAAAAATTCGGGGCTCCTTGAAGAAATGGCTGATTCTAGGACTAGCTCAGGAAATGTGTAAAATTAGTCTGGAGCGTCTTCTAGTGCCATGAAGTAAGGTGTTAAAACAAATTCAAAGACAAAACAATGATAGGGATATGTCACACAGACACAGGAGCCAACTAAGAGTTTACAATGGCTAAAGCTGCAATAATTTAAGCAACAAAATGAATGCAGCATTGATTCACATAACCCAAAGTAGAAAATCAATATTTGTGTAGTGATTTTCTTCCAAACAGTACAGTGTGGAATGTGGGGAGTGAGGGGGTGGGAAGTAACTTTACATTGGAGGAACCTGATAAATACTACCTCAGCCAGGTGATCAAGGTCCACATCAATAGTGATGTGTCCTGTTATAACATAACAATGTTTCTGCAAACAACAGGACAGTACATACAATGGTGGTCCCATAAGATTATAATGGAGAAGATTTAATCTTGCACTGTTTTGTTTATCATGGCCCCTAAGCATACAAAATCCACTGCTAATGTTTACAGTAAGAGACCATGTTGCACAATCGACCTGGAAATGAAATTAAAAGAGATTAAGGAATACAAAAGTGAAAAATCAGTGATGGTTTTTGCTCACCAGTCAGGCATGACCCCCATATCTATGATCCTGAGTGACAAGAACAAAGCGATAAAGAATGTTAAAGGATCTGCTCTATTAAAGGCAATGAGACTAACAAAAATTTGAGAGGAGCCTATTTCACATATAGAGAAAATTCTAGTGACCTGTATTGAAAACCAGACACAGAAGTATATCCCTCTCAGCACCATAACAATTACAGCCAAAGAAATTTCATTTGCAATGTTGAAACAAAAGGATGGACCTGACTACAACCACACAGAGTGGCAGGGCAAACAAAGGAGAATAAACCCTGTACACTTCATAGTCAGTGAAACTAGAAGACAGAGAAAATAAATTTCAAAATAAATACAGTGATGTCTAAAGACTGGATAAAGCACCTAGGAAGAGTGAAGCGAGCAATAGGAGAGAGCCCAGGGCAGAACCGAGGGACCATTCAGTGACAGATCCAAGAAAAACATGTAAAAATAGAGATCCTGGAAAACAGAAGCCCACTGGGAAGTTCAAAAGTTGGAAAAGAAACTCCTGAGAACAGGTATGAGATCAAACAGAGCTGAGCTTACAAGTGTTGGTAAAAAAAGGAAGGAATACGAGGTGTTGGGGAAGGTCCAGCCATGGCAGAGCTCAGAAAGTGGCAGCAAAACTCAGCTCCTGAAAATGAGAGAGTCATCCTGGAGGGCAGGATCAGGAAAAACAAGAAAATACCTCCTGAATCTGGTTTTCTTTGAAAATAGAAAAAAGTTGTGGCTGCCTGGAGCAACCCACAGAAATACCATATTTGAAGGGATCGAGTGGATGAAGGAAGTCCAAGTTGTAGGAAGACCATTCTGATGAAAATTGAGGATGGTTGCACATGGACTGCTCCATCTGTAATAGGTAAGAGTCAAAGGATACTGCATAAAGTTGAAAAATCAAGTCAGAGGTAAATGCACATTTAACAGTACAAAGATAAATATTAAGAAAGATGATACTATTGATTTAAGTTACAGTGAGGAAGAAGAGGGAGGGAAGAGGGGAAGTGATACAAGCTTTCAAGGTTATCATTGCTTAAAGGCTCTGGGGTTCTCACTGTGTCAGATCATAAAAGGTTTCTGTTTGTAGCTTACAACACTGACAAAACGGTTATCTTGTCCCTTAAAAGTCTTGAAAGCTGGCACTGACTTGGCCTCCTTATGGATGGAAGTCCTTTCAGGCATACCTGAAATAAGGATATTAAAAAAAGAAATATTTTTTTACAATTGTACAATACGTTTGTGTTTTCAGCTAAGTGACAAGAGACAAAAAATTTTTTAAAAATTTATATTTATAAAGTAAAAAAGTTACAGTAACAAGATTAATTTATTATTGAATAAAGGAAATTTTGTTTACGAATTTACTGTAGCTTAAATATACAATATTTATAAAGCCTACAGCAGTGCACAGTAATGTCCTAGGCCTTCAAACTCACTTTGCACTTACTCACTGACACCCAGAGCAACTTCTTGTACTGCAAACTCCACTCACGGTAAATGCCCTATGGAAGTGTACCATTTTTGTCTTTTATATGTATTTTTCTATATCTTTTCTATGATTCACAAACACTATTACTAGATACACCAATAATTACTATTGTGTCACAATTGCCTACAGTATTCAGTACAGTAACATTCTGTATAGGTTTATAGCCTAGGAGCAAAAGGCTATACCAAATAGCTTAGGTGGGCATTAGGCTATACCATCTAGGTTTGTGTAAGTGCACAGTATGATGTTCCCATAATGACAAAATTGCCTAATGACACATTTCTCAGAACATATCCACATCATTAAGTGACACATGACAATGTATACTTTGATTTCATGTGATGAAATGTCACTTTACCTCTGTGATTTTCTTCTCCCAAATCTATGACCTCAGCCTAACCATGAAAAAAACATCTAACACATTTCAGTATAGGGGTTATCTTCCAAAATACCTGACCAATAATCCTTAACTGTCAAGGTCTGCAAAAACAACAAAAATCTGAGAAACTGTCTCATTGAAGAGTAACTTCAGAAGATACAATTATTTAATGTAATATGGTATCCTAGAATAGAAAAAGGACAATAATATAGACTTGTTTATAATAATGTAGCAATATTGGTTCATCAATATTACACTATTATAACAAATGTACCATAACCTAAGATGTTACTAATATGGGAAACTGAGTGTCAGGCTTATGAAACTCTCTATACTATCTTTGTGATTTTTCTGTAAATCTAAAATTGTTCCAGAGTAAAATTCTTTAAAAGTTATGTTAAAATAGTTTATTTTATATTTAGAAGTAACGTTTTGTATGGAGAAGAGAATTTCTAAGTATGATAATAACATCTCACTATATTTGGGTATTCATTTGTGAAGCAAACATTGTTATTAATTTTTAAATTTCAATTGGAAATACATGTATAAAATTAGATTATGGACAACAAAATATTAACAATGATTATCTCTAGGTGGTTGAATTGTGAAAAACAGGTGTATTAATTTTTTTACTAATCTCATAAAATGGTCATAAATTACCTCATGACCAATAAACAATAAATGCAAAGCTATTATAAGGAAGAGGAAAAAGAATGTATCTATCAATATCAGCCTTCCACTGAGAATTACTTTGTGTCTATCAATAACACAATAGTTGTTTAGATTAACCTGGCTTCCCTCCTATCTTCAGCTGATTCAGCTTTATTGCTACATTCTAATATCTCTAAGAACAAGCAACCATTTTACAGAAATTTCATTTACATGCTAGCTCTTAAAATTTCTCTTAAGATATATTTTCCTGTGATCTGTATACAGAATTTTCTACCATTTTCTCTAGGCATTCTATGTCATGTTAACTTATTCTTTTCTCCCCTAGACCAAACATTCATACAGATGCATGCAAGGGTGCATACACACATGCATGCATTCACACACACACATGCTTACAGACACACGTATATATTTTTTTCTTTTGTCTGCTTTGCAGCGCCAGAAAATTTTAATGGCCCTTTTTAATCATTCTGATATAGTTTGATGGGAAGATATCCAGGGTAAGAAGATATAAGATATGCATCCTATCAGACGACTGAATAGCTAGTAGCAGCCAGGTAAAAGACTGAAAAGCTCCTAAAAACTGCAAGTCAGGATCTGGCCATACCAAGTATAGCAACTGCCAGGAGCAACTCATCTTTGGGAAAAACATTTTACCAGTAGCAAGCTCAATTCTTACTTACTGAGTAGGTTGGTTTTGCTGATTTACCCATCACACTATTTTCCTGACAAATATTATAATTCATTGTTTTTCTGTCATTTGTCAAGAACTTACTTCTAAACCATACTTTTAAAAATTAAGGCTACTCTATTCTAAATAAATAAATCTTTAGTAATCACATTATCTTGGACCCACATTTCATATTCTGAAATATCAAAAATCTGATTAGTTCCCCAAGGCATATTCAATAATGTCAATTCATCTAACTTAAAATTTTCAATGAGTAAGCAATATTAATTTTATAAGAATCAATGTATTTCTAAATATTCAATACTTGCCAATAATTATCCATATTATCCATAAGAATCTGTGGAATCAGACTAAAACAGAGGAGAAGAATGTTGGGGATTCACTGCATTATTATTATCACCTGTAAGCTATCATGTACTGAGTACATACTGTATGCCAAGCACTGTGCTAAGTGCTTTATACAGATCATCTCATTTTACAAGCACCCTATAAAGTATTAATTCCATTTTACAAGAAAGAAAACTGTGGAAGATAGAAGTTAAATATTTGACTCAAGTCATAGATAAAGCAAATGGAAAAGTCCAGAATTGAACTGGGAACTTTAAAAAAAAAAAAAAAACACTTTATTGAGGTATGATTGACATATAAAAAGCTGTACATATTTCATGCATACAACTGAAAAAATTTGTAGATAAGTACACACCCATGAAACCATCACCACAATGTATGCTATTAATACATCCATTCCTCCTGCCTTTTTTAAAAAAATATTTCCTTTCTGTGATAATATTACTTAACATAAGATCTACCCTCTTAGCAAAATTTTAAGTATATAATGGAGTATTGTTAACTATAGGCGCTATGCTGTGAAGTAGATCTCTTATTCATTTTGTATAACTGAAACTCTATACTGTTTAACTAATAGCTCCCACATTTCCCTTCTCCCATCCCCTGGTTACCATCATTCTGTTCTTTGACTCTAAGAGATTGACTATTCTAGATTCCTCATATAAGTGGAATCATGCAGTATTTGACCCTCTATGTCAGGCTTATTTTACTTAGCATAATTTCCTCCATGTTCACTGATGTTGTTGCAAATGGCAGAATGTCCCTTTATTTAGTATGTGTTTTTAGAGCAGTTTTAGGTTAACAGAATAGTTGAGAGGAAGGTATAGAGGTAACCCATATACTGCCTGTCCACACACATACATATACTCCCCCATTATCAACAATCCCCACCAGAGTGATACATTTGTTACAATTGATGAATCTACACTGACATATCATTATCAACCAAAGTCCGTAGCTTATGTTAGGGCTCACTCTTGGTGGTGTACATTTTATGGATTTGGACAAATTTATAATAACATGAATCCACTATTAGAGGTTTGCACAGAGTAGTTTCACTGCCTTAAAAATCCTCTGTACTCTGCCTATTCATTCCTTTCTCCCAACCCAACCCCTGACAACCACTGATCTTTCTACTGTCTCCATAACTTTATCTTTTCAAGAATGTCATATAGTTGGAATTATACAGTATAGCCTTTTCAGATTGGCTTCTGTAGTGGACTGAATGTCCCCTCTAAACTCAATGGAAGCTTGAATTTTGTCCTCCAAGTTTTATGTATTAGAAACTTGGCCCCCACCACTGTGACTGTTAAGAGGGTGAGAAATCCTATTAGGCTAATTGAAAGGTGGGGCCTTGAAGAGGTGATTAGATTGTAAGACCATGCCATAGTGAATGGATTAAAACATGGTGGTCATGGGTGAGGTTTGGAGGGCTTTAAAAGTAGAATGAATGAGGAGGTTAGTCTCCCTTTGCTCCATCATTTCACAATGAGATACCCTGCATCACTGTTGCCACCACCAAGACCCTGAGTATGTTCCCTGGATTTTGGAATTGCTAGCCTCCAAAACTATAAGCAAATAAAGTGTATTTTCATTATAAAATACCTAGTTCAGTGCATTTTGTTATAAGTACCAGAAACAGACTAATACAGAAATTTTTACCAGAGAAGTGGGGTGTTGTTTACAACAAATGCTTGAAAATATGGATGTGGCTTTGGAACTGGGTGTTGAGGAGAGGCTAGAAGAATTTGGAAGTACGGGCTAGGAAAAGTCTAGATGCAGGTGGGAGTTTAGAAAACAGGAAAACCAGGGAAAGTTTGGAACTCCTTCAAGACTGGTTAAATGGTGGTGACCAGAATACTTATGGAAATATGGACTATAAAACCCATGCTAAGGAGGCCTGAGATATAAATGAGAAAGGACTTATTGGAAACTGGGACAAAGATTAACCTTGCTATGAACTGGCAAAGAACTTGGCTGCATTGTGTCCATGCCCTAGGACTTTATGGAAGTTGGAACTTAAGAGTCTGGAGAAAATTATGTTAAGTGAAGTAAGCCAAACAAGGAAAGAGAAATACTGCATGTTCTCACTTATAACTGGGTGCTGAGAGAGAGAGAGAGCTAAACAATAATTCCTTGAACTTTCAGAATACTAGAAATGTGGGTGAGGTGGGTGGGGGGTGGGGTGGGGGTGGGGAGGGATAGGTTGGGTAAACGGCATAAAGAAAAATCAAAATTTGTTATAATAATGTGTTTATAATAAAAAATATTAAAAATAAATAAATTCTGAAAAAATAAATTAATAGTGAATACTTTTAACTTTTAAAAAAAGAAGTTGAGAACCAGAGTATTTGGCAGAAGAAATTACTAAGCAGCAAAACATTAAGGGAGCTGCATGGCTACTGGTAACAGCCTAGGCTGAGTTATGGCAGCAAATGCATGACATAAAGCCAGAATGTAAAAGGGAAACAGAGTGTAAAGATTTGGAAAATTTTCAGCCTGGCCATATGGTAGAGAAGCAGAGAGCATTTTCAGAAGAGAAATGCAATGGTGCTAGGAAGATTAGTACAAAAGAAAGGAATTACCAGAAAAGGAAAAGGCCCTGACGGCACTGCAGAAGCCTCTGGGGCTAACCTTTCCATTTCAGGCCAGAAGACCTAGGAAGAGAGAATAGTCTTGGAGAACAGGCCTGAGGCCCTCCAAGGGCTCACTGCCTAGGATAGCCTTGGATCCTGCTTCCTGTGCCAGCACCCCAGCTGCTCTGGCTGCTCCAACCATGGCCAAATTGTCCTCAGGTGTGGCTAGACCCGCAGCTTTGGAAAATACAAGCCAGAAGCCTTGGTGGTGTCCACATGGTGTTAGGTCTGTAGGCCTGCAGAATGCCGGAGCTGTGGAGGCTTGGGAGACTGCCCCGATTTCAAGGGATGTGTGAAAAAGCCTGGGCGCCCAGGAAGAGATGAATCACAGGAGCAGAGTTACTGCATAGAGGCTTCACTAGAGCAATGCTGAACAGAAACATGGCATCGATGTTGTAGCAGAAAAACCCCGTTAGCTCCATGCCTGGTGAAGCTGTGAGAGCAGAACCACCATGGAGACACCAGACCTGTGGAGCTACCAGCATGCAATGCCAGTCTGTGAGAGCTGAAGCATCTCCAGGGACCAGGAAAGTCATAAAAGCAGAGTTGCCTGAGGACTTGGGGACCCAATCCCCACACCAGGGTGCAGAGGATGCCAAACATGGAGTCAAGGTACATGATTCACCAGCTTTGGGATTTAATGCCTGCCCTGCTTGGTTCACCTGTTTGGGAAATGTTACACCTTTCTTTTGGCTTATTACTCCTTTTTCAAATGGGAATATGTACGCTATGCTTGTCCCACCATTGTATCTTGGAAGTAGATAACTTGATTTCACAGACGGGACTTTGAGACTTTGGACTTTTGAATTGAAACAAGATTTGGGGGATGAAATTAATGCATTTCCTTTGGAAAGGACATGAGTTTTGGGGGATCTAGGGACAGAATGTAGTAGATTGAATGTCCCACCCCCAAACTCACTGAAGCTTGAATTTTGTCCCTCAAGTTTTATGTATTAGAAACTTGGCCCCCACTGTGACTGTTAATCCTGTTATGGTAATTGAAAGGAGGAACCTTGAAGAGGTGATTAGATTGTAGGACCACACCATAGTAAATGGATTAAAAATGGTCAGGGATGTGATTTGGAGGGCTTTAAAAGGAGAGTGAATGAGGTTAGTCTCTGCTCTGCCATTTCTCAATGTGATACCCTGCATCACTGTCGCCACCACCAAGACCCTCACCAGATGTCTTCCTTGGACTTGGGACTTCCTAGCCTCCGAAACTGTAAGCAATAAATTTTGTTTTCTTATAAATCACCTAGTTCTGAGTATTTTGTTATAAGCAACAGAAATGGACTAACACAGCTTCTTTAACTGAATAATATGCATTTAAGTTTACTTTATATCTGTTTTGTAGCTTGATAGCTCATTTCTTTTTACCACTGAATAATATTGTCTGGATGTACCACAGTTTATCTATTCACCTGCTGGAAGACATCTTGGTTGCTTCCGAGTGTTGAAAATTATGAATAAAGCTACTATATATTTCCGCATATAGGTTTTTGTGTGGACATACACTTCCCATTTCTTTGGTTAAATACCAAGGGGTAGGATTGCTAGATTTTATGGTAAGAATATGTTCCATTTTGTAAGAAGTCACCGAACTGTCTTCCAAAGTGGCTTTATTATTTTGCATTCTCACCAGCAATGAATGCGAGCTCCTGTTCTTCCCCATCCTGCCCAATATTTGGTGTTGCCAGAGTTATGGACTTTGGACATTCTAATAGGTATTCAGTGGCATCTCATTATTGTTTTAATTTGAAATTTCTGTGATGACAAAAGATATGGAGCCTCTTTTTAGATGCTTATTTGCCATCTGTGTATGTCTTTGGTGATGTGTCTGTTATTTGGTTCTTTTAAAATACAGTTTGTTTTCTTATTGTTAAATTTTGAGAATTCCATGTATATTTTAGATAGTAGTACTTTATTTACATATGTCTTTTACAAATATTACCTCCCAGTTTGTGTCTTGTCTTCTCATTCTCTTGAGAGTGTCATTCTCACAGCAGTATTTTTTAAATTTAATGAAGCCCAGGCTATCAATGGTTTATTTCATGTATCATGCTTTTAGTGTCATATCTAAATTACTACCAAACCCAATGTAATTTAGATTTTCTCCTATGTTATCTTCCAGGAATTAAAGAATTTTGCATTTTACATTTAGGTCCATAATTCATTTTGAGAAAATTTTTGTGAAGACTATGACATATGTGTCTAGATTCATTTTTTTTTTCCCATATGTGATGGCTAGTTGTTCCAGCAAACTTTGTTGAAAAGCCTTTCTTTTCTCCATTGCTCCTTTGATTCTTCATTGAGGATCACCTCACAGTTGACTTCTTTCTTTTATAAAGCTAGGTAATATTTGTTTTATGTATATATCACATTTTCTTTATTCATCCATAGATGATCATTTCAGTTGCTTTCATGTCTTAGCTGTTGTGAATAATGCTACAGTGAACATGAGAATTTCTCATGTCTGTTTGAGATACTGATTTCAACTTATTTGGATATATACCTAGAAGTGGGATCAATGAATCTTGTGGTAGTTCTATTTTAAATTTGTTAGAAACTTTTTTATTGTTTTCCATAGTAACTGCAACAATTACATTCCCACCAACCATGCACAAAAGTTCTCTTTTCTCCACATTCTTAAAAGTATTCGCTATCTTTTTTTTTCTTCCTTTTTTTTTGATAATGGCCTTGCTAACAGGTATGAAATGATATTCCTTGTGATTTTTGATTTGCATTTCTCTGATGATTAGTGTTGCTGACAACCTTTACATATATCTGTTGGCCATTTATATGTCTTCTTTGTAAAAATGTCTATTAAGGTTTTATGCCCATTTTAAAAAATTGGGTTATTTGTTTTCTTGCTTATTGACTTGTATGCATTCCTTATACATTTTGGATAATAACACTTTATGACATATGTGGTTTGCAAATATTTTCTCCCATTTTATAGGGTTTCTTTGTATGTCATTTGTTGTTTACTTTTCTTTGCAGAAGCTTTAGTTTACTAAATACGACTTGCATATTTTTGCTTTTGTTGCCTTTACTTTTGGTGTCAAATCCAGGTAATCACCGCCAAAGACAGTGTCAAGAAATTTTTTCCTTGTGTGTTCTTATAGGAATTTTATGGTTTCAGGTTTATGTTCAAGTCGTTAATCCATTTTGAGTTGATTTTTATATATGGTGTAAGTTAAGTGTCCAATTAAATTATTTTGCATGTTGGCATTCTGTTTTCTCATGTCCATTAGTTGAAGAGACTCTCCTTTTCCCACTGTGTCTTTTGGTGCCCTCATCAAGCCTTAGTTGACTGTATAAACTTGGGTTTGTTTCCGGGCTGTCTATTCCATACCATTGGTCTCTGTGTGTGCTTTTATGCCAGTATTATAATGTTTTGATTATGATAGCTTTGTGATGTAATTTAAAATCAGGAAGTACGATGCCTCCAAACTTGATTTCCTTTTCCAAAATTGCTTGGCTACTCAGCATCTTTGGAGATTCCATATTAATTTTAGGATTGTTTTTTCTATTTCTGTATAAAATGCCATTGGGATCCTGAAAGAAAATGCATTGAATATGTAGATTGCTTTAGGTAGTGTGAACATTTTATCAAAATGAATTCTTCCCATCCGTGAACATGAGATGTCTTTCAATATGTATGAATCTGTTTTAATTTGTTTCATCATTGTTTTTTAGTTTTCAGTGTATATGTTTTCCATCTCTTTGTTTAAATTTATTTTTAAGTATTTTTCTTTGTTATTGTAAATGGGATTGTTTACTTAATTTCTTGTCTTTATAGTTTATTTTTAATGTATAGAAACACAACCAATTTTTTTTAATGTATAGAAACATAACATGTTGATTTTTTATGTAGCAGCTCTCTGAATTTGTTAATTGATAACTGTGTGTGTGTGTGCATATATGTGTGTAGTCTTTAGGGTTTTCTACATATAAGATCATGTCATCTGTGATCAGACATAATATTGCTTCTTCCTTTCAGGTTTGGATGCCTTTCTTTCCCCCTTGCCCACTTGCTTGGCTAGAACTTCTAGTACTCTGTTGAAAGGAAGTTGCAAGAGTGGGTATTCTTGTCTTGTTCCAGATCTTCAAAGGAAAACGTTCAATTTTTCACTACTAAGTATAAAGTTAGCTTTGAGCTTTCCATATATGGTCTTTATTGTGTTTAGGTAAGTTTCTTAAAACCTAATTTATTGAGTTTTTAACAACAAAGGATGTTGAATTTTATGAAGTGCTTTTTCTGCATCTATTGAGATTATCATGTAAGTTTTGTACTTTATTCTGTTTGTATGTTGCATCACATTTATTGATTTGCATATTTTCTATCACCCTTTGTATTCCAGGGGTAAATCCTATATGATCATGAAGTAATATTCTTTGATCCTTTTAATATGTTGTTTTGAATTCAGTTTGCTTATATTTGTTTATGTTTTTGTATTGATTCTTATCAGGGATAATGGCCTGTAGTTTTTTGTTCCTTTATTTGTTTGTGGTGTCTTTGGTTTTAATATCAGGGCAATGTTGGCCTCATAAAATAAGTTTGAAAGCGTTCCCTCTTTTTCAATTTTTTGGAAAGACTTTAAGAAGATTTAGTATTAATTCTTTTTTAAATGTGTGGTAGAATGTATCTATGATCCATATTGTTCTGGACCTTGTTGTTGGGAGGTTTTTATTACTGAATCAATGAGTAATTATTGATCAGTCAGAGAAATGGATTCCTTATTATGTGATGAGTCACTTTTCTCTTGTTTCTTTCAAAACATCTTTTTGTCTTTAAATTTCAATAATTTAATTATAGTTCCTCAGTATAGACATCTTTGGGTTTAACCTATTTTGAGTACTTGAACTTCATGAATCTGGGTGCCATTTTTCCTACCCAAATATGGGAAGTTTCTGGATATTCTTTTAAAAAAATATTACTTACATATATTTTTTCTCTTCTCCTTCTGGTACTTTCTTATGCGCCTATTGGTTTACTTGAAGATGTCCCATACATCCCATAGGCTGTCTGCACTCTTTTTCATTTTTTTTTTGTTTGTTTTTCCTTTGCTTCTCTGACTGAATAATTCCAAATGAGGTGTGCTACAGTCTGTTGTTTCTTTTTTAAGCTTCATTGAGTCTGATATTGAAGCTCAATATTGAATTTTTTAGTCAAGTCATATTACTCAGCTTCTGAATTTCTGTTTGGTTCTTTTCTATTGTTTCGGTCTCCTCGTTTGACTTCTAATGTCACTTGTGAAAGTTTTCATGATTTTGTTTAGTTACTTATGTGTGTTCTCTTGTAAATCACTGAGCTTTTTTCATATGGTCTTAAAAAAATTCTTTGCCAGGCAGTTAGTAGATCTCTGTTTTTTTTAGGATTGATTACTAGAGCTGTATTTTGTCTTAGGTGATGCTATGCTTACCTGATTCTTAATCATTCTTTTAGCCTAGCATTGGTGTCTGCACATTTGAAGAAATAGTCACCTCCTTCATTCTTTACAGACTGGCTTTGGCAGGGAATGTTCTTTACCAGTCAGCCCAGCCAGAGATTATGAGAAGGACAATTGTGGGGTCTGTAAACAGGATGGCTAGCATAGTTTCCAAGTAAGCCAGCTAGAAGGTTTCCTGGATGGGCCTGCTATTGGTGTCCACAGTTGAACATCCTGCTATCAGGGTCATCAAGTGGGAAAGCCTGATGCCAGTGCTCAAGGGCAAGCCTGCTACCCCATGAGGCAGCTGCTGAGATTCATGCACTGGTTGTTGAAAGTTCCATATCCTCTTGTTTGTTCTAAGCTACCCCCAGGCAATCTAGCCATACTAATTCTCCTAGTGTTCTTCTTGAGATGCAACAGAGGCAGGCCTCTCAGATAATACCCTGAAAGGCTAGAAAAGTTGAATTCTCACTCCATTTTTTTTATTTTACCCATGAAAAAACTTGTGGACCAGTCCTATGCTGTGCTGGCTTTGGGGAGTGTGATGAGGGTAAAGTGAAACTGTCCCTATTATGCTTTTCAATGCATCTTTTCTCATTTCTGTTCTCCATATGGGTGCTTTAACTTCCCATCTGGATTTCAAAGCTCTTATAAATGTATTTTCATCCATGCATCATTGTCAAATTATTTTTTCTGTGTGGGAGGTGAGGACTGGGAACTCCCATTCTGTTGTCTTGCTGACATTGCTCCTCTGGACCTGAGCACTTTCATTCAGAAATCAAGCTCCTAGTTATGAACTGAAGGCTGGAATACTGGCAACATCAAATAGAAATATAAGGTAATAAATTCAAAACCGATTTATTAAAGAGGTAGCTCTTTAAATATTTAAAGGCATTATTTAAAGGTAGCTCAGAATAGAGATCCAAGACAATGATTTTCCAAGACTTTTATGAGTTTTGGGTAGATGTTCTATATCATGATAACAATAGGTAAAAGCTAAAAGCTTTAATAACATTATTTTATTTAATTTTACAATGACCCTGTTTGAAGTTACATTTATTATATACATTATATAGTTGAGGAAACTAAAGGATTGCATGGTTACATGATTTCCTCAAGTCACACAGCTAGTAAATGCCAAAGAGGGGAAGTGAACTCTATTTAGATAGAGATAAGAGCTTGCACCCTGGAACAACTATATTAAATTGCAGTATTTCAAAGTCTATTGTTGAAGAGATAGAAGCTATTTATTGTTTTTATACAGCTCCCTGATAGAACTATACATTTCAGAAACAGCCACAGAATTCTCTTATAGAGAAACTTATAAACATGTTCTTTTAGAAAACTACATTTAAAAAATTTTACTCTGGCAAATAATGTAGTGAAATGGAAATCTTTAGTCACAAATAATTAGTTATCTTAGGTAGAAAATTTTATTATATTGAGAGAGATATTTTTCTTGTGAAAATTCCAATAAGAGAAAAAAAGGTCATTTGAAACTATATTTCAATCACCAGCTAGTTAAATATTTAGAGCCTTTTTTAATCAACATATAAACAGACATTTATAGAACATTTAATCCAACAGCTACAAAATACACATTCTTCTCAGCAGCACATGGAACACTTTCTAGAATAGAAAATATGTAGGACACAAAAGAAGTCTCAACATATTTAAGAAAACTAAAGTTAAATCGACTACCTTGTCTGACCACAATGGAATAAAACTAGAAATCATCAACAAAAGGGACTCTAGAAACTATGTTCCTGTACAATGATAGGATCAAAGAAGAAATCAAGAAAGAAGTTAAAAAAATTCCTGGAGGCAAAGAAAAATGAAAATAAAACATACCAGAATAAATGGGATACAACAAAGGCAGTTCTTCAAGGGAATTTAATAACAATAAATGCCTAAATCAAAAAAGATGAAAGACTCCAAGTAAAAAACCTAACATTACCTCAAGGATCTGGAAAAACAAGAGAAGACCAAACCCCAAATCAGTAGAAGCAGAGAAATAACAAAGATCAGAGCAGAAATAAATGAATTAGAGATGAAAAACAATACAAAAGATTGATGAAACAAAATTTGCTTCTTTAAAAAAAAAAAACATAAACAAAATCAATAAATCTTTAGCTAACCTAACAAAGAAAAAAGAGAGATAATTCAAGTAAATAAAACCAGAAATGAAAAAGGAGACATTACAAATGATACCACAGAAATACAAAGGATCATAAGATACTGTTATAAAAAACTGTATGCAAGCAAACTGGAAAGCCTAGAACAAATGGATAAATTCTGCAACACATACAACTTATCAAAGTTGAAGCATGAAGAACTAGAAAAACTAAACAGACCAATAATGAGTAATGAGATTGAAGCAGGAATCAAAAGTTTTCCATCAAAGAAAACCCCAGGACCAGATGGCTTCACTATCAAATTTGACAAAAACACTTAAAGAACTATTACCAATTTTTCACCATTTTTTCCAAGAGACTGAAAAGGAGGGAATACTTCTGAACTCATCCTACAAGGCCAACACTACTCTCCTACCAAACCCAGAAAAAGACATAACAAAAAAAGAAAACTACAGACCAATCTCCCTGATGATCAGAGATGCAAAAATCTTCAACAGCATAGTAGCAAACAATGCAGCAACACATTAAAAATATTCACCATGATCAAATGGGAGTCATCCAGGGATGCAAGGATGATTTAATTGTATGCAAATTAATAAACATGATACATCATATCAACAGAATGAAGGGAAAAAATCATTATTTTAATAGTTGCAAAAAAAGCATTTGATAAAAATCCAACACCCCTTTATGATAAAAACACTCAACAAAGTAGGTGTGAAAGGAATGTACCTCAATGTGATCGAGGCCAAATAGGGCAAACCCACAGCTAATATACTGGATGGATAAAAATTGGAGGATTTTCCCCTAAGTTCTGGAGCAAGATGAGAAAGACTACTTTCCTCACTCTTATTCAACCTAGTACTAGAAGTTCTAGCCAGCACAATAAGGCAAAATAAAGCAATAAAGGGATTGCAAGTCAGAACAGAGGAAGTCTAATTATTCTTGTTTGCAGATGACAGGATCCTATACTTAGAAAACCCTAAAGACTCCCCCTCCCCCAAATTACTAGTAATAAGTGAATTCAGTATAGTGGCAGGATACAAAAATCAACACACAAAAATCAATAGCTTTCCTATATACCAATAAAAAAATAGCCAAAGAAATCAAGGAAATAATCTCATTTACCATAACTAACAAAAAATGAAATACCTAGGTGTAAATTTAACAAAGGAAGTGAAAGAACTGTACAATGAAAGCTGTAAAATATAGGTGAGAAAACTGAAGATGACGCAAATAAATGGAAAGATATTCTATGTTCATGGGTTGAAAGAATTAACATCAGAAAAGTGTCCATATTACCCAAAGCAATCTACAGATTCAATGCAATCCCTATCAAAATGACATTCTTCACCATAATCGAAAAAGCAATCCTAACAATCATATGGGACAAAAAAAGACTCCACATAGCAAATGCAATCTTGAAGAAAAATAATAAAGTTAGACGCATCACACTTCTTGATTTCAAAATATACTATAAAGCTATAGTAACCAAAACAGCATGGTCCTGGCACAAAAACAGACAAATTAACCAATGCAACAAAATACAGAGCCCAGAAATAAACCCACTCATTTACAGGCAACTAAATTTCAACAAAGGTGCCAAAACTATACATTGGGATAAAGAAATTCTCTTCAATAAATGATGCTAGGGAAACTGGGTATCCACATACAGAAGATTGTTACTAGACCCCTATCACCATACACAAAAATCAACTCAAAATGGACCAAAGACCTAAATTTAAGTCCCCAAACTATGAAACTACTAGGAGAAAACATAGGGGAAATGCTACATGAAATGTGAGAGAGCAGTGCTTTTTTGAGCCGGACTTCAAAGGCACAGGCAACTAAAGCAAAAATACATAAATGGAATTACATCAAACTAAAAAGTTTCTGCATAACAACAGACACTGTCAACAAAGTGAAACAACAATCTACAGAATCAGAGAAAGTGTTTGCAAACTACACATTAGAGAAGGGCTAATATCCAGACTTTATAAGGAACTCAAACAACTCAACAGGAAAAAAAAAAAAAAAAAAAAAAACCAAGAAACAAAAAAAATTAAAAAGTGGGCAAAGGATCCCAACAGACATTTTCAAAAGAAGACAAACAAACAGCTAACAGGCACATGAAAAGATGCTCAATATCACTAATCACCAGGGTAATGCAAATTAAAACCACAATGAGATACCATCTCACTTCAGTTAGAGTGGCTATTATCATCATGACATAAAATAACAAATACTGGCAAGGATGTGATGAAAAAGGAACTCTCCTACATTGCTGGTGGTACTGTGAATTAGTATAGCTACTGTAGAAAACAGAATGGAGATTCCTCAGAGAAATAAAAATAGATCTATCCTATGATCCAGCTATCTCACTACTGGGTATATACCCAAAGGAAATGAAATCAATATATCAGAGATACACCTGCTCTCCCATATTTATTGCAGCACTATTCTCAGTGGCCAAGAGATGGAATCAACCTAAATGTTTAAGAGGTGAATTGATAAAAAGTACCTGTGGTATGTATACAAAATGGAATACTGCTCAGCAATATTAGTTGCTATCATTTGCAGCAACATGGGTGGAACTGGAAACCATTATGATAAGTGAAGTAAGTCAGGCACAAAAGGACAGATTCAGCATGCTCTTACTCATATGCATAGTCAGTAAAAAAAAAAAATGGTTCTCATAGAATTAGAGAGTAGAATAATGGTTACCACAGGCTGGGGGCCAGAGTGGGAGTGAGGAACAGGGGAGGAAAAGTGGTGGGCTAATACATACAAAGCTATGCTATCTACCCTGTGTGAATCATTGTGCAATTTATGTTTTGAAACAATGCACTGTACACCACAAATACATACAAGTAAATGTCAAAATATTTTGAATGAAAAATAAAGTAGTATTTTCAAATGTGACATGCACCTGTGATTTACATAAATCAAATTGTGTCACATTAACACAGTTTATAATACTCAAAATCATTTAGAAAGCCCATTTATCAAAAAAGGAAGCTAAAGAATATTGGCTGAAACAATTCTTTTGTTTTGATGGGACATCTTGCTGTCACCCGTCTGATGGCAAAGGACTCAAGAAGTATTCTTCTTGGAGTTACAGATAAATAAGGGAATATATTAAATTAAGTATTAAACAAACTGTTGTCTTTACTTAAAATTAGTCTACTGATATCCAATCTGATCAGTAAGTCAAAATCAATGAAACATCCATATCCAATTCCTCGTCCTCTTCAGTATTAATATTTCATTATCTATTTTGCTACTGGCATTTACTTGAGTGGAAACTGGTAACAGCAGTAAGAGAACATTGTAGAGGAAAAAAAGTAAAGGAAGCAAACTACAGTCTGTTGAAAGGATAGTACTGTGCATATTCTTTATGGAGGGCTGTATCTTAAGCATACCAATTATTTTCCTATACCAGTTTTTAAAAGTACCTTTGAGGGCTGTCCAGTTAGCTCAGGTGGTTAGAACACGGTGCTGATAACACCTAGGTCCAGCTTTAGATTCTTTGATGAACTGGCCAACTGTGCTGGGGCTCAAAGATCATGAGGTCAAGGCACATAAGAAGGACTAATAATAGCCATGCTAATTCAGCAAGAATATTTTAGAATATTATCAGAGATTTCAGTTATTCAGCAAACCTCGAAAAATTACTCTGTGCTAGGCACCTTGCCAGCCAATGGTGATAGAATGATGATACAATAGAATCTCTGCCTCCAGGGCTTCCCAGGGTAATGGAAGGCATGAAGACAGATTATTTCACTTGCTCTATCTTTAGTACTTGAACAACAATTAGGATAAGAGGTCATACAAGACTACTTGGGGAAAGTGATCAAGTGCTATCCGAAATGATAAGTAGAAATAAGACAGCTTCCCAAGGGGAAAGGCTGCTGCAGAGTCCACCAAATCTTTTTCGCTGTGCTTGCTTCAAGTTTTAGTTCAGATGACACACTGGGGGAATATTTGCAATTCCTCAATAGTTTCTTAGATTAAAGATGAATTGCTGCAGAACTTTCTTTTATTTTGGTATGAATATTGAGCTGAGATCAATAAACTTATAATTAACCAAGAGTCGAGAATTTTTTATAGAACTATTTAGAAACCCGCCCCCATTTTTTAGCTGTATTTCCCAGAATTTATATTTATTTCACAGAGTCTTGGAGTCAAGAGTGCTCAACAGGGTGATATTCCAAATGCGGGATGTCAGGAACTCATTCACTCTAAAAATATAAGTGACTTTTTCATCCTGTCTAGCTTTCTTTGGGAAAACACATACATGCCTTTAAGTGATTCATGATAATAAAAAAAATTTTGCCCTCTTCATATGTCTCCCAAATTCTAGTTTGACTATTAACAATTTAACTTTAGACATTAAGAGGATGAAGGAAAGGAGGTGTGCCGAGATCATAAATTGACTTTTTGCATTTTCCTTATTGAAATATGTTGCAAAAATCAAAGTCTTCATGTTATTACACTTAAGTAAAAAGTAATACCCTTCTTTTTGAAAGCCTGAATAGCTTTTCTCTGGGATGCTTCAGAGTTACATTTTGCATTAGGTGTCTAGAAGGTTTCTTTTCAGAAAATATATCTAATATAAAGATAAAGAGAAAATAATACAAAAGAAAAGCAGAAAATGAAATATTTTGATGAAGTGGACTGAAATAAAAACAAGAGCAAAAAATAAGTAGTAGCCATATGCAAAGATGTAGGGAAAGAGAAGAAGAAACCACACACAACTCAGGAAGGCTGAGAATTTTTATATGTGAGCAAGTGTGCTGAAGAATAGAACATGTTCTCCAGTATTCCCTGGTATTAGGAAGCCTGCTTCTGTCTCTACCAGGAACGGGCTCATGTGATTGCAGGAGCTGGCAAGTATGAACTTTGCTGTGCAGGCCAATAGGCTAGAAATACATGAGTTGATGTTACAGTCATGAGCTTGAATTCCACAGAGCAGAAGGCTGAAACTGAGGTAGAGCTTCTATGTCACGATCTTGAGGAGAATTTCTTTATATATCTGTGAAGCATCAGTCTTTGCTCTTGAGGTCTTCAAATGATTGGATGTGGCCCATCCATATTTTGGAGGATCATTTGTTTACTCAAAGTCTGCTCATTTAAATGTTAAACACACCAACAAATATGTTTATAGCAGTATCTAGACTTGTATTTGATTAAGCAACTGGGAACCATAGCCTAGCCAAGTTGACCCATAAAATTTACCATCATAGCAACGTTTTAAATCTGAAATGGAATGTGCTAGAAACCTGGAGCTAATCACAATGCTCTACTTAAGCATAAATCTTTAGAAACTTACCTTCAAACAAAATTGTATAATTTAACATTGTGCTAATTAAAGATAAGATCTAAGTGATTAAGACCATATATCAACTTGGTTCTCCAAAAGTATAATTCTTTAGTCTTGTAAATCCAAAGCCCATTTCCTCTCCTCCATGCAGTCCTGTGAACTAGATACCAGAGTCACTGCAGAGGTTGTCAGAAGAAATCTTCCCCTTCTTTCCCTCTCTGATGGAGTGCTGCTTTGTTTTCCCCAAGCATTCCCAGTCTATATATGGGTCCATGCCTTTATTTTTAGCTTATTTTCTTTCTAATTGTCATTTGTTGTCCAACAGCATGCTTCCACAAGGAGACTGGGTAGGTTAGCAATGAATGTGGGTCTAACATATGTGTGAATATTCACATACTGCTACGAACACTCAAAAGCTAATTTGGCCAGTAAATGTCAAATTATTACAGTAATTATTGGCTGCACCTGGGGAATATAAAAGTTGGTGGAGGCTTTACATACTTCCCCTTCAGAATCATTACTGCTTGGCATAAGATAGTAAAAAGAAGATTTATTCCCAATTCTGTCAGAAAATCAGGATAAATGTTTCTGCAACTTGTTCTTGTAAGTTTAGGGCAAGCCATTATTTCTTCAGTCATTATAAGAAGTCCCTTGTAGAAAAGGTTCACTCTGAGGTAGATAGAATAGAATGTTAGGTTAAAGAAAAAAATTCTGTAAATTGAGGAGAGGAGGAAAAAATGCCATCTGGAACTCTAGAACTGGAAACTGCTGCAAGTACTGTTGGGATATCTTACCAAGGTCATGGTACCCTTGTCACAAATAACATATTTTGAATAACATTAAGTTTATCACTAATATATTTCTGGTGGATATCTCTAAAACAATATTTGTAGTGCTTAATAGCTGTCTTTCGATTGTAAGTTTCTACTTTGGGTGTTCCAAATGCTATCCAAATACCATTATATGACAGACTAAAATATTGCACCCTCACATAAATGACACTCTTTATAAAAATATTTTCAAAGTATATTACCACAGAAGGAAATTCTGACACAGGCTAGAAGAACATAGTTGATCTTGAAAACATTACTCTAAGTGAAACAAACCAGTCACAGAAGGACAAATATTGTATAATTCCATTTAGATAAGGTACTTATAATAGTCAAATTTATAGAGACAGGAAGTAGAATGGTGGTTTCCAGGGGCTAGGAGATGGGAGGAATAGGAAGTTAGTACTAAAGGGTACAAAGTTGCAGTTTTGGAATATGAAAGAGTTCTGGAGATAGATGGTGGTGATGCTTGCACAACCATGTGAATAAACTTGTACTTAATGCTACAGAACCATACACCTAAAAATGGTTAGAATGGTCAACTTTCTGCTGTGTATATTTATGACAATAAAAACAATTACACCACTACAAAATAATAAATAATACACTATACACTAAAGTTAGGATTTAGCATTGTCCAATCATTCCCAGGTACATATGTTGAGACTTTCTTTTCTATAGCATCATCTTCTGCTTCAGGGGAACTTAGGAGTAGCCAGAGCCTCACATAAAGTGTTAGAGTACAATTGACCCTAGAGGAACATGCCAGAAATTTTGGAGACACCTGATTGACAGCAACCGGAGAAAGAGCTGACCAGAATCCTCCAAATGGGTACGGTAAATACTTGTATTCTGTTTTCTATGTAGTTCCATGACAATGCAGTTGAGCAAATTTATTCTTCTGTCTTTGGTTCCCCAAGAGTCCTCCTGGCTTCAAGGTCACACCTCCCTCTCTCTACTCTCTCTCCTAGCTTGGGTAAATCTCATGTAAGGCATAAAAAAAGACACCAAATTAATAGAGGGTTGGTGGTAGATAGTACTCAAGAACGTACACAAATCTAAATATGGACATGTGCTACACATGCTAGACATCGAGTATTTTTGAGAAGAAAAAATAAGAAACAACTGACAATTAACAGAGCTTAAGTATTTTCTGGTTCTCCCAAGTCAAATAGACGAATTAAATATGGTATTAATAACAGATTGTAGAAGGAATGTTGGTAAAAGTTAGTGTAATAATTGCAAACTTCATTTCCAGACTCCTGCTGGAAATATTAATCCACTAAAAACTGAGCATTCTGTGTTTTTTGCCTGTTGGTTTGGATTTTTGTTTATTTGTTTTATTTTTAACTTGCCTAATTAAGTATTTTGTCTCTAAGCAGGGGAAGGGAACAGCCAGGAGATTTCTTGTTGGGATCTAATTTTGTTCAAGAAATTATTGATGGAATGTAAATCACTTGATTCTTAGCTCCTGGAACTTACCATGCTTATTCTTATATTTGTTCTATGCACATCTTAGTTTTCATTCACTTCCAACTTACTTTATCAGTTTTTCTGAACTTCACATACAACTCTCCCATTGTCTACATGACAACTTAAAGTTTACCATCTTAGCAAAATCTATCCATTAAGTTACATGTTACATAATATTTGAGTGCCTATAACATGACAAAAACTACTATTATGAGAAGAGCTATACATAGCTAAAATATTTCACTTGTTCTCAAATAATTCACAGTCAAGAGGAAAGTGTTCTTTCACATATTTATCCAACAAATATTTACTGAGCATCTACATTGCCTGAGAAAGTATTATACAACCTGGGATGACAAAGTTTTCTGATTTTGCTTACAAATTAGTGGGGACAGGGAAAAAGATAAAAATGAATTGAGAAGCAGTTTTATAAGATAGTGATAAATTGTATGAACAAAATAAATCAGGATAAAATGCAGAGAATGATGAGTTGATGTGATAAAAAGGAATTGATTTAAAGTGATATTTTTTTTTTGTTCTCTAATTCAATTTTGGCTTATCAATATGTAGCAAATGAGAACCTCTCAACTTTACTTTATAAATTCAATATTTCCCTTTTCACGGATTACTTCCTTAATTGGACATTTTGGAGAAAGCACTCTTACAGTTTTCTTTTTTTTTTTTAGAATTTTTTAAAATTTTAACTTCTCAATATTGTAGTTGAGTTTTGTGTCTACAGTTTTCTTAAATTAAACATTCTTTCATTTGCATATCAAACCAAAAGTAACTTAATTTACCATAAATATGTTAGTTTGGTCTACATTCAAAAGAAACAGGAATTAAAAGGACCAGTTGGATACTTACAGATTTGTTTTATTAAGTCTTATGATTCTCGCATAATCCTTTGTTCTTCAAGTCACACTCATCTGAACATAGAATCACAAAAAATGATAAGAAAAGTAACAATAAATACTCAGACTCATGTATGCTTATATTTTGAGAACAGAAACTATTTACAGCCATGTAGCTTACTCTCTATATTAACGGTACTTTATTATACCATGAAACTTTTTCCCAGGAAAATAAAAGATGTAAAGAACTTCATTGTTCCTTTCAGGAATTTTCCAGATACTTCTATATGAATAAATATCAAACTGTTGGTCTTTTCAATTGATTGTACCAAGCATCTGTTTAATCTCTAGAACTCTTCCAAATCCTCACCTCAATTTATTCAGGTATATGAGTGGGAAGTAGCCAGATTAGCATTTCCAGAGAATGAAAATAGTAAGCACAAATGTACAGAGGCTGGAATGTGTACACACACACACACACACACACACACACACACACACACACACACACACACACACACACACGAACGCACACACGCACACACACGCACGCACGCACTCACGAACGCACACACACACACGCACACGCACACAGTTACACCTCAATATAGAGTTCAGAGTGGTTGATTAATAATAACAGAAACACAGAATAAACAAAGTTCATGAAGTCATTGTCTCATATATAAAGATTGCTCTTATTTTGTTATAGGTGGAAGAGGTCAAATGATGCATTTAAACCAGGATTTTGCTATGTGCTATGTAAAAGTTGATTTATGAGTGGGTTGAAGAGAGAAAGAGACTTAAAGAAAAGGTAATAGTTAATAAACAAGATACTACTGCAATCCAAGCCAAAAGGATGAAGATTTTATTTAGATACTGATAAAATACAAAAGATATATCTTAGCAATAATTAAGCTATTTTAGGTCAAGCTGGATGTGTATTATGAGGAGAAGAGAGGTATTTTTTAGTCTTCCTAATTTCAGGCGTTTTTTTAGATTGTAGTCTCAATAAACAATATTGGAGGCATAGATAATAAACTAATTTTATGAGGAAACAGTTAAATTGTTGACATGTTATGTTTCAACTGTCTGTGGAACATTCAATCAGAGATGCTAAGTAGCGGGTCTATATATAGCTCAGGAGAGGAATTGCTACAAATGTAGAATAAAGAATCATTAGTGTATAGATATTAAGTCATGGCTTTGGTACATTCCTCTAAGGTGACTAGAGAGCATGTAAAGTGACAAGAGAAGATTAACACGTGAATCTTCTTGCTGACAAGCAGCAGAGGAGTTTGGAAAGGATCTTCCAGGGAAAGAAGAAACATCCAGAAAGAAGGAAAGATTATAGTTTTAAAAATGTGTTGAATTGATACTGTTCTCCTCAGGACTGGTAATGAAAACAACATTTTTAGCATGTTTTCACTCATATATGAAAGCTAAAAGTTGAGCTCAGGTACATAGAATGGAATTCTGATTACTAGAGGAAGGGGAGGGAAGAGAGGGAATAGGGAGAGGTTGCCTAGCTCGATAGAAAGCATAAGTTCTGGTGTTATATAGCAGTGCTAGGCATCTGAAATTATCAGTAACTTATTGTATATTTTCAAGTGGCTGGAAGAGAGGAGTTCAAATGCTCTCAACACAAAGAAATGATAAATATTTGTGATGATGAATATGCTAATTACCCTGATCCGATCATCACACGTTGTATACATGTATTGAAATATCACTCTGTACTCTATAAATATGTACAATTATTATGTGTCAATTAAAAATAAAAAAGGAAACAGCAATATAATTATGGGCAAATGTCAGGATTTAATTGTTATCTGAATTACGGAGCCCCTGAAAAGAAAGTTAGTTCATGTCTGGACACCAGGAAATCGATGTCATTTATCAACTAGTGTTGTTATGATGAGGGATATTAACATAATTGCTGTTATTTTTGCGGGAATGTGATGAACTGCAAAAACAAAAGCTGAAGTCCAGCAATATTCATTCTCCTGAACTATATTTATTTCCATCTTCCTGCATACTGTGTAAAAGCCGTTTTAAAATATTTTATTAGGTTCTCATGTCTTATTTATTTACTACATATTTAAATAAGAAATACATATTTTGATTTTCCAGATGAGATACCTGGATATAAAAAAATAACATTTTTGAAGACGGCAGTGATAACATTTGATTAGGTACAGTCTCTTAAAAAAGGATGAGGAAGATACAAGCTGAGTCATGAGTAATCGTGTATTTTTCATCTTCTCAGCCTTTTTTTATTTTAGCCTTGATCAATGTCTAATTTCCTGGCTTCTCCATTTCTCTAGTATTTAATGCAACTTTTTATCATAGTTCATAGCTTCCTTCCTCATGCTTGGATAAGACGAGTAACCTAGAGTTTTAATCTCTTTTATAACCTCAATAAATATCTCTTAGGAGCTGCATTGAAGGTCCACAAAAGGTAAGCTGTCAGATATGACTGTATCTGACCCTTTAACTGAGTCAAAGGTAGTCAGATGTCAAGGAAACCTGCTATTTGCCAGCATATAAATATCTTAACTATTTGTGGTTTATAGGAAAAAACAGCAAACAAAAATTATAAATTTATACAAACAGAGCATAATAGTATAAATTTGTGTGTGTGTGTGTGTGTGTGTGTGTGTGTAATATCCACTTCAATATCAGACATAGGCTTTATAAGGAAGACTCAGGGTTCTATTTGGAGAAAGAATAAAGTAACTTTCTTGGGATTAAAAAGCAAGGCAGAAGTCTTAACTCTAAAATAATAGTAAATCCACAGAAACAATGAGTCCTTTTAATCTTCATGCATGAGCTTTTAACATTATTGGTCTCTTTGGTTTTTGTTTTGTTTTGCTTTGTTTAGATTTTGTTTTCCTTTCACTCATAAATTTTTGCTTTTATTCACTATATCTCTAATTTTATTTTCTTAATAGTTTATTTTTTTCTTCTTCCCTCTAATGAACTTTCTTATCTCACCCACTTGCATCTTAACTTAATTATGATGTCTTTTAAAAAATAATTTCAGCCAATTAAATCTTTGTACCTTTCTTTCACTGAGAAAGTGTGACTTCCCTATAACTTTAATCTGCATCTTATAATAGTTCATTTTGGGGAATGTCTTTACCTTTGAGCCTTTAACTTAATGGTCCCTTTTACTTTAGTCTGAAGTTTTTCATGATCCCTACAATGTTATTTGTTCTGTATTTATTTTCAAATGCAATATGCAGATATCTAGATTCGTATGTTGTCTTTGGGTCTCCTCATTTTCCGTGTGTTAAAGTCTTAGTTAGCATTAGCTGAAGTCTTTTCCTCAGATTAGCAGCTAGAGAACAGGTTAGTGTTTATAGTTTCCAGACCAATTCTGGTTCTCTAAGCCAGAACTGCTTCTTCTTTTGCCTCCATTTCTAATTCTAAATAATAAAATTCGGTAGAATCTGTAATCCCCAAGATTTCTTGCTACAATCCTCTTCTGACTCTGCTCTCACAAGCAGCACTGGAAACTGTTATTTCTAGGCAATAATGTTTAATTGTCAATCTCCCTTTTTCCACCAATTTTTAAAGTCCTAAGGGGTACTACTAAAACGTGTCATTAGTCATTCTTCTTAGCGGAGACTACATACAAAGGTCACAAAGTCAAAATCCAAATACAAAAGTAATTACTAGCTTTATTTATTTGTATAAGAAGCAAAGACAGGACTCTCTTAAAAAGATTGAAAATGTGGAGGGTTATGTGGAAGAATGGTGTCCCTCTATTACCTTATGCTAGATCTTGGAAACCACACTGACTTGACATGCCCGGGTAAGCTTACTCTTCGTGGCCAAAAAGGAAAGGAGATGGAATTAGGAAGAGAGAGACTGGGTATATAACCTTCTGTGTTTCATCCTGGGCTGGAAAAGAGAAAGCAGCCAGCCTTGTTTCTTCTTTTCAGGCCGAGTAGATTGTCTAGTGATAAAATGTGTCTCCTGAAGTTGTAGTAGGGCTAAGTCATCAAAACATGGATACAGAGAAATACTAACACTAATAACTGTGCCCCCACGTGCGCGCGCGCACACACACACACACGCACACGCACACGCACACGCACACACACACACACACACACACACACACACACACACACACACACACACGAGAAGGAGTTTGTATTGGGTAAGGAATAAAAGGAGCCCTGAGGGTTGTTCTTCCTCTTCCCCAACCATCTTATTTGAGTCTGTCTCTGAACATAGGATGATTGTGTATAATGGTAATCTGGACACTCCGAGAGGAATAGTATTTTCTTTCTGTAAATAGAGAGTTGTTATATTTTCTAGTATTTTGGAGGAAAAAGATATGAGAAGATTTCACACTTTTATTTATTTATTTATTTTTTAGAAAAAGCTGTTGGGTGAATAAGGGCATGATATTTCACAAGGCAAACCTTAGATATGCTTTCCTAAGCTTAACAATAACAGTTTTATAGGCATTGAAAATTTTGGATTTTCGTAATAAGTTGCTTTGCATCTTAGATTCATTTTTTTATTGTATTTTTGTTAGTTGTTTTTTATTGGAAAGTTGGAAGAGGCTGCATTACGTGATGGCAGGCAAATAAAAAAAAAGTAAATTTATCCCAGTTAGACTGGCTATTTTCAAAAAAACAGAGAATGACAAATGCTGGTAAAGATGTGGAGAAAAAGAAACCCTCCTATACTGTTGGTGGGAATGTAAATTGGTGCAGCTATTATGGAAAACAGTATGGAGGTTCCTCAAACAACTACAGAAAGAATGGCTATATGATCCAGCAATCAAATTGCTGGGTATAAACCCAAAGAAATGGAAATCACCATGTCCAAGGAATACCTGCAGGTCTACTTACAATAGCCAAGAGTCAGAATCAACATAAATGTCCATTGACGATGACTGAGTAAGGAAAATGTGGTATATATACTCAATGGAATACTACTCTTCCATGAAAAAGAATGAAAATCTGCCAGTCTCAGCAACATTGTTGAACTTAGAGAAAATTATGTTAAGTGAAATAAGCCAGGCACAGAAAGAGAAATGCCACATGTCCTCCCTCATAATTGGGAGAAGGAAGGAAGGAAGGAAGGAAGGAAGGAAGGAAGGAAGGAAGGAAGGAAGGAAGGAAGGAAGGAAGGAAGGAAGGAAGGAAGGAAGGAAGGAAGGAAGGAAGGAAGGAAGGAAGGAAGGAAGGAAGGAAGGAAGGAAAGAAGGAAGGGAGGAAGGAAAGAAGGAAGGGAGGAAGGAAGGAAAGAATCATAGTAATACAATAAAATTTTTAAGAGAGAGAGAGAGAATGGAACTGTGGTTATTAGAAGGGAAGGGGGTTGGCAAGGAGCTAGTTAAGGGTGACAAAGATTGATTATGTTTTGTAAACATGAATATATTAACTATCTTGGTCTGATCACTGCATATTGCACACATGTATTGATATTCAATTCTGTACCCCACAAATATATATAACCAATAACAACAAAAAAAGAGTAGATGCATCAAAATAGCTTCATAAAGAAATTAGTAATGTTCTTTCCATTTTTCTAATAGAATTTCTAATGAATTTGCTTCAAAAATCTTATTCTATATACTCAAGTGATTGAATGGAACATCAATTGCTTATCAAAGTCATACATGCATGTGCGTGTGTGTGTGTACATATGTGTAGAAATGAAATGTTTGTGTGAACAAAAGGAATATAGTTGCCTTTGCATCAGTATTTCACCAATATTTTAATACTACAGAAAAAAAAAGTACTGTTCAAGTGGAATAGACCACACACTGTAAGCTTAAATTTATTTGTCTTGTTAATAACAAAAAGCATGGAACATAGCAACAAAGTAAATACTTGCCAGATGATAAATTAGACTGACATACTGTCTGAAAATGTCTTTCTATAGTAGACTACATACTATGATAAAAGAAGCTAGTACTAACAGAAAAAGAGAAGCTGAATTCTATTTATTTATAGTTGTTTTCTCCAAAAACATCCCAACCAAGTTTGCAATTAGCAGTCAGACTAATGAAGTGCTTTTTAGGTGAGTTACGAATGTGTTCATTTAACAAAGAGAAGCAATATTTAGGCCTTTGGAAAAATTTCCATGTATTCCTCCCCACCCCCTGGATCTATAGCAGAGGATAAACAAGGTACCAAGTGAAGCTAGAAAGACTATTAGTAGAATAGCATTTAAAATAATAAGAATAAAAATAAAATCGTATGCTGTGACCCAGAACAGTGTTGTAATTAAATTTACTGGGGCAGAAAATTTACTTTGGGAATTAATATCACCTTTTGACAATTTAATGTCTTTTGGTATAAATACAAATCCATATTACCTTTCCACTTTATATAACATGTTTACTCCAAGAACTTTCTTGTAAAAGAAACTACTACTTGTAAACCTGAGGATACATCTAAAACTATTTTTTTCTCACAATTATTTTAGCTCTGTTTTCCCCTTAAAACTTTATCCAAAAAAGCCAAAGCAAAATTAATTTAGTAATAGGGTGAAAAGAATAAAACTTGATGTCACTAATGACTGCATCTTGTTCATATGGGAGACTATTGAAATGTATGTTTTTTTTTTCTGTTTGTTTGTTTGTTTTGTCTTTTTCGTGACCGGCACTCAGCCAGTGAGTGCACCGGCCATTCCTATATAGGATCCGAACCCGCGGCGGGAGTGTCGCTGCACTCCCAGCGCCGCACTCTCCCGAGTGCGTCACGGGCTCAGCCTGAAATGTATGTTTTTTTAAAAAAATTTTTTCCTTGTTCTGTGAGAGAAATTGTTACTGACTTGACTTCTCTCTATCCCCTCCTTATTCCTGCTGGAGGGAGGAGGACAGAACTATTGGTGATTGTGTAGTTCTGCCTCTTCCCTTACCCTGTAAGTTTGGGGCCTTTCTACTCTGCTCTTGACCTTGCTCCAAGTTCAGTGATTGAGGTCTGCTCCTGTGAGCAAGGTTTTCTATCAGGATCTGTTATGGTGGGTAAGTCTAATTTTTGGCGACAGTTTTGTTTCCCATATCTGACTATGCCTCCTAGTTTGTTGTTGTTGCTGTTTTAGAGTCAGTAACAAGCCCAATGTTTTCATCTCCATTTGACTGACTTCTCTTTTTCAGTTGGTTCAGAAGTCAGTGGCAGAAGCATTTTTTTCTTAAAGACTTAGTGATTATATGTTCAAGTATCCTGTAAAAAGACTCTACAAGACTCTTTTTTTGGCAATGTTTACTTCTAGAACTTTTATAGATTTATTTTTGTCTTGATGTTTTTTGGTCTAGTCTTTATTTTGCGTTATGCAAGTAAGGATATACTATTCCCTCAAAATGTTTGCCAGTTATCTCTATATAATAGAGTGAAGTAGACATTATTGTTTCCTTCAGTAATTCAATATTCCACTTCTTTTATGTACAAAATTATCTTATGGGGGCCATTGTTTAGCCTACCATAGAATGTTAATATCAATTGAATTACTTTCATTCATTATTCTTACTTTTCAGATATGTTTTTGACTACTTACATGTATTTTCTCTGGCAGATAAATTTAGCATTAATATTTTCCATTTTCATTTTTTTGTTATTATTTGCATGAAAAATCTTAAACCATTCTTAATTTTTGTCAACCTAATAGGTTAGTTTTATTTTTTATGATTTTATGTTTATTTTTATTTTTAGAATACTCCCAGAAAAAGAAATGTGTCTGTCTTTCAAAAATAGGTATTCTGTGGTAGCAATTAAAAAAACTTCCAATTTTTTAGTGATTACTAAGACTTAATTTTATTTTAGGCATTTAGGTAAATACACACACATATTCAGATGACACATTTACAAATAGCCATTGATGTTTTAAATTTACTTAATGCATGACTTTCATCCTAAAATAGTATGTAAAAAATTAAAGGAAGTACATAATGGTACCATACAAATGCAATGCCACAAAAATTCCTCCTGATTTCTTTCAAAACTAAAAGCAGATTACCTTAGTACATAGGTAACAGAAAATGGAGAAATAAAATTTATTGTTACAATTAAATAGAGTTTAAGAAAAAATTAATCCAACATGTATTAATGATGCAGATAATAACCTAGTGCCTATAGTAACATCTTATAAATGGAAAGTGAATCTCATAAAGTCTGTAATTGTTTTTCACTTATATATGAACAAAATAATTTTCTTTTTCTATGTGAATATGAATTTCTGTCTATAAACCAGTATGTACAGTGATGTTTCCTGATATTATACGTGATTAAAACTCTATCTCTCATTCTCTCTCTGTCTCTGTCTCTCACACCCACAATTGTAAATAATTTGTGTGCAACCAAATTACAAAGCAACTAATTTTACAAGGTAAGAGTAGGAATAGTGAAAATGTAGGCTCTTTCTGATAAAAGATTGCAAAATTGAGGGACTCATAATTCAAGCCTTCGATGAATGAAGAGTTTTAAACACATAGAGCCATTAGAAAGTTATGTTTTATCATATAAGTTCTCAACCCAAATGGTGCATCAAATTTGGGATACTGGCTGCTGAAACTTACTAAGTCTGAATTCGATCTTCAGGCTGAGGCACTCAGACCTTGAGGGTGGACTTAATGAAAGCTGAAAAGTAACTCCTTAATTAATTGAACATATATATGAAACTTTTAAGAAACACATATGACCTTCTCCAGAGAGTCTGATTAAGTGATCTGGGTGGATCCTAGGCATATAAGTATTATTTAAAATTCACCAAGGAGTTCTGCTTCCAGAAAGATGGAGTAGAAGTGTTTTTTCCTGTTTTCTTCTGCTAAGTAAATCTAACAACCCTGAATATATCATATAAAACTTACATAAAAAAGACTCTGAAGAGTGGAAGGAAGGCAGACCAGCAAGGCACATCACAACCTGAGGGACAGTGCGGGCAGTTTCTTGTTCCTCCTCCTCCTCCTCCTCCTTCCTCTTCCTCTTCTTTCTTCCTCTTACTCTTCCTTCTTCCTCTTTTTCCACCTCCTCCTTCTTCCTCTTCCTCTTCTTTCTTCCTCTTTCTCTTCTTCTTCCTTCTTCCTCTTATTCCTCCTCTTCCTCCTCCTCCTCCTCTTTCTTCTTCTTTCCTTTTGTTGTTGCTTTACTATTTTCCTTTGCCTCATATATCCCAAATTTAGTATTGGAGAAACTGGAAACCCAGAAACATCAATGGCTGAAAATAAAGCTACAATAAAAGCTTTTTTATAATAAAAGCTTCCTGGCCAGAGGACTGTTAAAAAGCAGCTTAACAAGACAGAAAGCTTTTAGGCAGCAAGTGATCTACTGCAGTCAAACATCACAGAAAAACTGATTCTACCCCTGCCTTTGCCAGCAAAGGCCAAATGGGGACTAAGACTTCCTGCCTCACGAGGTTGTAGCTTGGTGCCACCACCTTGCCTGTGTGGTGTGGCTATTATTAAAAAGACAAATGATAACAGGTGTCGGTGAGGATGTGGAGAAAGGGAACTCTTGTGTACTGTTGGTGGGAAGGTACATTAGTACAGCCATTATAAAAAACAGTGTGGAGGTTCCTCTTGAAACTGAAAATAGAACTAACATATGATCCAGCAATCCCATTGTCAGGTATGTTAGAAGGAATTGAAATCAGTATGTCAAAAAGATATCTGCATCCCCATGTTCACTGAGGTATTAATCACAGTAGCTAAGATAGGTGTCCAACATCATGAACAGATGAAGAAAACATGGTTTATATACACAATGGAATACTACTCTGCCTTTAAAAAGGAGTAAATTCTGTCATTTTAAACAATGTGAATGAATCTAGAGGGTGTTAATCTAATTGAAATAAGACAGGCACAAAAAACAAATACCACATGATCTCACATGTGGAATATAAAAAACATGAACTCATAGAAGTGGAGAATATAATGGTGGTTACCAGAGAATGGGAGAGAGGGATGGGTAGGGAAAGGGTAGATGTTGATCAAATACAGAGGAATGAGCTTTAGTGATCTATTGCACAAAATGGTTACTATAACACTTAATGCATTTTATATTTCAAAATTGCTAAAAGAGTAGATTTTAAGTGTTCTCATCACAATAAATGGTATGGGAGGTGATGAATTGGTTAATTAGCTTGCTTTAGTCATTCCTAATGTAAATATATATATATATATATATATATATATATATATATATATATATATATATATATATCAAAACATCACATTGTACCCCATAAATATATAATACATACAATTATCATTTGCCAATTAAAAGTAAAATTAAAAGCTAATAAAGAGAAAGCTGAGTAGGGATTTGGGACTTCTCTTCCCTATGGTAACAGGCCCATCCACCTGTGATGTTGTGGAGACCAATTGGAGAGCCTGGTCTTCCACCTCCATATGGTGCTAGTGAGACTCTTTTCCACACTATCTAGAGCAGCTATATTAGTATAAGATGAAGTAAAACTCAGCGCAAAGAAAATTATCAGGGATGAAGAGGGACATTGCATAATGATAAAAGGGTTGATTCATTGAGAGTATTTAGCAATTCTAAACCCATCAAACAACAGAGCTGCAAAATTCAAGTAGGTGAAGCAATAACTGATAGAATTGAAAAGAGAAATAGACAAATCTACAATGATAGTTAGATTTCAACACTCCTCTCTTTTTAAAAATTGATAGAACAATAGATAGGAAGTTAGCTAGGATATAGAATTCAAAAGCATCAGTAACCAACAGGATCGAATCAACATTTACACAGAACTCCACTCAACTAAAATAGAGCACAGATTCTTTTAAAATACTCATGGAACATAATTAAAAATAAACCACACCCACTAAAAAAGAAATATTAAAGCTTTTAAATAATTATAGAGTGTGTTCTTGGGCTATATTTGTATCAAACTAGAAATCAATAATACAAGATAACAGGAAAATATCCAAACACTTGGAAAAAAAACAATATACTTCTAGTAGTCCTTCTGTTAAAGAAGGCTGACACTTCAAAGGAAGCCAAAATACACATTGAACTGAATCTGAAAGAAAATACAACAAACCAAAATCTCTCAGACACTGTTAAAGCTGTGCAGAAAGGAAAATGTATAGCACTAAATACATAAACTAGAAAAGAGGAAAATTATCAAATCAATTACCCTAACTCACATCTCTATAACTTAGAAAAACAGCAGCAAAAGTTTCAAAGCAAACAGAAAGAATGTATTCATAAAACAACAAAAATAAAGCAATGAAATTATAAACAGACAATAGAGAAAATTAATGAAAAATCTGTGTTTTTTTGTAATGATAAGTTAAATTGGTCAACCTCTAGCAAAAATGACAAAGAAAAAAGAGAGAAGAGAAAAATTATTAAATCAGTAAAGAACAAAGTTATATTACTACACACACTGCAGAGATCAAAAGGAAAGTAAAAGCATACTACATAAACCTTAGTACACATACATTTGACAAGTGAAATGGACCAATTTCCTCGAAGGGCATGACTTATCACAAATTACCCTGTATGAAAAAGACAAGTTACAGAGTACTATAGGTGTTAAGGAAATTGAATTCATAGTTTAGAAAACTATGAAAAATGAAATTACAAGGCTCAGATGGTTTTACCAGAGAATTCTGCCAAACTTTTAAAGAAGAATTAAAACCAATTCTATATAATTTACTCCAGAAAAAGAGAAGAGAATGCATCCCAAACCAGATAATGAAACCAATATTGCTCTAATACCAAACTAGATGACGATAGTATGAACAAGCTCTTTCCAATTGCCTTTATACACAGAGTTGAGGATAGATGTAGGAATACTTTCTACAATCTGAGTAATGTTTGTAGAAGAAGCTTCTTGCTGCCACAGCTGTGATACTTTATGAGAGATTAAACGTTTTTTTGTTTGTTTGTTCTGTTTTTGGTGGCTGGCCAGTACGGGGATAAAACTCCTAGACATGAGTCTTTTCAGCACTGTGTTCTAACAAACTGAGCTAATAGGCCAGCCTGAGATTCGAGTTTGAAAAGGTGTTACAACTAGTGAGAACAGTACATGCAAATTTGATCTTAGCACTTCTTAAAATCATTTATTTACTAGTATACTCAAGATATCGGTTGTTTTTCCTTCTTTATTTTTTTCTTTACATAGTCCCTTCTTTGAAAACCTGCTCATATCCCATTCTCAGAGACATCTTCCTTGGGTCCTACTAAAAGGGCATCAAGTTATGTAACTCCACCTCTGCCATTAATTCAACTAGACATTGTCATGTCATTAAAGCTGGTCCAATTGAATTCTGACTCTTAAGAAACTGGGACTCAGACTAAGCCACCACTTTGTCTGATGAACATTTGGAATAAGAGGTTATGTACAGCTAGGGAGTCCATTTTCTACTACACACATGAAATAGAAAAATTCTAGAAAGAGGGAAGATAAAAACAGCAGATAAGATAGATACATGAACATTAGAGAGTATGCAGCCCTTAGAGTCAGAGAAATTAACCCTTAGTTCATGACTTTTTAGTTTCTGCTTATAGTTACTCAGATTCCGTGAGATACCATTTACCTTTCAATAAGTTATTTTAGGTTGTTAAGCTAGTACAATTTTTTTTTCTTTAATAGCTAAATGATAACCAAGTAAGGTGCATTTTATATGCAAACGCAATATCCGAAATAAAAAATGCAGTGGTAAAAAGACAGGGTTCTTGCTCATACAAGGAGCTTACAGTTTGGCAATAATAGTTTCCTATTAATAAAGGTATTTGATTATCATAATATAAAATCAATGATATAGTAAAAACTTATAAAGTAAAAAGAAAAATTAAAATAAGTTAAAATTAAATCATTAAGTTACTGTAACTCCATCACTTTTGAAATATTATGTATTTGGACAATGACATATATATATATATACACACATATATATATATAATAAATAATATATACATATATATATAATAAATGTTATATCTGTCTTCCTATCCATATATCTATCTATAATGCTTTCTTACTGTGAACCAATCATAGTTATAATACTTTATACATTTTATATCAGTCAATTCCCTGAACAATCCTATGAATTAGTTGCTAACATAATCAACATTTATTTCACAGAAGGCATCTGAATCATAGGGCAGTTAAATAATTTTCTGTAAATTAGAAAGCACCCAGAAAGTGTTAGTTCAGGATTTGAACTCAGTCAGAATCCAGATCTCACTCCCTTAATGTTTATAATATATTGTCTTGCCACAAAATTGGCACCACATCATAAAAATGCTGTTTTCTCCTTTTCCTATAACTAGCATATTTTTGCATTTTTTCCTTTATGTTTTTGTCCATTCAGTTAATAATATTTATTAAGCACATGCTATGTTAGGTGGGCCCTCCAAGAAACAGACACTGAGGCCAAGACAGCAGCTCAAGATGTTTATTGCCTGTGAAAAATAAAAAAACAAGAGAAAGCAGGATTGGGAAGGCAAGCATTTTCAGACAGTGATGCAGATGTGACAAATGTGATAAGAAAGGTGGGAGGAAACAGGATTGGTCAGTGAGCTTTATAAAATCAATGAGTTCATATAAAAAAGGAGCTTCGGGGAAGAGTTTATTAGATGGGATGTGGTTCCCACAATAATCAGTCATTGACTGGGGCTGCTCAAAAGTACAACCTTGTTCAAAATCTGGATTTTGAGGTGGATCCTGACAGTGTAAACAACAGGAGGCTCTTAACTAATTGCACTGTTTGCAGCTAAACTGCAAGTTTTTCCTTGGAGATCTGAGAAGGACATTTCGATTGCCACCACAAATATTATGTACTAAAAATGGTGCTAAGTGCAGGGAATTCAATGGTAAATGAATGAAAACACCTGTTTTTTGGAAAAGATAGACATTAATAAAACAACAGCAACAATAAATAAATTTACGTTTGCAAGCACAGTAAGTGCAATAAAGGATATACCTATAATACTTTGGCAACATTTAGTTTGAAAATTTGGCATAGTCTAGACCTTCATGTATTTTTGTCTGAAGAAATAAACACTTGATGAAGATGGGAAGAGGAGTTTTTCAGCCAAAATAAATAGCATCTGGAGGATTTATGGCACTAGGGAGAAATGTAAAAACTGACAGAAGACTATTTTTACTAGAGCAAAAGTGAAGATTGTACTAGAAAATAAAGGGCTTGGTAGGCCATGCTAAGAATTTTTTAGAACATTTTTTCGTAAAGCATGTTATACCATAAGCACTTTCCCAGATGATTAGCTGTTCCTTTCCAAGAAAAACTTTGGACTATTTAATTTTAAATATATACTATAATCTAATTAACTCACCCAGCTGTTGTTAGACTAAGTTGTATTTTTTTAGCTTATTGTAAACGATGCCTCAATAAAAATTGTATTTTTATTGTGTCATGTATTATATCTGTAAGATTAATATCCAAAATAAGATTACTCATCAAAGTGTATTATACATTTATGGTTTTGAAGTATATTTCAAAAGCAAACCATAAACAAAGATATTAACATAAAGAAAAAATCTATTTCTATATATTGCCTTGCAATCTTCCCACAAAATAATGCTGTTTTCTTTTTTTAAATGTGTCCTCCTAGTTCTTGTTTATATGAATAGTTACTGGCTCACCTTTTCAATATTGAGCTGTAGAATCATTGACCATGGATATTTTTACAAACCATAGTCACTATTCATCTTGGAACACATATCATACAGTTGCCCATGTGAGAAAATAGTTTGATTATAAATCAATACCTGAAATTCAAAGTATGTGCCCTTCTGATTTAATTTGTGCTTGTTCCAGAAAACATTATTTTTCTCTCAGTGTACTTCAGCATGTACTTCTTGTGACAGGCAATGAGAGGGACTGGTGTGTCTCAGGACCAGCCACTTGGAAGGATGACTACCTATCTCTTTGAGATCCCCCTTTTGAGTATAGCACATAGCCTATATTGTACAGCAAATCATCTCCAAATACTCATGCATTTACAAAAATCCAGCTAGCTTTTCTGAGGATTACAGCAACAGACCAATATACAAATAGACACTGTATTGGAAAGATACAATTATATTAGTCTGTTTTTGTGTTGCTATAATGGAATACCTGAGACTGGGTAATTTATAAAGAATAGGGGTTTATTTAGCTCACAATTCTGGGGAGGTGGGTCTTGCAGAGGCCTCAGGCTGCTTCCACTTATGATGGAAAGAGGCAAAACAGCCATCAGGTGCAAAAGATCACATTGAGCAAAACTAGTAAGGGGGATCAAGAGATGCCAGATTCCTTTTAACAACCAGCTCTTGCAGGAACTAATAGAGCAAGAACTCACTCACCCCCAACCCAGGCAGGGCATTAGTCTATTCATGAAGGATCCACCCCTATGACCCAAATGCCTCCCAACACTGCCACACTGGGGATCAGATTTCAACATGAGCTTTGAGGGGGACAAACATATCCAACTATATCAACAATCTTTTATACAAAATTTTATCATTTATATTTAATGTGTATAACATGATGCTTTGTTACACATTGTATTAGTCCCTTTCTGTTGCTTATAACAAAATAACTGGCATTGGGTAATTTATAAAAAAACAAAATTTATTCCTTACAGTTTTGGAGGCTTGGAAGTCCAAAGTCCAGGGAACACATCTGGTGAGGTCTTGGTGGTAATGACATATATGATCTTATATGATAATGATTTCCCTTGTTGCAATTAATTCTTCACAATTAATATTTTAATATAGTGGAAATAACCCAATGGGTAGATGTATGATAACTAGATCTTATGCATTATACTTAATCAGTCACTGGGCATAGAATTTGCTTCCAGTTTATCACTCATAAATAATGGTCCAACAACTGCTCCAAATACAGTTTTTTCCTTCTTTTTGAATAGCTTAAAGTTTAAATTATATAGCCTTGACACATATTGCTAATTTTTTTACCAGTTAATGAGAACACTTGAGACACTATCACTATCTAAAATAATAGAAGGATGCATTTTTTTCCCATAAGAATGGAAATGTACCTCTTTGATTATAGTAGAAGGAAAAGTGTTTTCACAGATGTGTTTCCTCAGATGAACTTATCCTATATAAAGATATTTTCCATTGGAATATTTAAAATATTTTTAAAAATGTTTTATTTTTATATTATTAAAAATAAGTTTTTTTCTATTTTCAATGTGTTTTTTCTTCTTTTCACATATGACACAGTGAGCCTTTTCTTCCTATTTTACCTATTTAATGTAATATTATCAATTACTCTATGAAAAGAACCTGTCAATCACATTAAATGAAAATATATGCTCCACTCAGTGTTTTATGTTTACGTAGTTTATAATTTTGCAATGCATTTTATATTATTTTTCTTACTTAGGATTGAAGAATTGTGAAATATTCAAGAAGCAACTTGTGTCCATCAACAGTCGAACAAATGTGCTACATACACACAATGAAATACTATTTACTCTTAAAAAAGAGGAAAATCCTGTCATTTGTGACCACATGGATGAATGTAGAGGACAATATGTTAAGTAAAATAAGCCAATCACAAAAAGATGAATACTGTGTGATATCATTTATATGTGAAATCTAAAATAATCAAGCTCACAAAAGCAGAGAGTAGAATGGTAATTACCAAGGGTCGGGAGGAGGAATTGAAAAAATATTGATCAAAGGATATAAAATTTCAATTAGATAGGCAAAATAAGTTCAAGAGATCTATTATATAGCATGTATATACATTATATAGTTAAAAATGTATTATATAGCTGAAAATTGCTGAGAGTATATTTCAAGTCTTCTCAGCACAAGAAAATATGTCAGGTAATGCATATGTTAATTGGCTTGATTTAGCCATTCCACAATGTATAAATATTTTCAAAACATTTTGTTATGCACCATAAATATATACAATTTTTACTCATCAATTTAAAAATAATTGTTAAAAAAAACCGAAAAAACATTGTGGACTTCCAGGGGAGGGCTCAAGATGGCAGAGTAGTTGGTTCCTGGTGTCGCTCTCTCCCACAGAGTGACCAATTTGCAGTTTTTGAGGAACAGCAACAGAGGACCCAAAAACTGTGCTGGAATGGATAGAAGCTACCCTCCATGGGACCCCAGTTCAGGTTGCTCCCCATTTTGTAGTAAGACTTTAGAGCTTTTGTCCTCACAGGCCCTGAGCCTGCTAGCCAGAGAAGGCAGGCAGGGCCAGGGAAGGACTTCTGGCCCTGGCTGTCCCATCTCCGTAAGCAGCCTGAGAGGCTCCAGGATCCTAAGCCCCAAGTCAGACAAGCTGGTGAATGCAGGTGGAGTAGGACTTCTGGTGCAGGCCATCCATCTCCATGAGCAACCTGAAAGGTACATGTTCCCAAGCCCTGAGCCAGACGAACTGGTGAAGGCTGATGGGGTGGGAATTTCTGCCCAGGCTGTCCTGTCTCTGTGAGCAACCTGAGAGGCTCAGGGTTCCCAAGCCCCAAGCCAGGCAAGCTGGTGAACACAGGCAGGGTGGGACTTCCAGCCCAGGCCGTCTGTCTCCATGAGTGACTTGAAAGGATCTGGACTCCCACATCACCCAACCAGCCGGTGAAGGCAGGTGGGGTGGGACTTCCAGTCCAGGCTAGTTTCTGCTGTCCAGAAGCAGCAGACCCTCCAGAATCAAAGCCAGACATCAGGGTGAAATGAGTGAACTGTGATACCCCCAGCCACAATGACAAAACACCAAAGGAAAGAAACCAGAAATATGAAAAATCAAGAAAGTACATTGCCACCAAAGGAAATTAATAAATTACAAGTGCTAGATCCTACAGAACAGGAAGTCTGTGAAATGACAGACAAGGAATTTAGAGGAACTATTCTAAGGAAACTAAATGAGATACAAGAAAACTCAGTGAAACAACACAATGAAATGAGAAAAAACATACCGGATCTGAAAGAAGAAATGTACAAAGAAATCAATGCCTTGAAAAAGAATGTTGCTGAGCTTGTGAAGCTAAAGGATTCATTCAGTGAAATAAAAAATACAACAGAGAGTTTAACCAGCAGACTTGAACAAGCAGAAGAGAAAATTTTTGACCTCGAAGACAGGCTATTTGAGTTATCACAGGCATACTGGAGAAAAGAATAAAGAATAAAAAAAAAATTGAAGAAAATTTAAGAGAGAAAACTGACAACCTTAAGCACTCAAATATCCAAATCATGGGTATTCCAGAAGGGGAGGAAAAAATAAATGGCATTAAAAACATACTCAATGAGATAATAGCAGAAAACTTCCCAGGTATAGGAAAAGTCACAGATTCCCAGATTCAGGAAGCTGAAAGATCACCAAACACATTCAACCCAAAAAGGTCCTCTCCAAGTCATGTGATAATCAAACTGATAAAAATCAAAGACAGAGAGAGAATCTTAAAAGCTGCAAGAGAGAAGTGGCAAGTCACTTATAAGGGAGCCCCAATCAGAATAACATCAGACTTTTCATCAGAAACTCTAAAAGCCAGAAAAGAAGGGGATGATATATTCAAAACACTAAAGGAAAAAACTGCCAGCCAAGAATACTTTACCCAGCAACACTATCCTTCTGAAATGAAGGACAAATGGTATATTTCTCAGACAAACAAAAACTGCAGGAGTTCAATACCACACAACCAGCCCTACAAGAAATTCTCAAGGGAGTACTGGGTTTGATACCACAAAAACAACCATCACTACCATGAATACAAAAGAAAGAACAATACCTACCAGCAAAACAAAAATGCTAACAAAAGAGAGAAAAATAGTTTATATATCACCCCAAGAAACCAAAAAATATAGGAGACAATTTGAAAGAAAGGAAGAAAAGATACTTAAGACATCTAAACAAAAAATCAGTATAATGCTAGGAGTAAATCAACAGCTTTCAATAATAACCCTAAATGTATCAGCACTACACTCTCCCGAGTGAGCCACGGGCCAGCCTATAACCCTAAATGTAAAGGGACTAAATTCCCCATTCAAGAGACACAGACTGACTGGATTAAAAAGATGGACCCCACAATATGCTGTCTCCAAGAGACTCACGTGACTTGTAAAGACACACACAGACTAAGAGTGAAAGGATGGAAAAAGATATATCATGTAAGTAGAAATGAAAAACGAGCTGGAGTAGCTATTCTTACATCAGATAAAATACACTTTCAAGCAAAAACCATTAAAAGAGATAAAGATGGCCAATGTATAGTGATAAAAGGATCTATCCATCAAAAGACATAACAATCATAAATATATATGCACCTAATGTCAGAGCAGCCAGATTTACAAAGCAAACACTATTAGCTCTAAAAAAAGAAATAGACACTAACACTGTAATAGAGGGAGGCCTGAACACCCCACTCTCATCATTGGACAGATCATCTAGGCAAAAAATCAACAGAGAAACACAAGATCTAAACAGTACCTTAGAACAATTGGATTTGGCAGATATCTACAGAACATTCCACCCAACAATCTAAGAATATTCATTCTTCTCATCAGCACATGGAACATTCTCCAGGATTACCACATGTTAGGTCACAAAGCAAGTCTTCACAAATTTTAAAAAATGAAATTATTCCATGTATTTTTTTCTGATCACAATGGATTAAAATTAGAAATCAATAATACATGAAACTCTGAAAACTATACAAACTCATGGAAATTAAACAACATTCTACTTAATGGCATGTGGATCCAAGAAGAAATTAAACAGGAAATCAAAAATTTCTTGGAACTAATGAAAATAATGACACATCATACCAAAACCTGTGGGATACTGCAAAAGCAGTTAAGGGGGAAATTTATTGCATTAAATGCTTACTTCAGAAGAATGGAAAGATGGCAAATAAATAACCAAACACTTCACCTTAAAGATCAAGAAAAACAAGAACAATCCAAACCTAAAGTTAGTAGATGGAAAGAAATAATTAAGATCAGAGCAGACCTAAATGAAATAGAAACACAAAAAACACTACAAAAGATCAACGAAACAAAAAGTTGGTTCTTTGAAAAGATTAATAAAATTGACAAACCTTTAGCAGGACTAATTAAGAAAAGAAGAGAGAAGACCAAAATAAAAAAGAAAATTAGGAACGAAAAAGGTGATATTACAACTGACACCTCAAATACAAGGAATCATTAGAGACTACTGTAAACCTCTATATGTCAACAAACATGAAAATCTGGAGGAAATGGATAAATTTCTGGACAAACACAAACTACCAAAACTAAGCTAAGATGATGTAAAAAATCTAAACAGACCAATAACAATAAAAGAGATTGAAGCTGTTATCAGAAGGCTCCCAACAAAGAAAACCACAGGACCAGATGGATTCACAGCAGGATTCTACCAAACATTCAAAGGGGAATTGACACCAATTCTCTACAAACTATTCCAAAAGATTGAAACAGAGGCCATTCACCCAAACTCATTCTATGAAGCAAACATCACCCTGATACCCAAACCAGATAAAGACACAATAAAAAAAGAAAACTACAGGCCAATATCCTTGATGCATACAGATGCAAAAATCCTCAATAAAATACTAGCTAACAGAATACAGCAACATATATGCAAAATTATACACCATGATCAAGTGGGATTCATCTCAGGGATGCAAGGTTGGTTCAACATATGCAAATCAATAAATGTGATATACCACATTAATAAAAGCAAAGATAAAAACTACTTAATCATCTTTATTGACACTGAGCAAGCATTTGACAAAATTCAACATCCTTTCATGATAAAGACTCTTTACAAGTTAGGCATAGATGGAAAGTATCTCAACATAATTAAAGCCATATATGATAAGCCCACTACCAATATCATCCTGAATGGGGAAAATCTGAAAGCTTTTCTCTTAAAAACAGGAACTAGACAAAGATGCCCACTCTCACCACTCCTATTCGACATAGTGTTGGAAGTATTAGACAGAGCAATCAGAGAAGAGAAGGAAATAAAAGGCATCCAGATTCGAAAGGATGAAGTCAAGCTGTCCCTTTTTGCAGATGATATGATCCTATTTTTTGAACCGCCTAAAGTGTCTATAAAAAAAACTCCTAGAGTTGATAAACGACTTCAGCAAAGTTGCAGGGTACAAAATCAACGCACAAAAATCACTAGCATTTCTATACGCCACCAGTGAACATGCAGAAAAAGAAATCAAGAAAGCTAGCCCATTTACAATAGCCACCAAAAAAATAAAATACTTAGGAATAAAAGTGACCAAGGATGTGAAAAATCTCTATTGAAGAGAACTAAAAACCACTGCTGAGAGAAATTAAAGAGGACACAAGAAAATGGAAAGATTACCTATGTTCTTGGATTGGAAGGATTAACATTGTAAAAATGTCCATGTTACCCAAAGTGATGTACCAATTTAATGTAATCCCCATCAAAATTCCAATGACATTTTTCTCTGAGGTGGAAAAAGCTATCCAGACATTTATATGGAACAACAAAAGACCACACATAGCCAAAGCAATCCAGAGCAAAAATAAAAAAATAAAGCTGGTGGCCTAACACCACCTGTATTTAAACTATAATACAAAGCTATAATAACCAAAACAGCATGGTACTGGCATACAAACAAACACACGGATCAATAGAACAGAATAGAGAACCCAGAAACTAACCCATATTCCTACAGCCATCTGATCTTTGACAAAGGCAGCAAGTCTACATATTGGGGAAGAGACTGCCTTTTCAACAAATGGTGCTGGGAAAACTGGATAATCGTATGTAGGAGAATGAAACTAGACCAATATCTTTCACCATACACCAAAATCAACTCAAAATGGATTAAAGAATTAAATATATACCATGAAACAATAAAACTCCTTAAAGAAATCATAGGGGAAACACTCCAGGAAATAGGAGTGGGTACAGAATTCATGAATAGGAACCAAAAAGCACAGGCAACTAAAGGTGAAATAAACAAATAGAATTATATCAAACTAAAAAGCTTCTGCACAGCAAAAGAAACAATCAAAAAAAAAAAAAACCAACAGAGTGGGAGAAAATATTTGCTAAATATACATCTGAGAAAGGATTAATATCCGGAATATACAAGGAACTCAAACAACTTTACAACAAAAAAACAAATAACCCAATTAAATAATGGGCAAAGGAGCTGAACAGACATTACTCAAAGGAAGATATATGAATGGCCAACAGACACATGAAAAAGTGCTCAATATCCCTCAGCATCAGGGAAATGCAAATCAAAACCACACTGAGATACCATCTCTCTCCAGTTAGGATGGCTAACATCTAAAAGACTGTGAATGATAAATTCTGGAGAGGTTGTGGAGAAAAAGGAACTCTTACCTACTGTTGGTGGGGCTGCAAAATGGTGCAGCCTTTATGGAAAATGATATGGAGGTTCCTCAGACAATTGCAGATAAATCTACCATATGACCCAGTGATCCCACTGCTGGGAATATACCCAGGAGAATAGAAATCATCATGCTGAAGGGATACCTGTAGTCCATTGTTTATTGCAGCTCTATATACAATATCCAAGAGCTGGAACCAGTTGAAATGTCCATCATCTGATGAGTGGATGAGGAAACTGTGGTACATCTACACAATGGAATACTACTCTGCTATAAAAAAGAACGAAATACTACCATTTGCAATAACATGGATGGACTTAGAGAAAATTATATTAAGTGAAACAAGTCAGGCACAGAAAGAGAAATACCACATGTTCTCATTTATTTGTGCAAGCTATAAATTAATAAGTAAATAAACATACAAACAAATAAAGAGTGGGAGAAAGAAGAAAGAATAACCACAAAAATTCCTTGAACTATTTAAGCCAAGTGCACAGATACGATGTGGGTGGGGGGGTGGGGAGAGGAACGGATAAAGGGGCATGAAAATCAAGTACAACATATTTTAAGGAGTAAAATAAAATAAATAAAATAAAATTTTTAAAAATAGCATAGTGTAAAGGACATGGTTGGATAGTAAAAGTACTACTGAGTAAAATCAGACAGGGTGCTGGTGTTAATTTACTTAACTCTCTCCTGTAGGTAGAATTGTAACATCAATTTTCCGGGATTCAGTTAATTTAAAAGATCTAGAATTGAAATACTACATTCTTCTGCTGATTGAATTGATGTAGTTAAAGTGAAGTATGCATATCAAATTAGAATTAAAATTTATGGAGTACATTGTGAAACATTCTGGGTGAAACAAATTTGTATTTTGGACTTTGCTTCTGTCGCTGGTTTTCAGCACTGGCTTTATGCCTGGCTGTATGATGCTACTTTGTCCAAATCATGTCATTAAGTTCTCCCTCTCTATCTCTTTTTCTCCCTCTTGATTTTTACAATTTTGATGTGACACGGTCTTTAAAGAGAAAAATGTCCTATTTCGTTTCAATGTTTTCCTGTATCTTAAAGTAAAATTTAGCTGTTCAGCATATTGGAAGAAGCATCAATTTATTTTTTATTAAGTCAGATTGAGAGCAATATGAAACATAGATTAATATATTTGGAGATTGTTTATGCAAATCTTGACATAAAGTCTCCAAATAACACAAATAGTGAATTTCAGCCACAAAAACCGTGTAACTGTTCAAACAGTAAGCGCAAAGGAGAGGCCAGGACAAAAGTTTGCAATCACAGCGAGTTTATTTGGGAAATAATCCCATGGATACAGAAGTTAACAGGGAAGGAGGGAAAGCCAGTCACAAGCACATGTTGTCAAGTTGGCCGCTGCTTTGGGTGAGTGGTACGCCATCCTATGGGACCTTCTGAAGAGCCTAGAAAATGTATTTCAGAACTCTATTTCCCCACGAATTGAAAGAGAAACACTTATCCCTTTACTTATGTCCCTATTATTCAAGGGTAGCACATTCATGAATTCCAAGTAAGTTCACAAAGGGAGGCAATGTGGGTTGTGCCCATATTAATGTATTTGAAGCATGCACGGAATTGACTGACACCTATGGCCTTGAGTAAGAGATTAAGTCGAAATAATTTAAAGTCACATAAAAAATTATCTAATACATCGTATTATAAAACCAATTACACTCTGTAAATGTAATTGATGGATTAAAACAGGGAAACTTCTCAGTGCAGTCCTAACAATTTCTATCTTTTATGACATAGTATGGTGTAGGTGGAAAGAAAATACATTTAATCAGAAAGATTCGATTCTTCCATTTACTAGATATGTTATGGTGAGAGAATTACGTGGATTCTCCTAATACCATCTTTCTCTTTTCTAAAATTAAGACTAGGAGGTATTAATGAGATAATATATGCTAACTGCTTAACACCCCGTAGGTACTCAAAAATTGTTTTCACCCTCCCTCTATTCATTTAGCAGCTAATAATAATCATAAATTGTTTTCCTATAGTGCTTTCTAGTTCACAAAATTTAAACCCGTCATTTCATTTGACAACCAGATTGTGATGTCTCCAGAACATATATCATGTTTTATAAATGAAAACACGATGTACCTAATGAGTAAGCAATTTGTAACTCAAATTCTTTTTGTTTCTCATCACATACAGCGTTCTTTCAACTATGTGATGCTGCCTCCTAAGAATATATCTTAGTTAATTTCAAATTATCTTCATCATAAATTAAGTTTTATGGTGTCTTTGGGGTTGTTGGTGTGCATATTGGTACAAGTCACCGACCTCATTCTCAGAGTGTTAAAGAGTTAGAAATGATTGTGCTGGAACTAGGTGTGAATGTAACTGTTATGATGTCTATATTCTCCAAGGGGACAAATTCTTACCACACTCTTCTAACTTTTTGTTAGAGTTGTACAATATCCACCAACTGTATAGTGTCTGGCTGTTTATGCATGTCATAAATGCAATTCTGACTGAGATCAATGATACAACCCATCTTATATTGAGTCTCCATATCTCATAAAGATAATACCATATTTCACAAAGACTTAGTATTTACTTTTCAAACCACCATATCATCTTCAAAGAAGAGGAATGGAAAAAAATTATCCCTGTACTTCATTTGTAATGAAGTACATTTTGCTTTTCTCTGTTCTCTTTATTTCTCATGTGGTTGAAAATGGACTGTACTTTTGAGATTTTCATCACAGAAGTCTCTTCTATTTCCCCCACCAGTTATAAAATCGCCTTGGCTTCCACCTTCTTAAAGAGTCATATCTTCTAATGTTGTTGTCAATGCTCTCCTGGTTGAAATAAGGAGGTTCTCCTTTTCCTTCCTTTGGAAATTTTGCTGTGAAATTATCTCCTCAGGTCTCCATTAATAGGTTAAGCAAATTTCCATCCGTCCAGTTACCTTGCTCATTTTGTCAATCCTAAAGTATACATAAATATGAGAACATAGTTTTTATTTTTTATTTTGTCTTCCTTACTTTTTAAAAATTCACGGCACTACCATTTTGTATTAGAACTAATATTACCTGCATTTGAAATGCTTATATGTTGCTTTGAAAAGCTTCAATTCTTGAAGGATCAATCAATTTTTGAAGATGGTTTAAATTTTAGCACCTGGTAATTTCAACAATTAAAAGCTAGATAAGCAGGCATATGTTCTCCTACATATTATTTGTTTGAAAACAGAGTGTGACTAACCATACACAACTATCCCAGTTATCCAAGAGCTGAGATATTTATATTTAAACAAATCATCCTCTTGTGTAATATCTAGAGATGTTGAACATGGCATGCCTTATAGATAGTGTTTATGGTGTTTATTTACAAAGACATAAACAACATTTTGTCCAAAGCAGTAATTTGAAAAACTTATTACAATGTAATCCCCATGACTCCTAAAAACAATTCTTGGAATTTCTTAAAGAAACTATATATTTCTATGTGTATTAATATTAATGATTTATTTTATAAAGATGCTTTTATTCCATTTACACTATATTGAACTTAGTTGTTTTGGTGTGAGAAGTGTGGTGATGGTGTTATAGTCTCTGTTTTTAGAATCAAAAGTTGATTCCCGCCCCCCCCCCTTCTATTCCTTTCCTTTTCCAACTCTTCTAGGTACTATTTTGTGAGGTAAAATTTTTTTCTGCTGAGATTTAGGAGAAAATCTTAAAGTGTCCATTAATACTCTGTGCACTTTTCTTTTGCTATTATCTGTTTTATAGGTTTTCCATTTATCGGAATAGTTGGATGGATCCAGGACTGATGTATTGTGTTAGTAAAATAGGAAAACCACGGGGCAAACTTCTTGAGGATATTGCTGCAGTAATAGTTTAAACAAGGGATCATATAGTCTTTAATACATGTTTAAGGAACTGAAGACAGAGAGAGGCTGGAAGTTCGAAAGAAAATTGAGGGACAGTCAGAGAGTTTGGGGGAAGATTTTATGAGGCTGGAGAACAGTTTTATTATAGAGTGAGGGAGAAAACTGGAAGGATGGGATGTTGTAGAAAAACATGAAATCACTTTTGTAATTTAAAAAAAATGGTCTGATTCTGGAGGATAAACAAAGCCTTGGTTGACTGGCCCAGGAATGGTTGAAATGAACAAAAGTGATCATTCATTGGAAGGATATAAAACTTGAATCTACCTGAGTATTGTATAGGCAATGTGCTTTGTTATAGAAGTCACACAGGAAAAGCTAAGAGAAGTGGAGGGAGATGTCAAATGAAGGTGCAGTGGTTAATAATTGGTGGTGGGTGGGGGTGAGGTGGAAGACCAGGAGTTTGTAGAACAGAGATGAAGCAGATGCATTGTTGGTTAGCTTTGTTTAGGACATTGATGTAGAAGGAGAAATGTTAGTTAAGATAGTACTGGTTTGGAGAGAAATTGGAAAACTTTGAAAATCCTATACTCCCCTTCCTCTATCTGCAGAAGATGACGTGCTCCATTACACTGAAACTGTCCGAAGGGGAATCAGTGGTATAAATAAGTTGTTCTGGCCAACCAAGAAGTTGAAATTGCCACAAAAGCAGCAGCAGGGGAGTTTCCACAAGAGAATGCCCCAAACTGTCCCAAGATGGGGGCAGTAGGGATTCCAAAGAAAGGAAGACTGAATGCCAGCCAGGGTGATTACTCCAAAGCATTTATTTGGTACAGAGGCAGCTGCAATGTATCCTTATAGCAGTCAGCAAGACAAAGGATGTTCTATCTTAGTATGTTCACAGGGAGGGGATCCAGTTATAGCAATTACATACCTTTACCTGTGTCTAGGAAGGTTCAAGGCTCCGGCATGGATTCAGGCCTGTAGGGGAAATATGCAGCTGGCTGGGTCATGGAGTGGTAAATGCTGTCTATATATTTCTGCATCAGTAAGGTGGAAAAAGGGAGGGAAACTGAGGAACCCTACATAGGAGAGCCAGTGTTCAACTATGTAACAACCAGCAGTGTTTCACGGAAATTTTGAAAATGTAGTAGTTCTAGAGGGTACAATGGAAAAGATTGTAAAGGGATGGCAAGTTTTCCTGAGAATAGAGTAGTAGTAGGATATAAAGTGGGGAGAGGAGAGATGAAGACAAAAACATATATTTTACGATTGTAGAAGATGTATAAGCAATCAGGGCTGTGCAATTATTTGATTTCAAAGATTATATATCTGAAGGGAAATGTTTTAAATGAGATTCTATCTTGATTGTTTAGGCCAGAGTATTCTTTCTGTGGTTGACCTTTTCTTTCTTAGAAAATACATCATTTATCCCATGCTGTGAGAGAATACAATATCTTTTGATGGACAAGGCCTTTGTAGTAAATTCTACCAAAGGCATTATTAATACTAACTATGATAACAAAAACAATAACAAGAACAAATGTAGATGATTGTCACCGGATACTTATCATGTTACAACCACTGTGATAGGCATTTAAAACATTATGTAATTCTTTGAGATAATGTGCATGGTAGAAAAAATTATCCACACTTTATTGTTGAGGAAACTGAGACCAAGAAAATTTATTTGACATACCAAAGCCACAAGCCTAATAAAACCATGATTTTCATCCACTGTCTTCTCAATTTCCCTAAAGTTTCACTGCTTTGGCCTTTTTTTCACAGATGTCTGATATCTTTCTGGTGTGTGGGTTATAGTGGTTTACCTTTCAGGACCTATTTCAATGTCTTCGTCTGTTTGGGCTTCTGTAACAAAATACTATAGACTGGGTGGCTTATGAATTTATTTCTCACAGTTCTAGAGGCTGGGAAGTCCAAGATCAGGACTTCCTGGCAAATTTGGTGCCTGGTGAGGCTCACTTCTTTGCTGTCTTCTTACTCAAACCTCACATGAGTGGAAGGATCGCTCTTGGTCCTATTTCATAAGGCACCAATCTTATTCATGAGGGCTCTGCCCCTATGACCTAATCACCTCCCCCAAATCTCACCTCCTAATAACAGCTTGAGGGTGAGGATTTCAACATATGAATTTGGGGGAGGGGACATAAACATTGAGACCAAAGCACTCAGCTTGGAATATACTTCACATTGTCTCTTTGCCTGACAACTGAGTGTGCCTGAGCTGAATCATACAAAATGGGAAAGGTACCATTAGGCTACAAGCTTATATGATCAAGGAAAAATCATTTAGATGCTGTCCGCCAAACACTGGCCTTACAAGCATAATCTTAGTATTGCCTTATTATTTTATTTTTTTTCAGTACTGTTCATGAATTGGAACTGAGCCAATCACACATATGGTTTTCACAGTCTGTGAAAATCAACATTCACAGGCATAAGTGCTGGTGAAAAAAAATAATCAAAGCCGAGGAGGTTGAATCAAAAGTTTCTTAGGGCTGTGGACTAACTTACCTGACAATTGTGCTAACAACTTTCATTAACCACTATTACATAAAAATGTTTGTGACCTCCATAATGCGTAGATGAGGAAATTCTCTTACGATCTATGTCATATTGGAGCATACAAAATTTCTTTGATTTAGTTGTTCTAAGAATAAGTAATATGATTGTTCTTCTGCATTCCCCTAAAAGGGAAGATGGAGATTTTGTTTCCTTATTTTCTATGTGGAGATCATCTATGCTTGCAAACTGACAATATTTCATAAATGAAAAAAAAAAAAACAATGGCATTTCTAATTTAATTCACATCATATTGTGTGTATGAGTGTCAAATTTCCTGTCACTTCAATCAATAGCTTTGTTTTCTGTTTTGAAAACACAAGTAGTTTAAGTGAGTTGACAAGTATTTTATATGTTTAATATCTATTTTCTCAAATGGTTGTTGTTGTTGATCAATACAGTTACCTACTTTATACATATTTGTATACTGACTCAAATAGAATTTTGAAATAAAAGCAAAGGGCCTACAAGACAGATTGTAAAGAAATGAAGAGGGGGAATTCTAATAAATAAAATGGTATTGTAAATGGGGCATCCATATTCATTATTCCTTGGAAAAACTCCTCTATGAATGACAGATTGGTAAGTAAAACTTGGGTAGGACAAAATGTTATAAAAGAGCCCTTAGTATTGTCAGAAGCAGTTATTTTTATTGATGACCTGCCACCTGCCAGCAATATCAATGTGTTTGATTAAATGTACATTGATATAATGAATTGCTGCCCTTAAGCCTTGGGCTTTCTAGCATAAGTTAAAAGAAGGCAATGCAGACATATCAAAATCAAGGTAAAATTACAACTATACACATGAAGATAGAATCAACAGACTACTAGAAACATGTTAAGTGACCCTAAAAAAAAATTCAGATGAAGTGAAACTGTTAGCCTGACCACATAATAGGATATTTTGCAGACAGGAATAGTTGATTATATTATCATCTACGTAAGGTGAGAAATGTATTTCAAATGTCTAAATCTTCTTAATACATTTTCTTCTAAAATTATAGCCAGGGATACCAACTCAACTGTAGTTGTATTAGAATTTTCACAGAAAATATTGTAAATCAAAATAGACTGCAAACTAAGAAAAACAAACTGAAAAACAAATTGACTAAACCCTCTTAGGGATCAAAAAATGACATAACGACTATGAATCAACTATGAATATACACAGAAAAAATGACCATTTAGCAATAGAATATTGCATTTTGGGGGAAGGAAAATGATTTGTTTTTTAAAGAAACTTGCCACCATGAGCAAAATTCCATTTTCACACATTTAATCACTTCAGAACTAATGCTTCCATAGCAATGGATGACCATTTAGCAAGGTAGCATATATTCACACTGAAAAATAATTAGTTTTGTTTTCTCATGAAAAGTACTGAGGATGTAAGTATGTCATTACTTATTTTAAGATCAATGATAGTGCAGTTGTTAATTGGTTTGTGTAGAGGCAAGAGGGAAGTAATTGGAAGAGAAGTTGATTAGTAGGAAGAAATTATGTTATTTTCTTATGCAATTTAAAAAATAATTAATTAAATTAACTAGAAAATAAAATTGTATATATTTATGGGCTACGATGTGATACTCTGATATACATATGTGTTGCAGAAAGATTTTTTCTCAGTAATTTATTTTTATTTTAACATTTACTTGTCCATGTTTGTGGGATACAGTGTGTTGTTTCAACACATGCATATACTGAACAATGATTCGCTTAGGGTGGATAGCATAGTTTGGTACCCATAGTCCACCACTTCTCCCCCACCCTCCCCACCCCTCCCGGTCTCTGGTAACCATTATTCTACTCATTAATTCTATGAGAACCACTTTTTTTTTTTTTTAGATTTCACATGAGTGAGATCATGCAGTATTTGTCTTTCTGTTGCTGACTCACTTCACTGTCGCTGCAAATGACAGAACGTCATTTCTTTTTAAGGCTGAATAGTAGTCCATTGTGTGTGTGTATATATATATATATACCACTGTTTTTTAATTCATTCATCTGTTGATGAACATTTAGATTGAGTCCATGTCTTGGCCATTGTGAATAACATTGCAATGAAAATGGGAGTTCAGGAGTCTTTTTGTTAAATTGATTTCACGCCCTTTGGGTATACACCTAGTAGCAGGATAGCTGGATCATAAGGTAGATCTATTTTTAGTTCTCTGAGGAGCCTCCGTTACTGTTTTACACAAAGGTTGTACCAATTTACATTCCCACCAACAATGTAGGAAGGTTCCCTTTTCTTCAAATCCTTGCTAGCATTTGTTATTTTCTTTCTTGTTGATAATACCCACTCTAACAGGGGTGAGATGATATCTCGTTGTGGTTTTAATTTGCATTTCCCTGATAATTAGTGAATTTGAGCATTTTTTTTTTATGTGCTTGTTGGCCATTTGTATGTCCTTCTTTTGATAAATATCTGCTCAGGTCCTTTGCCCATTTTTTAATTGAGTTATTTGCTTTTTGCTTTTGAGTTGTTTGATTTCCTTATATATTCCAGATATTAGCCCTTGTCTGAAATGTATTTTGCAATACTTTTCTCTTGTTCTGTAGGTTGTCTCTTCACTTTGCTGCTGTGTCCTGTGCAGAAGTAGTCTAATTTGTATATTTTTGGCTTTAGTTTTCTGTGCCTTGGAAGTTTTGCTCAGAAAAGTGCTGCCCACTCTCATTTCTTGTAGCATTTCCTCTATGTTTTATTCTTGTAGTTTCATAGCTTCTGGTCTTATATTTAGGTCTTTAATACATTTCAAGTTGATTTTTGTGTATGATGAAAGATAGGGGTCTAGTTTCAATCTCATGCGTGTGAATATCCAGCACCATTTATTGAAGAGGCTGTCCTTTCCTCACTGTTTATTTTTGGCACCTTTGTCAGAAATTCAGTTGGCTATAAGTGCTTGGGTTTATTTATGGGCTCTCTATTCCATTGTATTGGTCTTTTTTACTCTTTTAATGCTAGTACCATGCAGTTTTGGTTACTATAGCTTTATAGTATATTTTGAAATCAGGAAGTGTGATACCTTCAACTTTATTCTTTTTATTCAAGATTGCTTTCACTATACAAGGTCTTTGGTGGTTCCATACAAATTTTAAGATTGTCTTTTCTATTTTTGAGAAGAATGTTATTCATATTTTGATATGGATTGTGTTAAATGTGTTGATTCCTTTGGGTAAAATGGACATGTTGATAATATTAATCCTTCCAACCCAAGAAGATGGGATATTCTTCCTTTTATTTCTGTCCCTTCAGTTTTCTTCACCAATGTGTTATGGTTTTTATTGTAGATGTCTTTCACTGCCTTGACTGAATTTACTCTTAGTTATTTCACTTTTTGGTAGCTATTGTGAGTGGAATTATTTTCTTGATTTTTTTCTTCACCTATTTCATTATTGGCATATAGGAAGACTATTGATTTTGTGTGTTGATTTTGTATCCTGCAACTTTACTGAATTCATTTATTCTAGTAATTTTTGGTGGCATCTTTAAGGTTTTTCATGCATATGATCACATCATCTGCAAATAGCAATAGTTTGGCTTCCACCTTTCCAATTTGGAGTCCCTTTATTACTTACTCTTGCCTTACTGAACTGGCTAGAACTTCCAGTACTAAGTTGAATAAGAGTGGTGAGAGTGGGCATCCTTGTCTTGTTCCAGAGCTTAGAGGAAGAGCCTCCAATTTTCTTTCATTCAGTATGATATTAGCTGTGGATTTGTCTAACACGGGCTTACTTGTGTTGAGGTACATCCCTTCCACATTTATATGTTTGGGTATTTTTATCATAAAGGGTCTTGGATTTTATCAAATGGTTTTTCTGCATCAATTGAAATAATGTTTGTTTTCCTTCATTCTACTGATGTGACGTGTCACACTTATTGATTTGCATATATTGAACTACTCTTGCATATCAGAGATGAATCCCACTTGATCATGGTGAATAATCTTTTTAATGTGTGGTTGGATTCTGTTTGCTAGTATTTTATTGAGGATCTTTGCATCTATGCTTATTAGGGATGTTGGTCTGTAGTTTTCTTTTTTTCTGTGTCTTTTTTCCAGTTTTAGTATGAGGTTAATGTTGGCCTCATACAATGCATTTGTACGTATTTCCCCCTTTTCAATTTTTTGAAAGAATTTGAGAAGAATTGGTATTAGTTCTTCTTTAAATGTTTGTGAGAGTTCATCAGTAAAGCCATCTAGTCCTGTCATTTTCTTTGTTGAAAGACTATTACTGCTTCAGTATCATTACTTGTTATCAGTTTGTTTAGGTTTTCTAGTTTTTCATGGTTCAACCTTGGCTAAGTTGTATGTGTCCTGGAATTTACCCATTTCATCCAGATTATCAAGTTTGTTTACATATAGTTGTTTGTAGTAGTCTATTATAATTCTTCGTATTTCTGTGGTATCAGCTGTGATGTCTCCTTTTTCTTTTTTTATTGGTTATGAATATTCATGAGATACAAAGCTGATTGTCACCCCTCGTGCCCAAGATGTGAAGGCCAAATCCATACTGGCAGCATGTCTGTTAATACAAATTGTAATTATAACCATGTACGCCACCCAATTATTCCCAACCTTCCTCCCCCACCCCCTTTCCCTGCCACTCTACTTCGTATCCCAAGGTATGTTCTTTCCCTTTGCAAGTCCAACACACCACTGTGGTCTTTCTTTCCTTCCTTCTTTCTCTCTTAGCTGCCACATGTGAGTGAGTACATGTGGTATTTATCCCTCTGTGCTTTGCTTATTTCACTCAACATAAGTTTCTCCAGACTCATCCATGTTGTTGCGAATGGGAGAATATCATTCCTTTTTATGACAGTAGTATTCCATGGTGTATATATACCATAGTTTCCTTATCCAATCATCCATCAATGGACATTTATGTTGGTTCCTTGTCTTGGCTGTTGTAAACAGAGCTGTGATGAACATGGGAGTGCAGGTATCCCTTCAGCATGATGATTTCCATTCCTCTGGTATATACCCAGAAGTGGGATTACTGAATTGTACAGAAGATCTATCTGTAGTTGTTTGAGAAACCTCCATACTATTTTCCATAGTGGTTGTACTAATTTACAGTCCCACCACAGTACAGGAGCATTCTCTTCTCTCCATGCCCTTGCCAGCATTTGTTATTCACCAACTTTTTGATTATAGCCAGTCTAACTGGGGTGAGGTGGTATCTCAAAGTAGTTTTAATTTGCATTTCCCCTGATGGCTAGTGATGTTGAGCATTATTTTTCATGTACCTGTTGGCCATTTGTATGTCTTCCTTTGAAAGTTGTCTATTCAGCTCCTGTGCCCATTTTTTAATTGGGTTATTTGTTTTTTTAAAGTGTAATTGCTTGAGTTCCTTGTATATTATAGATATCAATCCCTTGCTGGATGCTGTCTGTGGGTTGTCATTTCACTCTCTTGATTGTTTCCTTCACTGTGCAGAAACTTTTTAGGTTGATATAGTCCCATTTGTTTATTTTTTCCTTTGCTGCTTGTGCTTTTGGGCTCACATTCATAAAGTCTGTACCCAGACCTAGTTTCTGAAGTGTTTCACCTATATTTTCCCTTAGTAATTTTACAGTTTCAGGTCTTATACTTAAGTCTTTAATCCATTTTGAGTTGATTTTAGTATGTGGTGAGAGGTGCATATCTAGTTTCATTCTTCTACATGTGGATATCCAGTTTTCCCAGCACCACTTGTTGAAGAGGCAGTCTTTTCCCCAATGTAGATTTTTGTTGCCTTTGTCCAATATCAGATGGCTGTAAGCCTGAGGGGTGATTTCTGGTTTCTCAATTCTGCTCCATTGGTCTCAGTGTCTACGTTTATACCAGTACATGCTGTTTTGGTTAAAATAGCTTTATAGTATAATTTGAAGTCAGGTAGTGTTATGCCTCCAGCTCTGCTCATTTTGCTCAGGATTGCTTTTGCTATTCATGTTCTTTTGTTGTTCCATATGAAAGTTAAGATTGTTTTTTTCCATTTGTTTGAAGAATTTCATTAGTATTTTGATGGGAATCACATTGAATCTGTAGATCACTTTGTGTAGTATAGACATTTTCACAATGTTAATTCTTCCATTCCAAGAGCATGGAATATCTTTCCATCTTTTTGTGTCTTCTTTAATTTCTTTCAGTAGTGGTCTGTAGTTTCATTGTAGAGATCATTCACCTCCTTGGTTAAATTGATCCCTAGATATTTTACTTTTATCATGACAATTGTAAATGTGTTTACCTTTTTTTATTTCTCTTTCTGTTAGTTCGTTATTCGAGTATATAAATGCAACTGATTTGGGGCCATTTATTTTGTATCCTGCAATGTTACTGAAGTTATTAACCAGTTCTAGGAGTTTTTGATAGAGTCTTTAGGTTCTTTTATATATAGTATCATGTCATCTGCAAATAGAGAAAGTTTGACTTTTTCTTTTCCCTTTATTTCTTCCTCTTTCCTGATTGCTCTGCCTAGTACCTCCAGTACCATGTTAAATAGAAGCAGTGAGAGTGGGCATCCTTGTCTTGTTCCTGTTCTTAAAGGAAAGACCCTCAATTTCTCCACATTCATAATGATAATTGTGGCGGGCTTGTCATAGATGAGTTTTATTGTGTTGAGATACTTTCCTTCTATACATAATATCTTGAGAGTCTTTATCATGATGGTATGTTGAATTTTGTCAAATGTTTTTTCAACATCTTTTGAGATAATGATGTGATCTTTGTCCTTGAGTTTGTTGATGTGATGTATCCCATTTATTGAGTGTCGTATGTTGAACCATACTTGCATCCCTGGGATGAATCCCACTTGATTGTGTTGTATATATTTTTTTAATGTGTTGCTGTACTCTGATTGCTAATATATTGTTGAGGATTTTTGCATCTGTGTTCATTAAGAATATTGGCCTGTAATTTCCTTTTTTTGTTGTGTCTTTAACTGGTTTTGGTATCAGAGTTATATTGGCCTCATAGAATGAGTTTGGGAGAGTAGCTTCTGTTTCAATTTTTTGGAATAGTTTGAGGAGAATTTTATTCATTTGAGTATTCTCTTTTTTGCTTTGCTAGTCTAGCTAAAGGTTTGTTCATTTTGTTTATCTTTTGGAAAATCAACATCTCATTTCATCGATCTTTTGTATTGTTTTTTTACTCTCCAATTTGTTTATTTCTGCTCTGATTTTGTTATTTCTCTTCTTCTACTGATTTAGGGTTTGGTTTTTTTCTTATTTTTCCAGCTCCTTGAGGTGTAACATTAGGTTATTTATTTGAAGTCTTTCTTCTTTTTGATGTAAGCATTCTATAAACTTCCTTCTTAGAACTGCTTTTACTGTACCCCACAGAATCTGGCATGTTGTATTTTCATTTTTATTTGTCTCTAGATATTTTTAAATTTCCTTTTTGATTTCTTCTTTGACACTTCCATTGTTTAGGAGCATGTCAATTAATTTCCATAATTTATTTGTTTTCTACTGTTGCTTTTGTTATTAATTTCTACTTTTATTCCATGGTGGTCAGATAAAAAATTTGATATGACTTCAGTATTTTAAATTTTATTGATGCTCATTTTGTGACCTAACATATGGTCTAATCTAGAGAATGTTCCATTTGCTACTGAGAAGAATGTGCATATTTCACAGCTGTTGGATGCAAACTTCTAAATATTTCTGTTAGGTACAATTGTCCTAGAGTGGAGGTTTATTCTGATGTTTCCTGGTTAATTTTCTGTTTGCATGATCTGTCCTTTGCTGAAAGTGGGGTGTTAAAATTGCCAACTATTATTATGTTGCAGTCTATTTCTCCCATTAGGTATAATAGTAATTGCTTTATATAACTGGGTGCTCTAGAGTTGGGTGTATGTATATTTTAGTGCCTTGATTCTATTTACCTCACACTCTGAGTATATTTATAAAAGAGTTTCCTTATCCTCCTCACAGCTTTTTATCTTAGTTTATAAAGATAGTGATAGATGAGAAGAAAAAAGTAGGAGGAGGAAAGGAAAGAAACAAGAGGACAATTTATAATTAATGTATACATAATTAGTGTGATTAGTCTCCATTTTTTCCTGTGTAAGATGGAAAAAAACTAAAATGTTCATCATTTGCCTACCTGGATTTTATAAGATAATCAATGTGAAAGATTTCTGTAATTTGTTAAGTGCTACCTAAGCATCAGTTTTTGAATGATCAGAGGTGTTAAAATGGAATTTTTCTTGCAAACTTTTCTTAAGGTTTTCATTTCCCTCTCTCCAAGAAGTGTGATATTCTATTGCTAAACAATTTGGTTATTTTTATTTGTTTCCATTATTAATTATGCTGAGAAAACAGTAGAAGTAAATTTTCTTTAAAGAATAGGCAGTATTTTGAAAATCCCTTTGTAAAATACCTTAGACAGAGTATATGGATTGTAGTATAACTTGTACAAGATTGATCGTTCTGAAGAACATGTATTTCTTAGTAACCTTTTATTTTTTTTCATTATTATTCTGTAATTAGTGTGAGGTCGTTAGTTCATAGGTTCTCTAATTCAGTAAATTGCTTAAAGCTAGAATATGGAGCCAAAACCAGAAGCTGAGCTCCTCACTTCCATATTGGGAATGAATTTGTCTTTATTTTGATTGTAATTTTTAGAGAAGGAATATTAGCTAAAGCATATTGAATTAAATGAAAATTTAAATATAGATTAAACCAGTGATTTCTGTCCTTACACAAGCCATTTTAATTTTTATATAACATTCTACACAAAGTCAAATTAGTGGTCATATAGAACAATTTCAGAAAGTTCTGAAGATGCAAGTATTTATTACTCAGATACCCACTATTACTTCACTAGTTGTCTCCTTGTAATATGCTAAAATTTATAAACATGTATTGTGAAACACTGTGATGAACACCTTATAGGTAATCACTGTTATACTTTATCATTTGCTTTTAAAATCTTTTAGGTCCCATGAAGTTCTTTTTATACTGTCATGCTTTAAGAGGGAAAGGACAGAGAAGAACTTAAACTTTCAAAGGTATATTAAGTTTAAATGAAAATCAAATGATGTCATCATGCATTACCTTTACAAAAATCACCGTAGATCAAATTGAGAAAATAATTGAACATTACACAAGTCATGTGAAGGAATGGTGAACTTACCAAAAACAAGATCAAAACTAATGTAAAACAAACCAAAACAAAAAGCATAAAAGAACCTTGTATTTTAAATGTCAGCGTAAATATAATGTAGAACAATGGTTTACAAAGTATGACTCACCAGCCAAATTTGACTCACAACTTATTTTTAATGGTCGATGAGTTAAGATCTTTTTTTCCAAATGTTTGAAAGGAATTTAAAAGAGTATTTTGTGACTCATGAAAATCCTATGACATTCAAATTTTGGTGTCCATAAATAAAATTTATAGGCACTCAGCAGGACTCATTCACTTATCTAACATTTATGGCTGCTTTTATGCGAAAATGGCAGAGTTGAGTTGATGCTACAAAGACTTTATGGCCTGAAACACTTAAACTATTTACTATCTGGCCCTTTTAGGAAAAGATTGCTAACTCTTGGTGTGGGTGATATGCCATGAGCTTTAGAATCAGAATGCATCGATTTAAATTCCCAGGAGCATTTTGACATTGGACAAATACCTAAATCAGTCTGTGTCTTAGGTTTTCTCTTTCTTTTTGTCCACGTTGTCATTGTTGCTGTAAGGTAATTCAAATTTAGAGCTCTCTATGTTCTCTCAGCCAGATGGTATTTGGATTACATTTTATTGCATTGTGAAATAAGTTTTAGTATAATAGGAAATTGAAAGTAAATGCTGTAATTTCCCTTTATTTTCTATCAATGTCAAGGCCAAATGGTATATAATTATTATTACATTGATTTTAGCTCTGTTCCAAACACAGAATTCTTTAATGGTGTATGCGGTTGGAGACATAGGCTTGTCTTGACTCCCTAGGAGATGGCTGGGGGAGTGGAGATACAGAGAGTTTCACCAGCATCCTACCATCAAATTGTGCCCCCAAACACATACAATAATTCATTAATTAAAGATAAAATAAACGGAAAAAATCTCTCATAGGCTATCTTGAAGTATCTTCCTGAACTGATGGTCAGATTAAGCTGACCCATTTCATTACTGTCTCCAGGACAGAAATATGGGACTATGATGACACCCAATCACTATGTTCTCTTGCCTGATTTGGGACACAAAGGCGCAAGTTTTGCCCTATGTCTCTTCTTATTTGTAATCTGATTTATATACCAAAAACTCACATATTCTGTTAACACATAGAAGTTTTAATCAGAGACTACAAAGTAGCTGATATGTAGGATGAACCAGTCTAGAGATGCAAAATAGAACACAAGGACTCTAGGTAATGAAGTTGCGCTGTATTTGGAATTCATGTCAAATGAGTAGATATTAGCTGTCCTTGACACAAAAACAAATAAACAAAAAGGGTGAATATGTGAGATAATGGATATGTTAAGTTGCTCCAATGTAGTACTCTTTTTACCATATGCATTTATCCCATAACATCATATGTATACTTTAAATATACATAATAAAATTTATTTTAAAAAGAGTACGTAGATATAACATATTTTTCTAACTTTTTGGAAAGCTTGCTCTTCATATAATTTAATAATAAATAATCATCATCATCTATTAATGCCATTTGCTTTCTCAATGAAAAAAATAGAGTTACGTTAAGATAAAGTTCAGGAGGCTTCATGCCTCCACGTAGAAATTTTATCCATGGATATGAAATGATGATATTAAAATGACTTTGATAAATTTAAATTTATTGGTTTTTAGATTTAGTTTACATTTCCTTTATAAAACTTTGTTTTGGTTGTTTAATTGTTTAAGAGCTACTATGGGCTGAAACGTGTCCCCCAAAATTTGTATGTTGAAGTCCTAATCCCTAGTACCTTAGAATATAAAAAACCATATTTGGAGATAAGGTCTTTACAGAGGTAAGTAAGTTAAAATGAGGTCTTTAGGGTGGGCTCTAATAAGAAGAGGAAATTAGGACATAGATGACTCACATAGAGGAAAGGCCACGTAAAGCTAAATGGAAAATGTAAGCATCTGAAAAACCAAGGAGAGTTTTTCTCTTTTTTGGGGGGGGCAAGATGGATAACTAGAGGCGGCCAGCCCTCACTTCTAATGCAAAAAAAGCCCAAAGCAACAAATGGATAGTCACCATAGAGTGTCTAGGAAAAAATGAGAGAATTCAGCAAAACAGTGAGAACCACCGTCCCCCCCCAAATCTAGAAACTTGAAACAACAACACAGAAAGAAAGGGAATCGCCAGACCAGGACTGGAACAGAAACTGGAGAGATTGCACTGTTGGGACAAGGGAAGTGGTCAGAGTTGGTGCTCCCACTGCAGACATCTGCAAGTCAGGCTGCAAAGTAAACATGCAGCCCTCATGGACAGTGAGCCCAGTGTGAGAAGTGGCTAAGAACCCACATGGCTATACTTTTCCAGGAGGTAAGTAAATGCTGAGCACTCCCAACCCCTCTTCTTCCTGGGCTGCCACTAAACATCAAAATTTTGGGATATGAGCCAGGGAAGCTCAGAGTCCTGCCTACCCAGCAACCAGCCCCCTCCAGAAGACAGCATGAAGGGAGTGTGCAAGCTGCCTAGATCCACACGCTCCTTCTCCCTGACAGCTCACAGCCCTGCCCAACGCAGTGCCACCCCTTCCCAGCAGAGAGCAAGCAGTCCCCTGTACCAGACCCCTGGATCCACACCCTCCTGCCCTAGGAGCTCAGAATTCTGCCCAACATAGCGAACACACCCATACAGGTAGTGAGTGGGGGCAGTGTGGTGGCTACCTGGATCCATTCCCTCCTTCCCTGCAGCTTAGAGTCCCACCTGACATAGAGGATCCATCCACACCAGTGGAGAATGGAGGGAATGTGCCAGCTACCTTAATCCACACTCTCCTTTCTTGCAGGAGCTCAGAGTCCTGCCTGACTCAAAAGCCCCCCAGGCTCTAGTGGACAGAGAGCAATGACTGCCCCAGTGCCCTATGCTGGTTGTCTAGATCTATTCACACCTTCCTCAGGACATCAGAGTCCTGCCTGACGCAGTGAACCCACCCATTCCAGCAAAGAAGGAGCAAGGATTGAGCGGGCACTTCTTACTACCATGCTTCCCCAGAACTAAATCTATGATGCCCAACATAACTATCAGTATAGAAAACTTCTGCTGGTAAAATTCTCTACCCTCAAAAACCACTCCGAAAATTGAATGAAGTGACTACACCACCAGATGCCCAGACATCAATGCAGAGATTTGAGAAGGATGAGAAAACAAGGAAACATGACTACCCTGAAAGAAGACAATAATTCTCCAATAATAAACCACAAGCAACAAGAAACCAGTGAAATTTTTACCCTCTTCCCCTCCCCCCCCAACTGCTCCACAACAGATGGAGCTGGGGACCAACCCCTCCTCCCACAACCAGGCATGCTGCCGCTGCCATGGGACCCACCCAGGGTCCTGAGACATGGATGTGGGGATGACCACTCCTCACACAACCAGGAAAGGAGCATGCCAAAAACACCACTTCCATGTGGGTGGACCACCATAGACACCACAATTGCCATGGCTCCTGCAAAAGTGGCTAGATACTACAACCACCACACAGATGGCCCACCAAGTGCATTGACACAAGGAGAGTCACCAGCAGAGACCAAAGAAAAGAAGAGGATGTCTCTCTCCGCAAAGCCCATTCCAGAGTGATAGAAGAAGCATCTGCTCTATGATAATAGTGGGGGACCCGAACACACTTCTCTCAGCACTGGCTTATTTAACAGTTACTCTTTCAGAAGGACAGAAGAAATCTAGGGTTATCAGAGGTGGGAGGGGGAAGGAAGAGGGGGATGAGGAGATATTGGATAAGGGGCATGAAGAAGTATGATTTGTAATAATACATATGCTAATAATATTGATTAGATCAGCATATGTCTATGTTGAACCCCCAAAATATGTATAATCAATTGATTCAAGAAAAAAAAAAGAAAAAAAAAGTTGTTCAAACTCTTAATAAAAAAAAGAAAGAAAAAAAAATGGGTGAGGGAGCTCAATAGACATTTCTCAAAAGAAGACATACAAATGGCCAACAGTTAAATGACAAAATGCTCAACATTGCTAATCATCCAGTTAGACTGGTTATTATCAAAAAAGACAGAAACTAACAAATGTGGGTGAGGATGTAGAGAAAAACGAACCCTTATTCATTGTTGTTGGGATTGTAAATTAGTACAGCCATTATGGCAAACAGTATGGAGGTTTCTCAGAAAACTACAGATAGAACTACTACATGATCCAGCAATCCCACTGCTGGGTATATACCTAAAGGAATGGAAATCATCATGTCGAAGGGAAACCTGCACCCCCATGTTCATCACAGCTCTTTTCATAGTAGCCAAGAGATGGAACCAATCTAAATGTTCATTGACAGGTTACTGGATAAAAAAAAAAAATGCGATATAGATTGACAATGGAATACTTCTCAGCCATAAAAAAAAATGAAATTTTGCCATTCATAGCAACATAGATGAGCTTAAGGACACTTACATTAAGTGAAATAAGCCAGGCACAGAAAGAGAAATACTGCATGTTATCACTCACATGTGGGAGCTAAAAAAAAGAGAACAAAATAAAACAAGCAAACAAACACACAAAAACCAATATATAATAACGATAATAATAATAATAATTTGAACTGTTAAAAAGATAGAGAAGATCAATGGTTATTAGAGATGAGAAAGGGAGGGAGTTGGAGAGATAGTGAAAGGCTGATTATTACACAGAAAAGTACAGTGAGATAGGAAAAGTCAACCCAATTGGTGACAGTCAGCCCAGAAATCTATAATCAGTAATGATTTCCTGTATGTAACCAAGAGACTAGAAGAGAGGAGATCAAATGTTCACATCACAAAGAAATGATTAAGTTTTGCAATGATGAATAGGCTGATTACACTGAACACATTTTATACATGTATTATAATATAAATCCACACCCCATAAATATGTACAATGTTTCAGTAAAATTTTTTTAAAATTAAAAAATGTAAACAAATCCAGATCACTAATTAACAAATATTTTGCCTTACACAAGAACTGTGTACAGAATATTCATCATCTATATGCAGAATATTCAGAAATAAGTAAATAAATCAATAAATACCAAGGAGAGAGTCTGCAGAATGAATCCAAATCTGCTGATACCTTGATCTTGGAGTTTTAGCCTCTAGAACTGTGAGAAAATGAGTATCTGTTGTTTAAGCCAACTAGTCTACCTTACTTTGTTAGAGTAGCTCTGATAAGCTAATACAAAAGCTATATGCACGAGATAACCATAACCAGTTTTATATTTGTGCTTAAGTAACATTATAATAAAAATTATTACATCCTTGATGGTTCACAGCAATTTTATTTTGAATATGTTTTTCAAAACAGATAAATATTTATCTAGAGATTTGAAATACCTGGCAAATGAATTGCTATTTGCTTAATCACAGCAGTTTTTCCAGCTACGCCCAAATATAATCTCAAAATTCTCAAAATTACCAATCAATCTGAGTAGATACAAGTCATGAAAGCCTTTTTTATAGACTTTACTTATGAACAAGAGGATGTAACATTTTAGAGCTATTCAAAATTTAAATCACTGATGAAGATTACTTGGAATTCTCTGATATACTTTTTAAACTTCATATGCCAATAAATGTTTTTAAGTAATAAATATTGAACATTAAATATTTTCTTTAAAATGTTTTGTCTAAAGTATTGTTTTTTAAAATTTTAACATCAAATAATGATTAAACAAATTAATTCATTCAGCTTTAACTTTAAGTTTCTTTTATTATTTTTTACATCATTATTATCAAGAACTATGAAGGGTGTGTGTTTTTACTTTACCTGTAGGTTGATAAGTTAACCTGATACTGTTTTAAGAGTGCTGGCAGAAGACATGACATTCCTAGAACAGAGATAAAAGATTCATAGCATTAATAATAGCCAGTTTCTAAACCCCTAATCTTATACAATGATGAGACAAGAACCAGATGATGCCAGCATAGTCAGTGGGATGCATAACAGAAGAAAAACCCTGAGCCTAGAAAACCAAATTCTTTTATAATGGATAGTGAGCATTCCTGTTCTTGCTCCAGAAACAGACATTATCTTTATAAAACTTGACAGGAAGCATCCCCAATATTTGTGCCAGAAGAAAACACTATCTCTGGCTGTTTGTTACACAAATATAACTTGAACAGATTGTCTGAAACAGATGCCAGTCTGTGCCTCTGCTTACAAGACAGTCAGGAATGCAAGAGACCCATGGAGAACTGTCTCACAATAATATCTACCCCACTTTTCTACACCATCTTGACGTCAAACAAATTTTTCCATTAGTACACCACTCCTTTGTCTACTTTAAACTGGCTGACAGAGGCTGGAACCAAATGCACTCACATTGTCTCATACAGCACTTAATTAGAACTACTGTCAACAGAAATCCAAGCAGCAGGATGAGGCTAACCTTCAGCAATGACCTCAACCATACCCATCCCTACTCCTGAACTCAGCCAGCTGAACAGATCCTCCACTACCATAAACAATTACTGAAGAAAGCCAAATTGTTTTCTCTTTAAGACTCTGCTCTGACCTTTCTTCTTGTTTTGAGGTATTAATCCTAGTATGGCAAGGCATCTTGTGAATGGCACAGCCTCTGCTTTCACCCACAAAAAATAAGTCTAGGGAAATTCTACGTTCCAGAACAAGTCTGGCCAGTGAGTTGAGGTTAGCTTGAATGCTTTCTATGGCCTAGTTGATGTCATTGGATATTTGAGCTAAAGTCAGGGATGAATTTAATGCCAACTCTTCTAATTAAATTATTTTCATTGTAAGGACAACTCCCCACACAGTGCACATAAATAACAAGTTAGTTATCCCTCCAGAAAACTTCAAGAACAGCTTCATTTTGGAGAATCATTTCCTGTTACCTGAAGGCTACATGATCTAATGTTGGTATATTCTTAAACATTTGGAGGTTTCTTAAGACCATATGTAATGTACAAGTTGCCATATTTTCAGCAGAAAGGCAAAGTAATGCTTTGTTCTACACAAAAAGTACAGTCCTGAATGCATATGGTACTCCTGGAAAGAAGGAGTTGTTTATACTTATTGAGTCACAAATAGGGCTTAAATAAGTTGGGCCATCCCAGATGGTCAGAGAAGACCAGAATAATCTTGTATAAAATTTATAAAGCCACCTTGGTCAGCGATGAGGCCCACTAATAGCCCCAGAAGTCAAAGGTCTGAGGTAGTCAGTCTATCAGTAGGGCCAGGAGCAATGGCTATGCAATGTGTCCCCCCTCAAAGTGATATTAATGGCTTTTGGTAGGAGTCATAAATCTGGCAATACAGTGGTATCCTCTGTAGAAGAAACAGAAAGAATAGAGGTTTTTTTCTTTGTGTCCAGTTTATAATGGTGGATATGTTCCCATGTCTGGTATGGTGGTGGATCTATGCAGTAGTAGTAGCAATCTGAGTGGTGTGGCTTCATTAGAAATTTGATTCTGGTGGATCTTATTAGAGAAGATAACTCTACTAGGTTCATCTACATGAGTGATGCAGACAGTTTCAAATCCACGGCTCTACAAGGATTACTTTGTTTTGCCAGTTAGTAGTTTTCCAAGCAGGAGAAAAAAAAGCTATGCTACTGCCAACAGTACAAGAATCAGTAAAAGTATGAAAAAGGTTCATCGATGTGACTATTGGATTGGGCTATGACAAAAGCCTTGAATTATCCCCACTGAGCAGAACAAGCCTGTTCATTTTCAGTTCTGAATAGCTTGCATTAGCTTGAACTGCAGCAGCCTCATAGACACCATTGGATTTCAACTTAGCTGAATTATCAGCAAAACAGTCCAGGCATTTAGAGGAAATTCTGTGAATTGAGGGCCCCACTGAGCCAGCGTCTTTGCTTCAGTACATGGAACAGGAAATAAAGATTGCCCCAGAGTACGAACTGCCTTTTTTTTTTTTTTTTTTTTTTTAATGCAAAGACAAGGTGCTGCTACTAGAGCCAGGCTGGCTGTGTTCTAATTTACTATTTCCTCTTGACAATTGAGTCCTGTTAGTCATGTAGTATAAGTTTACCCAATCTATGGAATATCAGGACAGAGAGTCAAGACTCTATGGATGAGACATATAGTTTCAACTCGAGCATAGTAGCAAGCTAACAGCTACATTTGAAAATGGGTTTAGCTGGTAGCTGTGTCTGGGAGGCCACAAGTCCAAAGCTCTAAGAGGTGCCTCTGGGTAGATACCGCCTCCCTTTGCTAGAGGCTCACATCAGCCAAATCGTGAATCTCAGAGGCTAGTAGTTCAAAAGGTCATTGGGTTTGTTGGTCCTAAAAGGGAGAGTATGCCACAGCGTACTGGACAGCTTCTATTGCAGGCTTTTGGTTTGTGCCCCACTCAAAGGATGCCCGTTTTAATGTTACCTGACATAAAGGACCAAGTAGACTGCCCAAGTGAGGCACATTCTGAAAGTGTCTCCAATTCTGAAAGTGTCTGCTAAGATGCTGGATTTACATTTTAGTGGTTGTAGCCGAAGATTTGGCAGTTTTTACTTGACTAAAAGAGATAGTGTCTGTGAATCTGGCCACATGGTTCCAGAACTATTTTTGGCTACTGCTCCCTGCATTTTGTTGGGATTTATCAGCCACTCCTGAAGATAGATGGTTGGTAACACTGTTGTCATGGCTGTTGAGGTGCATCAACAGGATATTATCTATATAGTGAAAGTTTGGGATATATGAATGTGGAGGCACTTGCACTAAATTTTGATCTATCTACTAATGGCAATAGCAGGGGAGTTTGTTACACAAACATCTTTTCTACATTTAGCTCTTTTCGATGGGGAGAATCCCCTCTGACGTTCACAGTATGGGAGAGTACGAGCATAGAACACATCAGTTACTTGGATATATTCAGATGAGGAAGAATCAATCTAAAGAGCTCCGCCTATAAGATTATTTCAGCCTCCCTTTCCCACTGCAAACTTTGCTCACAACACAGTTAAAATTGGGCACCTCGTCTTCCCATGGTTTAGGATCATGACTAGGTGTCTATTGCCAACAGATCCATAAAAGTCTGAGTTGCTCCCCTCCCTGAAGTTACCCAGCATTCTTGAATGAATGTATATGGCCTTTGGTCTTCCCTGGGGACAGGACAGCCACTGCCCCAACCAAATCTTCTTTTTCCTTAAATTACCTGAAGTCAGGGTAGAGGATGAGGGAAACCTTGGGGGGGGGGGCAGTGTGGAAGGAGAGTGACACTGTATATACAAAGCACATTTACTGTTAGTACCACCAACCACACGCTCCCCCAAAAATCAATGTTCTAATGCTTTTGGTCTGTACAATGCTCTGTATTTCATAGCAAGGTCCTCATCGCTGACCCCATTTATTTTAGATTAGAGGACTCCTTGGCCCAGCAGTTATTCTTATGTTGTCTTTGGCTCTAGCCGTACTGCCTGCTGTCACATTGTCATACTAACAGCGCTTTCTCTGCCCGCCCATAGAAGAGTAAGCAGCAACCAAGGTAACATTTTGGCAGCTTATTTCAATTCTACCTCTCACTGCTCAGACTCACAACCTGAATAGATAGGTGTGAGAGCGAGAGACCCTTACTCCTAGTTCTCCACCCTTGCCCACTCACTCAGGTGAGTATACACCAGAGGTCAGGAAGTCTTCTCTTATCTCCTAACATAGTCATGGAGCCCCTGTCTTTCCTTTTCCAGATAGCCACATCTCCGTTAGCATTCTGTCCTTGTTGCCATAACCATTGAGAATTGTGAAGCATCTGAGATTTTACCCTACTTGCAAGCTAATGAAGTAGCCTGCCACAGCCTCGTGGATGCTGGGAGAAGACACAAGTCTACTGGGTCAGAGATGAAGGATTCACAAACATGATACAAATGAGCCCAGATGGTTGCCTGTACATAGAGCGGACTGTGTTCTATAAGAGAAACCCTGAGCATTGCGGACCTAAATGTATTATAATGAATAGTAAACATGCCTGCCTGTCTCTACTCTGAAAGAACACATTATTTCTATCTTCCAAGGACGTTAACTATACAAATGTTCTTGAAATGATAGTCTGGAACAAAGGGCAGTCAGTGCCTCTGATTGTAGGATATGCAGAAATGCGAGAGGCCTGCTGAGAAGGGTTTCCCAGCAATATTGTAATGATTATAACAAATATAAAGTGGAATTTTGAAATAACCTTAAAAATGGCAGCTGTAAATTTTAATAGTCTGCTTTCTATTAGTCCTTATTTTCAGATTATAAAATTTATGACAACTTCTCTATCATAAACCCAAAATTCACTTTTATTTGTTCATTATAGCCATTATTTTTATATTCTTAGAAATCTGTTAAACCATGCGACGTTTTAGAATTTTTATATTTAATGAAATTTGGTGTTTTATTCAAATTACATTGTTGAATATTAACATTTATTATAAGGTACTACAGGTGTCTTTTCTTTTATAAATGTGGTGATGCCATGTAACTCCCTACGTGGGTTCCATAAATATTCATTAGTGCCCTTGCTATCTTTTAATCTCCATTGTCTTCCTTTGAGGTGACTGTGTTGTCTGAGTCTTTCACCAGCCCTGACTTGATTTGTTTCTGGCTTCATTAATCTACAGCTCAAGGTTTGTGTGATTACAACATAAAAGAGAATAGTTATCTGTGTTTGAGGCTTTGTTATTACCAGGGTGTCTACACCGTCTATGATTACTTTACAAAAGCCTGGGGAATAGTAAAAACATGCGATAATGTCAATTATGGTGGCCTCTCATTATTTTGCAAAGACGGTGATCTCAATACTCCCTTAGGAAGGCATGCACTTTGATCATTTTCCCAGGCTTCAGAACGGATTCTTAGTGACAGCTCCATTTGGTACAATGCCATGCCATGGCAATCTAGATGGCCAGGGTGAAAGCTTCAATAGATAATTAGGAAAGAGAGCACAGAAAAGAACATGGCTAACTGAGCTTCTTGAGGAACCCTTTAGCAAAAATACTTTAGAATGGGAAAGAAGCCACTTCAGTGACATTTGTCAATATTTTCTCAGTAAGAATTTATCATATTAAAAGATCACTACAAGTTCCATTATAGCTGTGTCTTTCAGATAAGAAGCAACAATATGAAATTTGCTTTATTTCATTTGTAAAGTTGACTCAAATGCTTTTGTAAATGAATCCCCATTCTCTTTTGTTGTTTTATTTTGCCCATCAACGCCTGGATATCCACATAGGTAGACAATTGACATTAAGCTGTCCCGTCAGAAGGGAAAAGGGTGGTAGTTGATTAATATAATATTGTTCCTAAAATGAGGAATAGAAAGAAGAACATTTTGAATCCTAATAGTTTAACTAGATAGCAACAGAACTGTAAGTTCATATGTTAGTTTCAGTATGCTACAAAAGCAATTTCTTATTGATCTATGATGTTTCCTGTGGTTGGTGCTTAAAAATATTCTTTCTGAGATGAGGATAGAACCTGGAAACCAAAATAGAACTGTAGTTGAAGGGGACAAATGTCCAAAATGGCTGGAAAAGAAGACAGACCGCAGGAAGAGCATGACGACTGTTATGTGACATTTGCAGAAGGATAGCTTTCCTCAAAAGAGTGAGAGCCTAAATACAGGAAACCAAAATAATCAGGTTGGCCTGCTCTGAAACAACAGGCTGAGAAAGTCTTTAATATTTCCCCCATCTCTCTCTCTATCACAATCACTTTTAATGTTTTATTATTTTAATAAAAGTACTTGTCACACTCCCAGATATTTATACTAAATTGTTTTTTGGATTAATATCTTTCTTAAAAATTTTAATAATTTTTTTTTTTTACCAAGTTAACAAACACTGGAGTGCAAACTTTATAATCCTTTAATCTAGAAAGATGGATTATACAACAGCATTAAAAAGGTTATGAAGAAGGCAACAAACCAGAGACAGAGCGAGCGCCCGACCTGGCACAGCACTGTGAGTGATCCCTGGCACAGCTCTGTTCGGGGGGTGGATGCCCACGCGGCTCCTGCCTGCACCACCAGGCCACTCACTGCCCCGGTGCTGCCTCCATTTTCCCAGGTGCGGGCAGCTCCGCCCTGCTCGGCCATCACTGAGCCCATTTGCTTGGCCTGGCGCGGGGCTTTCCGGACCCTGCGGGCCGACCTCCTCTCCCACTCCCTCCGCGGTTCTCTGGCGGGGCTGGGGGTGTGGGGCGTCCCGACCAGTGTTGGGAGGGCTAGAAAGTACGGGCGGGCCGACTGTCACTCCACCACACCCTGGACTCCGGTCCCGGTAAACTTCCTGTTACTGGGAGGCAGATAACATCTCTGCGACCACCAGTTTGGAAAAAAGCCTAACGAATTTCTGGTTGGGAATAGTGTGGTAGGAGAGTTCCCAGGTCCGCTTGAACCTGCCGGAGAGCAGGCTGCAGGCGGGCACTAGACTCGGTTTATACCGGGGGGATACAAAGGTGAACAAGACCCGAGAAAGATCTACACAGTGCTACAAAGGCACCCAGAGAGACCGGTCGTCTGTGCCTAGCAGAAACCTGGTAGACTTCCTGGGCGAGGCGGTGCTGAGCAGGGTCTTGAAGGCCCAGCTGATAGACGAGGGGTGCAGAAGACACACCCCAGCCCAGCACAGTGTGCACAGAGGGGGGAGACGGGCGGCCAGGGAGGCGGAGACTCGACAGAAACCACACACCCAGTGGGGTCGTCACTGCACGATCTAACAGCCTGGGCCAGAGCACACGGAACAGGGAGAAGTCCTGTACAAGAAGTGAAAGCTCAACAGAGATTACACACCCTGTGGTACGTGATCCACCAGCCCAGCAGAGTACAAGCTGACCAGAAAGGTGGATCCCCGGAGAAGCCCAAGACCCGAGGCAACCACACACACAAGACACTAGAGGCCAACTGAGCAGTCACGGCGGGAGCCATACCAAATTGGCAACCACAGCAACATCCTAGTTAGTCATTAGTCTCAAACCGGTGGACTGTGAAACCCCCTGCCACAATGAATAAACACCAAAAAAAAAGACACCAGAAATACAAAAAATCAAGAAAGTACACCACCAAAAGTTAATAAATCTCATACTCTAGATCCTATAGAACAAGAAGCCCTTGAAATAACTGACAAGGAATTTCGAGTGATAATTCTAAGGAAACTGAATGAGATACAAGAAAACTCAGCTAGACATCATGATGAAATGAGGAAAAGTATACAGGATCTGAAAGAGGAAATATACAAGGAAATCAATGTCCTGAAAAAAAATGTAGCAGAACTTGCTGAACTGAAGAAGTTATTCAGCGAAATAAAAAACACAACGGAGAGTTTAACCAGCAGGCTTGTCGAAGTTGAAGAGAGAACCTCTGAACTTGAAGATGGGCTGTTTGAAATAACACAAGCAGACAAAAAGAAAGAAAAAAGAATCAAGGACATGGAAGAAAATCTGAGAGAGATATCAGACAACCTCAAGCGCTCAAATATCCGAGTCATGGGTATTCCAGAAGAGGAGGAAAATGGAGATTCCATTGAAAACATATTCAACAAAATAGTGGCAGAAAACTTCCCAGGTATAGGAAAAATCACAAATCTTCAGATCCAGGAAGCTCAACGATCTCCAAACATATTCAACCCAAAAAGGCCTTCTCCAAGACATGTCATAGTCAAATTGGCAAAACTCAGAGACAAAGAGAGAATCTTAAAAGCTGCAAGAGAGAAGCGTCAAATCACCTATAAGGGAGCGCAAATCAGGTAAACATCAGACTTCTCATCACAAACCCTAAAAGCTAGAAAGGAATGGGATGATATTTTCAAAATACTAAAAGACAAAGATTGCCAGCCAAGAATACTCTACCCTGCAAGGCTATCCTTCCGAAATGAGGGGCAAATAGTATATTTCTCAGACAAACAAAAACTGCGGGAGTTCACTACCACAAGACCACCCTTACAAGAAATCCTCAAGGGAGTACTGGGTTTGGTTCCTGAAAAATAACTACCACTGCCATAAAAACCTAAGAAAAATCTAAACCCGCTAGTACAATAAAAATGGCATTCATGAAGAGAAAACAAGCTAACAAAAACACTATCTACAACCTAAGGAACCAACAAACAAAGAAACCAAACAGTAAATCAGAAAGCAAGGAACAAAAGACACCTAAGACAACCAAACAACCAATAAAATGCTAGGAATAAATCAACACCTTTCAATAACAACTCTTAATGTTAAAGGCTTAAATTCCCCAATTAAAAGACACAGACTGGCTGACTGGATCAAAAAGCAGGACCCAACTATATGCTGCCTACAAGAGACCCACCTCACCCATAAAGATTCACACAGACTAAGAGTGAAAGGATGGAAAAAGATTTACCATGCAAACAGAAAAGAAAAACGAGCTGGAGTGGCTATTCTTATATCTGACAAAATAGACTTTAAACTAAAAACCATAAAAAGAGACAATGAGGGACACTACTTAATGATAAAAGGACTGATCCATCAAGAAGACATAACAATCATAAATATGTACGCACCCAATGTTGGAGCAGCCAGATTTATAAAACAAACTCTATTAGACCTAAAGAAGGAAATAGACACTAATACCATAATAGCAGGGGACCTGAACACTCCACTGTCAATATTAGACAGATCATCTAGGCAAAGAATCAGTAGAGAAACACAAGATCTAAACAAGACTCTAGACCAATTGGAATTGGCAGATATCTACAGAACATTCCACCCAACAACCTCAGAATATTCATTCTTCTCATCAGCACATGGATCATTCTCCAGGATAGATCACATATTAGGTCACAAATCAAGTCTCAATAAATTCAAAAAAATTGGAATTATCCCATGTATCTTCTCAGACCACAATGGATTAAAACTAGAAATTAATAACAAACAAAACTCTGGAAACTATACAAACACATGGAAATTAAACAGCATTCTACTTAATGACATACGGGTCCAAGAAGAAATCAAGCAGGAAATCAAAAAGTTTATTGAAACTAATGAAAACAATGATACATCATACCAAAACCTGTGGGATACTGCAAAAGCAGTATTGAGGGGAAAATTTATTGCATTAAATGCTCACTTCAGAAGAATGGAAAGATGGCAAGTGAACAACCTAACACTTCACCTTAAAGAACTAGAAAAACAAGAACAATCCAATCCTAAAGTTAGCAGATGGAAAGAAATCATTAAGATCAGAGCAGAACTGAATGAAATTGAAAACCAAAAAACAATTCAAAAGATCAACGAATCAAAAAGTTGGTTTTTTGAAAAGATAAATAAAATTGACAAACCATTAGCATGGCTAACAAAGAAAAGAAGAGAGAAGACTCAAATAACAAAAATTAGAAATGAAAAAGGCGATATTACAACTGATTCATCTGAAATACAAGGAATCATTCGAGACTACTATAAACAACTATACGCCAACAAATTTGAAAATCTGGAGGAAATGGATAAATTTCTGGACACACACAAGCTCCCAAAACTGAACCGTGAAGACGTAGAAAATTTGAACAGACCAATAACAATAAAGGAGATTGAAGCTGTTATCAGAAGGCTCCCAACAAAGAAAAGCCCAGGACCAGATGGATTCACAGCAGAATTTTACCAAACTTTCAAAGAGGAATTGACACCGATTCTTTACAAACTATTCCAAAAGATTGAAACGGACGCAAATCTCCCAAACTCATTCTATGAAGCAAACATCATCCTGATACCAAAACCAGGTAAAGATATAACCAAAAAAGAAAACTACAGGCCGATATCCTTGATGAATATAGATGCAAAAATCCTCACTAAAATACTAGCAAACAGAATACAGCAACACATACGAAAAATTATTCATCACGATCAAGTGGGATTCATCCCAGGGATGCAAGGTTGGTTCAACATACGCAAATCAATAAATGTGATACACCATATTAATAAACTCAAACACAAGGACCATATGATCATCTCTATAGATGCTGAAAAAGCATTTGATAAAGTTCAGCACTCATTCATCACAAAGACCCTCTATAAGTTAGGTATAGAGGGAAAGTATCTCAACATAATTAAAGCCATATATGCCAAACCCACTGCCAATATCATCCTGAATGGGGAAAAGCTGAAAGCTTTTCCTTTAAGAACAGGCACTAGACAAGGATGCCCACTCTCACCACTCCTATTCAACATAGTGTTGGAAGTACTAGCCAGAGCAATCAGAGAAGAGAAGGAAATAAAGGGCATCCAGATTGGAAAAGATGAAGTCAAACTGTCCCTCTTTGCAGATGACATGATCCTATATATCGAACAGCCTAAAACCTCTACAAAAAAACTGTTGGAATTGATAAATGATTTCAGCACAGTAGCAGGATACAAAATCAACACACAAAAATCAGTAGCATTTCTTTTCTCCAATAGTGAACATGCAGAACGAGAAATCAAGAAAGCCTGCCCATTTACAATAGCCACCAAAAAAATAAAATACTTAGGAATTGAGTTAACCAAGGAGGTGAAAAATCTCTATAATGAGAACTACAAACCACTGCTGAGAGAAATTAGAGAGGATACAAGAAGATGGAAAGATATTCCATGCTCTTGGATTGGAAGAATCAACATAGTGAAAATGTCCATACTACCCAAAGTGATATACAAATTCAATGCAATCCCCATCAAAATTCCAAAGACATTTTTCTCAGAAATGGAAAAAACTATTCAGACATTTATATGGAACAATAAAAGACCACGAATAGCCAAAGCAATGCTCAGCAAAAAAAATAAGGCTGGAGGCATAACACTACCTGACTTTAAGCTATACTACAAAGCTATAATAACCAAAACAGTTTGGTACTTGCATAAAAACAGACACACTGACCAATGGAATAGAATAGAGAATCCAGAAATCAACCCACACACTTACTGCCATCTGATCTTTGACAAAGGCACCAAGCCTATTCACTGGGGAAGGGACTGCCTCTTCAGCCAGTGGTGTTGGGATAACTGGATATCGATATGCAGGAGAATGAAACTAGATCCATACCTCTCACCGTATCCTAAAATCAACTCAAAATGGATTAAGGATTTAAATATACACCCTGAGACAATAAAACTTCTTAAAGAAAACATAGGGGAAACACTTCAGGAAATAGGACTGGGCACAGACTTCATGAATACGACCCCAAAAGCACGGGCAACCAAAGGAAAAATAAACAAATGGGATTATATCAAACTAAAAAGCTTCTGCACAGCAAAAGAAACAATTAAAAGAGTTAAAAGACAACCAACAGAGTGGGAGAAAATATTTGCAAAATATACATCTGACAAAGGATTAATATCCAGAATATATAAGGAACTCAAACAACTTTACAAGAAGAAAACAAGCAACCCAATTAAAAAATGGGCAAAAGAGCTAAGTAGGCATTTCTCTAAGGAAGATATCCAAATGGCCAACAGACATATGAAAAAATGCTCAACATCACTCAGCATCTGGGAAATGCAAATCAAAACCACATTGAGATACCATCTAACCCCAGTTAGGATGGCTAAAATCCAAAAGACTATGAACGATAAATGCTGGCGAGGCTGCGGAGAAAAAGGAACTCTCATACATTGTTGGTGGGACTGCAAAATGGTGCAGCCTCTATGGAAAATGGTATGGAGGTTCCTTAAACAATTGCAAATAGATCTACCATACGACCCAGCCATCCCACTGTTGGGAATATACCCAGAGGAATGGAAATCATCAAGTCGAAGGTATACCTGTTCCCCAATGTTCATCGCAGCACTCTTTACAATAGCCAAGAGTTGGAACCAGCCCAAATGCCCATCATCAGATGAGTGGATACGGAAAATGTGGTACATCTACACAATGGAATACTACTCAGCTATAAAAACGAATGAAATACTGCCATTTGCAACAACATGGATGGACCTTGAGAGAATTATATTAAGTGAAACAAGTCAGGCACAGAAAGAGAAATACCACATGTTCTCACTTATTGGTGGGAGCTAAACATTAATATATAAATTCACACACACACATACACACACACACACACAAATCGGGGGGGGGGGAAGAAAATATAACAACCACAATTATTTGAAGTTGATACAACAAGCAAACAGAAAGGACATTGTTGGGGGGGAGGGGGGGAGGGAGAAGGGAGGGAGGTTTTGGTGATGGGGAGCATTAATCAGCTACAATGTATATCGACAAAATAAAATTTAAAAAAAAAGAAAAAAAAAAAAAAGAAAGAAATTTAAATTTTAATGTACTTCTGAGTGGTGCACTGGATTTGAAATTGTATTTACTTGGAAATAGGAATAACTGAGTAGCAATAAAGGACTCCAATGTGAAAAAAAAATAAAATAAAAATAAAAATAAATAAAAAATAAATAAATAAATAAATAAAAAGGTTATGAAAAACACTGATAGGTTGAATGCAGGTTTGCCAAGAAAATAAAATAATGTTATTTAGAAAAGAAGTTTCTCTATATTCCAAAAATTCAGTTTTCTTTATTTAAATTTTATAATGTTATCCCAGGGCCTATGAATTGCTGCCCACTTCTAAAATAGATGTTGTGTTTGTGTTTGAAGTGAAGATATCTGTTGCTGTTCAGTCACGGATGCTTTAACAGATCTTTTTCATAGAGCCTCCTTACTAGAACTGTCTCATTTTTACAGCCCTTATCATAGTTCTGTAGTTGTTGTTTTAGCATTCATTCATGCATGAATTCACCAAATATTTATTGTGGGAATGCCATGATGTGACAAATAGTGTGCTATGAACTGGGGATAGAGAATCGAGCAATTCTGGCAGCCCTCATGGAGTTTCCATCTAATGATTGTATATTTAGCATGGCTTTGCAAGGCCTTATGGTCTCATTATCTTGAATGTCTTGCTATGCAGAGGAAATTTGTCTTCATTATCTGAGTAAGCCTTTGGTGGTCAGACTTTAGTGGCTGGTTTAATTAACTTTCCATGTAAGATATTCACACTGCCCTTTCAGACTCAATGTCATCATCAATGGAAACGTAAGCTCTGAAGTGCATTCAACTAGGGAAATTTTAGTAAGAAACATGTAGGCTGCTAATAGTTATGTCTAATATTGAATGTGTACTTATTGGTCTAGCTAATTTACACTTAATATCCAAAACAGCATGAGATGGTTGCTAATGATAACAATAACAGCTATTAATTAATTTTTATTTGATATATGTAAGGTACTATTTGAAAAAATTTGTTTGTATTAATTCACTTAATACTCACCAAAATCCTATGATGTAGGTACTACTATCATCCTTTCTTAATCTGTTTGGGTTGCTATAACCAAATACCATGAACTAGGTGGCTTACAAGCACTGAAAATTTATTTCTCATAATTCCTGGAGGCTGGTAATTCCAAGAGAAAGAAACTGGCAGATTCAGTGTGTGGTGGGGCCCCATTCCCTGGTTCAGAGATGGTGCCTTCTAGCACCATCATGGTGGAAGGGGTAAGGAGGAAGGGGTAAGGCTCTCTGGGCCCTCTAGTGTAAGAGCACTAATCCCATCCATGGAGATTCCATCCTCAAGACCTTATCACCCCCAAAAGGCCCCACCTCCTAATCTTATTTCCTTGGTGTTCAGGTTTCAACATATGAATTTTAGGGGAACAGAAGCATTCAGACCATTGTATATCCTCATTAGGAACAGAAAGTGGAAGTAGAACTTCAAAGTCACATAAGTAAGTGATAGCAGCAGGACTTGAGACTAGGCAGTCGGGCCTAGTTAAGACCAAAACCTGCAGTCTTAACTACCATGCTACACTCTGGTTTCTCTTCAGATCGTATAAATCTTTCGCCTTTTATAACTACCATGCTATATTGCTTCTCTCGTGGGCACTAATCATCATTTTTGTTTTACAGAAAAGGGAAAAGAGTAGAGAAAGTTTGACTAACTTGCTGATGATTACACAATTTGTAAATTGTGGAACTCTAATGAACTTTGGACCAGAAGATATTCTGTTTTATCTTTCACAAAACCAGAAAACACTTCGGAAGTACTCTTTTTTTTAAGAGGCAGAGGACTTTTTTCTCTCTCACTGGCAAATAATCTAGATCCTTGTGACAAATGTGTATGGTAGAAGTAGGAAGACAAACTCTAGTTATCCCATTCGTCTGCATTGACAGATCCTCTGCATTTTGGCCCTTGGAAATTCTTTTAGAATGAGTCATATTATTGAGCAACATTTCTGCTTTCTTTACTGTTAATGCGTTGACTCTATTTTATTTATTTATTTATTTGTTTGTTTGTTTATAGCATTTAAATGAGAATTAGAGAGGCTGAATCAAGGATTGCTAATTTTTCAACATACACCCAACTTCATAATTCCATATTTTATGATAAATTAAAATATTTGTTTTTATTATCTGAAAAGAATTTCTTTTATTAGCATTTGAGAACGTCTTTTCCTAATGTCACAAAAAGAGGGTTAGATATCATTGTATTGGGAGAAGATGCTACAAATATCTGCCATCAACAAAACATGTTTAAGTTTCCAAATGAATGCGGTTTCCACGGAAACAGCCTTAAGGTGTATAAATTAGATATATTAAAAGTACATCAAACCTCACCCCCAATTTCCATGTTGATAGCTGCTGGGGCAGGGGCATACCTGACATAAGAATTTGTTCAAGGTCACTCCTCCACAGGAGTGGGAAATGGGATTTGAAATTCTGGTCCCTTGTTCTCCAGCCTGCTGTCAGCTTTCCGAGTCACACTGTCTTCCAGCTGTGCATCTGTTAGTGTATTCCCCAAGAACAGTTAGTAGTTCCCCAAGGTTTTTCTTGCTGCATACATAGAACAATTAAAGACAAATCTGTCCATGAAAGAAAATGAATTTTGACTCCCTTCAGAGTATCGTGTTGATGTCAATTCCTCAGGTCATATTTTTACATAGTAGAATGTCTCAACCACAAAGTGCACTGGTGACATTTGCTACAGAATGGAATTTGTACATATAGTAACCATCATTGCCAAATTCAGACCACAAGCCTAGAATTTCAACCTGCCACTCAGGTCTTTAATTCTCTGAGTCCCAGTCTCCCGCTTCTATACAATGTAGTGAGAATAACCTAACATTATACATATGCATTATAAAAGTACAATTGACTCAATAAATACATTTGTATTGACTCTCTGGACCTTATATTACAACAATGGTGAGATCATTGATTACAGATTCTTTTGTAAGATTAATATTGCTTTTTCCAGGAGATTATGACCAATAGCTTTAGAAGCAATTCATATGCTTTCAGTGACAAGAAAAAAAAAAACAAACCAAAGTGGCTTTAAAATTTAATATATTTATGTCACAAAACAAGAGTTCCAGAAGGAAAAAAAAAGCCTTTATAGATGATTAATTTTATATCTGAGTGAAGTTTTCAAAATTCTGTGTTCTTTATATTTTTCCCTATGCCATCTCTTTGCTTATTTTTTTTCTATTAATGCACGTTAGCTTTAGCAGTTCTAGGTACATATCCATCTCTGATGATATCCAATTTGTCTGTTTTAGGATGGAGAAAATCTTTTCTAAAGGTCTCCCATTGATTTTCCTTCATGTCACATTCACCAGATTTGATCACAAGCTTGTGCCTAAAATAATAATTGATGTTGGAGAGAACTACTATGGCTGACATATATTGGCTAGCTCAATTTATACTTCCTCTTTCCCCCCAGGCAGGGGTATGACCACTTGCTTCAGTGAATCACATGCCCGTGAAGGAGAGGGAAAATACCTGAACAAATCAGTGTTCTGTTAGGTGAAACAGAAGAGTCAAATATTAGAATAAAGTCAAGGAGGCTTGTTATTGCCAAAAATGTGATAATGATTCTTCAGATGCAGTTGATTAAGGTAGGAGGTAAGCTTGGAGGTGAGGTTTGAATGAAAAGGCTAAGTATCTTTTTCAATCTAAAAACAAAGTGAGAGTAGATGAACTTTTTCCTGTTCCTCCTGTTAAGCACCACTAAGACTCAGAACATTACATATAAAAAAAGAAAGACGACGACAACTCTTAAAGGTGGAGAAAGGAAGCTGTATCACCTAGGGAACCTAGGAATTGAGAAATGACATGCAGCTGAGTTCTCCATGTTGTTGGGGATTTATTGTTTGTTTGTTTGTTTGTTTTTGTCTCATATACCTGAGATATAGAAACACAGAAATGCTAATGGGTGAAGATAAAAGCAAACAACCTTCTCTCTCTATTCAAAGGACCAGGAAAGAGAATAAGTTAGCAACACAGAAATGCTTTAGATAATAACTACTATATTCCAGTCAAATTCACAGAAAAAACTGTGGCTTCATCCTTATCTACAGTGGCAATGGCCAAGAAGGGAGATTGACTTCCACCCTGTCAAGGCTGTATGAGGTACCCTAACTCCCCCACTAGGGCGTATCAGAGAAGATCACATTTGGAACTGGGACTTTCACACTTGCTGGCTTTTAAGGAGCCAATGCCTTCCTATTGTATCAGTGGACACCAAGTGGGGATCCAGGACTTCCATTCCCACTGGACAGTAATGAGACGCTGCTTTCCTTCCCTGCTGGGGTGGTGTCAGGTGGAGATTCAGAACTTTTACAATTTCCCAGAAATAACAAGGTAAACCCCAGGATGATGTCAGCAGAGACCACATGGGAAACCAGAACTGCCACCCCCACTCACAAATGAGCCAAAATCCTCAGGTATCAATGGAGGCCAAATGGAGAATCTAGACTGGCAATGTTGAGGCAGAACTGAGTCCAAAAAAGCCAGTAAACAGAACATTTCCAAAAAATCCATATGAAAAATTAACCTAGAACTAAGTGTCACACCTTGTATAAAAATTAACACAAAACAGATTACTGACTTAAGTGTACAACATAAAACTATAATATTTTTAGAAAAATATTAGGAAAGGTTTTTTGTTCTATGACTAGGTGAAATGTTCTTATATGCGACATTAAAAGCACACACATAAAAGAAAAAATTGATAAATAGTACTCAGTCAAAATTTAAAACTTTTACTTTGTGAGAAACCCTGTTAAAAAGATGAAAGCCTCAGAGTGACAGATGATATTCACAAATCATGTTATTCAACAATGGACTAGTATCTAGGCTATATAAAGAACTCTCAAAATGCAACAATAAAAGAAAAGGAAGAAATCAAGCAATCCAAACAATTCCAGTTAGAACACAGGTAAAAGAGACGAAGAAACATTTTACTAAAGGTGACAAATAAGCACATAAGAATATATTCATCAGTGATTAGGGAAATGCAAATTTAAATCATACTGAGATATAACTATATATCAAACAAAATAGTTAAAATTAACAAAAATTGTGACACTAACAAATGCTGGATAGGATGTGAAGAAGTGGATCACTCAAATATGTTACTGGTGGAAATTTCAAATTACCCAGTCACTCTGGAAAATTAAATGTGCTACTCTTAAAAAAAGTAAACATGAAATTGCTGCATTTATGGCATTTGTTTCAGAGAAGTGAAGATGATGTTCAAGCAAAAATCAATGCTTGAATGTTTATAGGAGCTCTTTAAAAAATTGGTAACAGTCAAAAACTAGAAACAACCCAGATGTCCTTCATCAAGCAAATGGTTTTAAAAAGTTGTGGTACATCCACATGTATTCATCCATAAACACCATTCATCCATAAAAATGAATGAGCTATTAGTATATGCGACAACGTGGATGAATCTTCAGATAAGTATGCTGATTGAAAAAATTTATGACTTTATTTGCATAACATTTTTGAAATGACAAAATTATAGAACTGAAGAACAATATAACGGCTGTCAAAATTAAGGGGTTATGGATAAAGAAGCTTATTTAAGGAGCACCGCAAAAGTAGTAGACGATATTAGAAGATATTGATGAAGTAGCTAATGAGAAAAAATTACATTATTAGATCTATATTGCTTTAGTATGTAAAATTGGGATCAATAATCTGTGAGATTAAAAAAGACAATATCAATTTAAAAATTTTTAGGGAGAAAGATATTAAATATTCAACAATGGATTCTAGCTAACAATACTTTATGCTGTCTCTTTCCAACTCTCACAAGCCAGTATGACATGGAAAATAATGAAATACTACAACACAATCAAGACTGAGACTAATTACCGATGTGTATTATTGATATCTGGATTAAATTTCCTAACAATAAAAGGGAGAGAGAGTTGACTCTGGAAAAACCAACCAGGGAACCACATAACTATGACCATTAAGAATTCAAACTACATAGAATTCAACTCATAGAATAGACCCTAATGGGAAAAAAAAAAATCTATCTATCTGCCTGTCTGTCTATCTGTCTACCTATCTATCATTTATTTAACTTTATTTCTGTAATTAGGTGTTCATGTCTCAGAAACTCAAAGTTTATCTATGTCAGTATCCATCCATCCATCCATCCTTCTATTCTGTTGATACTTATTAGTGAAATATTTATTTCACCACCTTTTCTGGATGAGTACCTTCATGGATAATAACTGACAGAAGTTATTCTCTCTCTCTCTCTCTCTCTCTCTGTCTGTCTGTCTGTCTGTCTCTGTGTGTGTTTGTTTGTGTGTGTGTGTGTGTGTGTGTGTGTGTGTAATAAATGGTAAGAAGCTGGCAGTGGAACAACAATAACAAAAACCCAAATTATTGGGAATAAACGAAAGAAGAGCCATGCTAGCAATATGCTATTGGAATTGTACTTTTTCTCGGATAGAACTGGTGCTTCATTTAGGAATGGGAGAGAAGATGTTTACTTTTTTACAGCAGAGCTGTGCTAAATGAGTGCTAGAAGCTAGATGTGGCTAAACACTTTTTGCTGACCTTTAACTTGAAATTAGAGATGGGTATAAATCGTTACTCAAGTGAAATTAAATTGACCCAGAGGAACCCCATACACCTCCATTATCAAACATTTAGTCTGGATAGAAATGTTCTCATTTAATACAGCAGAAGGAAAATTGAGCATGAAGCTAAGTCGGGTCAGTGTAGCTCCAGAAAAACAGGAAGAGACATCACACTGAAGACCCAAAATAAGAGAAAAACAGCTCAAAAAACAAGGTCCTATGAGAGATATATTTTTTAAAGAAACTAGTATTTAAATAAGTATGGAGAGATATGATGACTCTCTAGAATAAAGGCAGAGAATTACAAGGATGAAGTAGACTGTGCTGAATAGGTAGCAGAATGTTGTATAACATGAGATGAATATAATAAAAGTGAAATAAAACTAAATTGGAAAGCTACAATAAAGGAATTAAAATCCACATGAGATGTAATGAATAGAACAATGAATCATTGGTGTAGAATACAAACTGGCAAAAGTAACAGTGAAAAAGGACAAAGTGATATAGATTCTAAGATGGAAGGTAATGGATCTGAAAGAGAGACTGATGCACTTAATGTATGTAATGAACTATAAGAATACTATTAATAATAATAATAAATATATACTTTCTAGAAAACCTAAGCTAATATGTTTCCTGGTATACAGATTGAAGTGGCTTATTAGATTCCAGAGCAATGAGTGTAAAAAAAAAAAATTCTCAAAGAATGTATTTTAAAACTTGTAAAGTAAAAATATGCAAATTAAATTTAAACAGAGGTCTAGGAGGGATGGAAGGAAGGAAGGGCTGAAATTCCTTCTCAAAGTTTCAGAACATAACAGACTTTCTATGGTCGTCAGCTTCCAAGATGTCTCTCAACAATCCCCACCTGTTGACATTGACACCCTTTCATGGTCCACTTCCACATTTCACCAAGGTTCATATGAGTGATCAGTATCATATAACAGAAGTGACAGTCACTTCTGAGATTAGTTAATAAAAGACGTTAGCTTCTGTTTTGGGCTCTCTCTCTCAGTGCTCCCTGTCTTCTCTTTGTCTGTCTCTACTCTCCCTTTTTCTCTCTTTCTTGCTCTCAGTAGCTCTCACTCTTTCTTAGATTTCTCACTTTGAGGTTCTAAGCATCCCTGTAGAGAGGCCCATGTAGTGACCAAACCCTCTATCCAACAGACCATCAGACTAAGCCATTAGACAGCCATTAGACTATGGCTGGAAGACCCTGTTTCAGCTCAAGGTGAGTCTTGAGAAGAATACAGCCCTGGCTGACAACTTGACAACAACCTTGTGAGAGATTCTGCCCCAGAACCAATCACTTAAGCCACTCCCATATTTCTGACTTTCAGAAACTACGAGAGATAAGAAATGTCTATTTATTTAAGCTGGTAAGTTTTGAAGTAATTTGTTATGCAGCAATAGATAAGTAATACATTTGCCAATTGTTTTTGTAAATATAGCATATCACTAAAATAAAAATCTAACAAAAATAGATTTTTTAAAGTGACCAAGCTCAATTAGTTTTGTAAATACAGCAAAATTATTTAAACATTATACAAATATATCCTATTACATAGTGAAACATGACTATATAGAATAAAGAAAGGAATTTCAGAATTACTTGTTTTTTTATTAATGTTAATCTTGTAGCTGTTTTAAGAAAAATGATTATCTTGATAGATATTAAAATATATTTGCTAAAATTTGACAAAGATTTCTAATTTAAAAGAGGCTCAGTATGAATTAGAGAAACTTTTTCAGGATGATATATGTTTATTTTGAACCAACATCTGTATCATATCTTCTGATGACTCAATGGAAGCTTTTCCACAAGCGTTGAGAAAAAGAAAAGAGCAACTTTATCATTATCATTTAAAAAATTATTCCAGACATTCTGTTTAATGCAAGGAAAAAATAACATTTTATTTTGGAAAATCTATTTAACAAATCCATCTATCAAAAATATTACTAAGTGCAACATATTCTCCTAAGTGCATTATAAATATTAAAATAATTAATTCTCATTACATCCCCATGAAATAGGTACTGCTAGAAACTAGAAACCCTCCTATGACATATAACAAAAAAGAGAGAAAATTGTGCAAATCATACGGCTAGTAAGTGGTGTAGTTTTTTGTCAGAGTACGTGTTTTCAATTATTATGCCATGTGGCAATAATGGGAGCAGATTTAAAATAAATAAGAGAAGTAGAGAGAAATTTTTTTTAAAAGAGAAAGGTGCATGATCCAGGAAAGAGTGAACATAGTTCACGAAAGCAATGAGGAGAAAACTCCTAACGGCAGAACCATAACAGGCCTAAAGAGAAATCAGTTTGGATTACAGCAAAGAATTTGAAGGATATTCCAGAGAGGTCATCAAGAATGAACTGATTCAACACAGTCGAAGTTATAAATGAGGACAGATATAACACGTGAGATATTACAACACCATCTAATTCATTATTAAACTTAGGGAAAAAAAAGTGAAAACAAAATTAGAAATGCCAAGAAACACAAAAATCTACATAAAAACTTATGGGACAAATTGAGACAAACTAAAATGTAGCATGGTTTTCAGCAAGTAAAATTATCATCTTTATATTAGAAATCTTCTGTTTCTAGAGTATCCAGAGATAAGAAAATAGTGTCCTAGCAAAATACTTACCTGAGAATCATAGGTATTATACCTATACATAGGTAAAATAATATAGACACTACCTATTGGTTTTCATAGAAGCATGGAAGACATAGTTATGGCTGCAAAATACAAGAATACTACCAAAAAATCATGGAAAAATAGAATTAAAAGATAATAAAATCTGTCAGTGAACATTTTGAAGTACTCTAATACAAGATTAAAGCACACATGTGTAGGTCAACATCTTTGATACATTCGTAAAAGAAAGAATGTAGCTGTCAGAAGGTAGGAGATTAAAGGGGAGTGAAAAATGGAGTAAAATATAGGATTGCTAATATTTTCATTTTACCTGGAGGGGAGTTGAGATACTGAATAAAGTTGATGGAAAAATAAATTGAGGTAGAAAGGTTATTATTTGAAGGAACAAAGGTCAACAGTGGAGGAAGCAAAAATAATAACTATCGATCTTTAAGAAGAAGGAAGAAGAAAAAAAAAATGTAAATGACTTAAACTGTCACCCAGCATAGAAAAACAACAGGAGTTATTATCCAAAGTTGATAAAGAAAAAGATATAAAAAGGAAAAAAAATTAAGTTTTGTTTTATCTTTTTTTTTTTTTGCAAAATATAGACAGAATAAATTGCAATGCAAATATATTTAAATGGCTATATGTGGAAATGCGCTGGATTTTTCTTTCAAAGTGAACAAAAGAACAAATACACCCAGCCCAAACTGAGAAATACTAAACAAAATTTTCTGAATAAATTCATTTAAAACTAGTTTAATACTGAGAAGGGTTAAAAAAAGCCCAAACAAAATATTCAGATAAAGAAATCTCAGTGATGCTGTTTCCTTGGTAACAAATGAAAATACATTTACTTTTTTCAGAAAATAGAGAAATTAATATGCTCATATCTAAGGAAAAATATATATATCAATCATGAACCACATCTTAGATCTTTCTTTCAATAAATCACTTGGGAAAGTGTGAGACTTAAAGACAAGTATTTTCATTCTTCCTTTTCTTTATAAAAAATATAATCATTGTTTTGTATTGGATTCAAATGTATAGAGATGAATACATATAGGACAAAACAGTGGGTAATAGAAAATGCAACATAAAATTCTCTTTTTTAGGAAGAAAAATACATCTTTTGGTTTTGCTTCCTTTGAGTTTAATCTCTAACAAGAGCTAAGACAGCACCCACCAAGATTCCTGATTAAAATAGATACTTGTCTACATACTTAGTGTCTTTGACAGAGAACTCTCTCAAAGTTCTAATATGCATTGAAAAATGATGGGCCACCACTGTTATCCACCACAATTTCAAAAGACACTATCATTTAATGGGAGTTTATCAGGCAGGATGATGGAATTTAATAATTGTGAAGAAGCTCTCTGATTCTGAGATTTTATTATTCCACATTTTTTAAAGGATCTGCACATCTTTCATGAAGCCTTAAGATTTCCTCTCCCTTGGAGTATGGTGTTTACTTTCCCAGCAGGAGAAAATAATTTTTTGTGGGTGGAAGAAATGAAAAATGTAGTCTCTATTAAATGAGAAACAAATAGCAGAGGCCAAGTTGTTTCATCTTTTAGATATTCAGGAAGGTCTTTTCCTCCCAGACACTTGTAAAGCAGTTAAATGAAGTCACATTTTAACTCCCTTTAGTGTCAGGAATACAAAATAATACAAATAAGGGTCCGATGCCACCATTTGTCTCACGTGCTAGAAATCATGAAGCATGAGACATGTTATTAACAGATCAGAGCATTAAGTTTGAGCAAATTTTGGTAGTTCTAATTGTCTCCCTAGACTGAACTAATCTTTCCTATTTATTCAACACATACTTGAGCTGTACTTGGGCAAGGTCCTCACTTGGTGATTTCACTCTCCTTATTCCACATGGACCTATTGTTGTTGTTGCTACTATTTGTTGTGAATCCTATTTCTATCCTCAGCAAGTCTGAATGACTCAGTATTTTTTTTCAATATTTATTTGTCACCCACGGATTAGAAATATCATTTCTTCCATCTGCAAAGCCAGTATTTACACTGAAATGGAAGCTGATAGGCATCTTCTGAGAAGTAAAAAGCATAGGTCCTTCTATTTTGCTCCTAGTTAATAGAAAACTTTAAATTCTATTTTAAAAATAAATGTATAAATTTGTAAGAAAAGCAAAGTTGCCAGCTTCACAAGAACAACTTAGTAATTTCTGGAGCAAGACATGTAACAGAGCAATGTGCTATAGGTAGTCAAGATAGATGAGGAAAAATCCAACAGCAAATAATTCTAAATCTCAGTGGCTTAACTTAAAACATTTATTTATGTACTTATTTATATTTCACAAAACACACATGTCTGGAGATGAGGGTGAGAGTGGGAGTACTGTCAGGTAAAAAACAGGACCTTAGTTAAGTTTAAATCTTCTGTATATTTTTGTTGCAGAATATTTCTATTTTCTTAAGGGAAAAAAACATAAAAGGGAACTTTCATCATTCAAATACAAAAGGGAAATCATAATTAGAATTAAAAATTTGAGAAATTCATTTTGAAGAAATAAAAACCTTTATTAGACACTTTAAATTTTTGTCTATGTAGTAGGTTGCTGCCTAAAATTTCTTATTTCCAATTAAATTTTTAGTTTGTAATTACTGGTTTAGATGATAAATTTTGGTTTATTGATATTTTATCTTGAAATCTCTGAATTCTTCGATTATTCTTAATAGTTTGTCAGCTATTTTTTTTTTTTTTTTGTGAGGGGATGTTCTATGGTTTTCTATGAACAATCAGAGACATTATATCAGTAGCCTACAGGCCCCATAAGAAGTGTTGAATCATTCTTGTCTATTAAGGAGACGATGCCAATTTGGCAGTGTTTCCACTTATGTTAGACCAGTGTATATAGCACATGTAGCTAACCAATGAGGAGGATACAAGGGCTATTTTATTAATTAATTAACTGTTTATATTCCTGGCTTCTTTCAAGAGTGGTCATTCATTTCACAGGCTAGGCAGCATATGTATAATTAATCCACCAATCCTGTCTTAAACAATTTATTGTATTAACTTTATATTTAAACTTACTCTAAAACCTCTTACAGCATTATAATTCAATCACATTTACAACTAGATTCAAACCAAGGCACTGTAACTAAACTACCTCATTTAACAAGTTACATCCCCTTGGATACAAAGTGGGGCCTATATGCTTTCACTAATTTAGAGAACAGCCTAGTGATTAAAAAAAAAAAAAAACTGCAACAAAAACTGTCTTAGAAGGTAGCATTTTCTGGGTAAGCTCAGGATCCACAAATGGGGTTTATCTAGGACAATGCTCAATATTCTACATGTTTCAAAGCTAGACCTTCATTTATGGTGACACATTCTTTATCAGTTTTATAGTATTAATTCATTTTTTCACTTCAATAAAACCTTTTTAATACATTATAAAGCTATTCACAAATTTTCACTACATAGATTTTTTTGTCTCGAAAAATTATAAGACATAAGAGAAGCACTTACCTAAAAACGCATAATCTTTTGGGTTGTACTATTTTCTTTAACAGCATGTTATATCTCATCCCCAAATTTATTCTCACTGTTCTGTTCTCAAAATATATTCAGTTTTTCAGTTTACTGAGGAAGATGCAGGTCTTCCCCTATAGTGACTGTACCTCATTGTCAAGGCCTCATTTCCTCAGTTTTTGGGTTGCAATATATAAGACAGTACCCCTGCTTGAGCAGTATATTAGTCTCGGTTCTCCAGAGAAACAAACCAATAGGAGATATATGATATATTTAATATAATATAATTTAGATATCATATATATAAATATATATACATATACATACATACATGTATATGCATATATATTTACAGGAGAGAGTGTTATAGAGGCTAAGAGGACCCAAGATCTGCAGTCAACAGGCTGGAGACTTAGGAAACTTCATGGTATAGTTTCAGTACAGTTCCAATGGCCTGAGAATAGAAGAACCAATGGTGTAAGTTCTAATCCATGTTTGAATCCGAAGGCAGAAGACTGATGTCTCAAAGGAAGACAGGCAAAGAGAACGAATTCTCCCTTCCTCGGCTTTTTTATTTTATTCAGGCCTTCAATAGATTGGATGAGGCCCACCCACAATGGGGAGGGCAAACTGGTTTACTCATTCTGCCAGTTTAAATGTTAATCTCAGCCTGAAACAGTATCACAGACACACCTAGAATAATGTTTAACCAAGTATTAGGGCATTCCATGGCCCAGTCAAGTTGACACATAATATTAACCATCACAAGGGGTGTCACAAACTATTAAAGGAAAGATATTCCTTAACTTGAGAACTTAGATTCTGAGTTATAAATCATATATACACACACACACATTTTTTTTTTCTTGGATTGCTGAGCGGACTGCCCTAACTTTATTTCTAAGAATGAGTGAGTGAACTATCCCTGTCTCTATTATGAGGGTGCAAAGGCAGACTGGATTTTCCTTTTCTTGCTGTTGTTTTTTCAGCCTATAACTATGATAACATCCTTTCTCCAAGTGATACTACCGTATTGTCTTTGAGGTCCTAAATATGCACTCTAATTGTACTCTTGAGGGACAAAAATGTGTGGAGGTTAAGAACATATATTCTGCAACCAAACACTTAAGATGTGTGAATTAATTGAAGGGAGTTAAGAAATTCTAAATGAATAAAACAGTGTTGCGTGCATGGTAAGCAATCAATATTACAGTGTTACTTATTAATATTAAGACATCCAGTTTTAACTATAATAATAAAAGCAGCAATGAATGTTTTCGCGTAAGTATCTTTCAATTTTGCTTAAATTCCCCTCAAATAAATTCCTAGAAATGATTAGTTAGGTTTAAGGTAGGTACATTTTAAATATTAAGACATACATTAGAGACATATATTAGATATTAAGAGCCAGTTTTTCTCTAAAAAGATTTATTTTCCTCCTCTAAACAGCGCCTAATCAGCCAAAGTCTAGTATGATTAAAATTAAGTTATAAACAGTGGAAAAGTTTTGATTGATTCAATGTGAATGTTTTCCAGTGTGAATTGATTTATAAAACTTCTTGGATTTGCTATCTAAAGAAGTTAGATAATGCTCAGGGCTAGCTTGTCTAAACCATTTTTTTATGAAACATATTTCTCCTGTTTCTCTGTGAAATCCTGAGTGGATTGAGGAAAGAGAGAAAATCCTACTCCCTTGTCCCGTTTTTTTTAACTTTTGAGAAATAGAATAAAAATTTTAGGATGTATTTGCATAAATTACAGAACACTTGCATAAAATTCTAGTTTTTCTCAAGGGAATGAAGATATTAAATTAAAATTCTCAAATAAAATATGTAAAACTTCTATTGCCTTGAGATTGAAAGTCTGCTCGGGGAAAAGTAACTGTGGCCCACTCTGTTCTTTCCCCACTGCAGTGATTAAGAGAACATTATCTGACACTTTTAAAACTTGAAACACAACAGTGAACTATTTTTTTTTTTTGGACAGTTTTGAGGGCTTACTTTGCTATACATTTTACTTAATGGAGCGCCTCTTGCTCTTTGGACTCCCATTTAAAGGGTCTTACATGTGACCAGGAGGATGGGCAGTTAACATGATACGTAAATAAGCAATTATGTTTCATAAAGGAAAACTTGGACTCTTTCATGGGAGCATGTAATTCACCACATAGAAATTAAATAGTGGTGCAAGGGCTCTGATCCTATGGCTGCATCATGAATTAATCACTAGTTGTCAGGTAGAATAAGAGGCCCAGAGAGCATCAGAAACTAATGCCTGGTTACCACCAGAGGAGAGCATTGTCAGTATAATGACTTGATATTCTAACAGTTGTGATCTGGCCACATATTCTGGCACTCGAAGGAGGGCTGATGTATCCCAGAGAAAGGACAGTAAGTTGAACTTTGAACCCTATATGTTCTGGGGGTTGGGGTGAACAGGCACTGGAGAAAGAAGCATTACTCAGATTGACAGCAGCAAACTCTTGTGGTGGACAAGCCCTGATATGCTTTATCAGGACAAAATTAGAGACGGATGTGGTGAACCCATTCAGCTGAGTATCCGTGTATTCAATGTACATATGGATATACATATTCAACATGGAATGGAATACTTTTCATAGGAGTAGGATACTTTTTAATAGTGTACTTTTCAAAAGCAAGAATATGTTTCAAGTTGTCCAGCTAAAGAAGTTTGAATGATGTGCCAATTTTTCTTTAAAACCACCAGTCAACAGAAATAATAATCATTGACCCTTTTGTTGGGCATCAAACTTTTTAACAGTTCCTATTTTGTGTTTTTCAACTTATTTAGGTAAATACCATACATTAAGAGAACATATGCCATGAAAATTTCTCTTAGTGGAGTAATAACGCCTAGGAAGGTAACAGGACTAAAACCCTGGACACAACCTTGGAAGTATCAGTATGCCTGTACCTCCAAAATTACCAATACTTCTAGCTGTATCAAGTCATTCTCTAATCTTGGAAGGCAAATGAAACATAGTAGTGACATCAGAGAATCACCTGGCATGACACATTCCTGCCATGTCACGTTCTATTTTCAGAGATAGGTTTCTTTAAATGTGACTAACAAGTAGTGTATGGAGCTCGCCAGAAGAGAACCCAGGGTGGAAATTATTGTCCCTTGTTGAGGGCACTAGATCTCCCTAAGACTGAGTGACAGATTTCATACCAGTTCAGAGTTAGCTGCCTGTGCTGCTGCAATGTGTTAGTTTCTTAGCAATTTACAGCAGAATATATTATGTGGTAAACAATTCCCAGTCTTAAAGCTTGCAGAGTGGCATGATCATAGACAGAAATGATGAGTTCTTAATTAGCCCTTAGTGCCTAAATTAGCCTATGAATGTCTTTCCTCTTGCTGGGAAAAGGGGTTAAGAATGAAAATTGGAGTCTTTTTTTACACATGAAATCGGGAATTATTAAAGGTGGTATACTGAAATTAAATTAAAACTATCCAGCAAAGGGCGGAGACATTAGCACAGGATCTGGCATAAATGATTCTAGGAGTTCCCTCCGCCATGATGGCTGTGGTGGTGTCTGGATTGCTTTGCAAGAGTGGGTCTATGAATCATTTCTGCTGGAATAAGAGAAACTTTCAATGGCTGGCTTCAGCTGAGTATCAGTGGCAGAGAGCCAGTGGCTCCAGGTCAGATTATTCAAGGCTCTGCACTCGATACAGCCAGTGGAGGAAGGGCTCATCAGCTTTCTGTCAGTGGGTAGGGGAAGTTGGTTAGAGTTCCATATGGATAAAATACCCCACATTTTAGTGGTTTTACTACCATGAAGCCAACAGACGCTGTTCATTAATAATGGCAGGGATGCAAATTTAAAAGAGGCTCGATATAAACCCACTGCAGGGGAGTCACCATCCAATAGTGAAAAGGTTCTGTATTGGTAGCCACTGATGTTGTGCACCTTAAAGATCCAGTTCTCTCAAACTCACATTAGAAATGCAGCTGTCTAACATGACCAAGATGTTCTCCTCAGCTTGACTACACTTCAGACTGGCTTTCCTGCCTCTAGGGCCCTGACCTCCCTTTTCCTGGAGCATTTACTTTAGAACTTGTAATTGTGAATTCTTTCTCTTCCCTCTTGAGTTGTAAATCTTTTAAAAAGCTTCTTGCAGTTTTACAGCCAGGGAATGTCTTTTTCAAGGACCTGGGAACCATCGCTTTGAAATGTAATCATCAAGTAAGATAGCACCACTGTCTCCCAGCTTCTGTGAATGGGTAGGGGCCTAATTTCTAATTTAGGGAAGTGCCTTGCTGCAAGTTGTGAAACTAACTCATGTCTTAAAGATAAGAGAAAATTTACCTTTCCTTTGGGCAAAGACAATTAGCAAACACAAATGGACTACAATCGCATTACTCCAGCTCTTTAAAAAGACCCTAGCCCTTTGTTGTAGGGGAGTTGAGCTCAGACTGAGTTCTGGCTTCTTTTCCCTATCACTATAGACTTGATAAACGTCTTTTCTGCCTGTTGAAGTTGTCCATGAAATTTTTGCTTTGACAGACCTCCTCACACCGGTGGCACCTTGTGACATGTTTTGGCCAATGCAATATGATGTAGATGATTTTCACCTCTTCTGGGTGAAAATTTTAGGGGATTTTTTACTCCTCTCTGGAGATTAACACTGTTTTAGTTGATGGCAACTCCATCAGCCTGGGTCTCAGTGAGGATATGTACAACAGAATTTCGGGGTGACCACAAAGGACATGTTATTTAATTGAAGCATAAATTTTATATTAAGCCACTGAGATTTGGGGGTTGTGATATGACACTATGTACCCTAGCATATTCTAATTGATATAGGTTTGTATAACCCTTAAAATGCAGAAATAGAAAGATAGAAAATTGTCATAAAAATCCCATATGAATCATATCAAAGTAATTGACCAGTAACTGCTTTAAATGTGCCACACCTGACTTGTTTGAAACATCTATTCAAGGCTGAGAGTTATTTTTAAAAAGGAAACATTTCATACAACATTCTTTTGCAGGCAAATTTCCTTGAGAAGTTTGGTCAGAAAGCAAGAAATAGAACTAGACACGTATTGGGATACATGTTTGAGTTTTAACAACAACAAAGGAATCAGAACTGTGATGGGTGGCCTTCAGTAAGAGGAAATAGCCTCAGCGCAGCAGTTTGAAGTTACTCTCCAGTGGAATGCTCTTTTACTTTCCCTGAGTTTTCAGTGAGGTCTTGTCAAATGTTTCAGTATATTAAGATTTGTGGAAGGAAACTGAAAGAAAGTTCTGTGTTTGTCACAAGTGTTGTTATAATAATAGTAATAGCCTGGAAAAGTCAATGGTCATTTCGTGACTGTGAGAATAACTGGGAATGGTCTGGGTAGTGGTTTGTGGACAAAGCAGGGGAACATGCAGAGTCGGGTGATGCTGGGTTGAAAAACCATTGGACGAAATCATGTGTTAATTTATATGAAATAGCAAACTCCTCTCCCTGTAATTCCCTTGAAATACCACATACAGATGGGAATTTTGAAATAAGAGCAAAATCCTACTATCCTAGTAGAGATCTTAATACAACTTTAAATGATAATGAGACTTCACTAGTACTTATTAGCTGATAAATTATGGCCACATTTGTGTTAACGCATTACAGTTGTGAGTTGGGTTACTAACCCCACTGATATTAATTGGTTCTCTATAGTTGTGGTGCCAAATTAAGAAAAATGTCAGTTTTGACTCAAATCATCCAGATTCGCTTTTGCCATAGTCACAAATTTAGAGGTTCTTTCTTCTTATGTTTATGGTGATAAGTCCTAACAATGTTTAATTTTACACAAGTGCTATAGTTAGGAAAAGAGTGACAGTTACGAAATCTCTCCACCTTTTTGTGTTCCAGAAAAAGACTATATGCAAAAACCTCCCTTCCTCCATTTGACTCTAAAAAACATTTCCACCTTTCCCCGTGTGACTTGGATAACACTGCTTACATTCTTCTTCAGATTCTATTTACCTGCCTCTAGGAGACTCCAGACCCCCTTCCTTTTCTTTGAGATGTTCCTCACCAATAAACATTGCTGCTATTGCAATAGCCTGTGCACAAACGTCTCCTTCATTGTCCATGCATCTTGTCTTTGACAGGCCTTTGCTTGCAAAATACATACGTACAAATATAAGGGTACATCAAAAAGTTTGTGGAAAAATAGAATTAGAAGCTAATACAAATCTTTCCATGAACTTTTTGAAGTACCCATGCAAATTTTTAAAATATTCAGTTTTTCCAAACTGCTATCAGTTCCCAACTATATTGAATATTCACTCTGGTAGGTGAGATAATATGGGTATTTGCCCAACTGGAGTCATTCTCTACAAGAAACTTGTTTAAACTCTATGTGTTTTAAAATAATAATCCATGATACGGAACAACATTAATGATGTATTTATTAAGTTTAATATCAGATAACAGACCATGCTTTTTGTAATCCAAAATGTACATATATGTATATAGATAGATGTATGCAGGTACAAATACATGATACACGCAGATACACACACACACACACACACACACACAAAGAACAAACAAAACTGGATATGCTGAAATATTAAGAGTGATGAGTTTTAAATGTATATTTCTATTTTTTATAATTTTATGCAAGTGAGAAAAAGAATAAATGATGTGGAAATACATTTGAAAATATATTTGAATCATAGCTGAGTCTAGACATTGTGAAATCTTTTATGTTCAGTGTCTATTTAATATTCACCACAATTCTAGTTTTGTTCATGTTTTTATAAACAGATATTGATTCTTTGAGCATTAAAGCAACTATTTATCAAAAGCTAATATTTGATGTTGGAATTCTAACTCAGAACTATGTGACTAATGAGTCAGTGCTCTTCCTACTATCCTGCTGCTCATATTTCACCATATGAGGCTAATCAAAATAATTAACAAAAAGTACCAGGTTATCTATAGTTCTATAATCAAAATTGATGAAAGACGATTTTTATTTCTCCCTGTATTACCCAATCCGTATCACATTGAATACTACAAAAATATTCCTGACTACATAAAGCATTATATCTTACGTACTTCTCCAAGTGTTCTCTGTTCTAATTGGTCTCAAATAGATTAAGTGGTTTAATAATGTTGAACTAGTCTAAAAGGATTCACTCTGAGCAATATATAGTGCATAAATAAAAAATGGTTTAAGTAAGTGTCACACTATATACAGCAATTAGCATGGGGTAATGTTGTCAGGTAAATCATTGATATTATTTGGAGCTTTACATTAAAAAAAAAATCTTAGTAACCAACATAAAGAAGTCAATTTCATTTTGTTATCTACTCTTTATTTCACTTCTCTAGAGAAGAGAGTAGTTTTGTAACTAAATGTGTTTTTAGTCATGCTTTTTTTTTTTATCAAATCCAGCAAATATATATACATAGATGTGTAAGTATATATAATATGAAATCAAAGTATATGTATAAGTCTTTTTATTTGTATGGAATATTTAGTGATAAATATGATTAACTCCGTATCTATTAGCATTTTTTTTCTATTTTGTTAATTAATTTTTAAAATTAGAGCTTGGCTATAATGAATTTTGGAAACAACATGATAATCTTAAATACCTTTGAAAATGAAAACTGTATCCAAAATACCTGTAGAAGACAATGTGTTCTTTCAGGCTGGTTATGTTCAGGATCATTCTTTTAAATTTAATCAGTCAAGTGTTAGTACCGTGTAGAATGTAGACATGGAATCAATGAAGTGTGAACTGGTAGACGGTGGCCAAAGCAGTAATGTATGCCCCATGCAACACGTATTAGGCTATCATTTCCTTTGACTAAATGTCTCTTTTTCAGCTCCTAAAGTGCAATCTAATAACCTTTTACATTCAAGATAAAACTGTCAGTACATGAGAAGTGAGCAGAAGAAAATTCTGTTATTTGTCTGTGACGAGATGAATTAGCCTTGCTGAGGATCATTTCCGGGTGCAAACTAGGTTATGGCTCCTCTTCATTTGTCATTCTCTGACTGTATTGTGACCTATTCAAAGACATCATGTCAATGCTATTTACTGCTTTGTTATAGATCACTCATGGGCTTTAGAGCCACATCAAGAGTTGTAAAACATGTCTGTGTCAGGGCCTTCTGCTAATGGCATCATTTAACCCAAGCTTAACATTTGCACACCCCATCAGTTGAGGGAAGCAATTAAATACATTATTTTGATACAAAGAGATTACAAGTTCTTGGGCCAACATATCTGATTAATAAATAACCCCTCACCAATCCCCATAGACCATTTGAAGGAAATGTGAAGGCCAGAGATAGAAGTCGAAATCGAAGGACACTTCGTATATACGTATACATATATACATACATACGAAAGATGGTATAACTGTGTCTGTGACTTATTTGAGGATCTGTTAATACAGATAAATGTGGAAAGGCAAAAGTGAGTTTAGAACAATGCACCATGATGCATGGGAAAGTCCTCACATTGCTGACTCAGGAAGGAACTATTTGTTTTATTCTTCTATAGAGAAGGGTCTCTTGGTGACTACTGTTCTCTTCTTTAGTGCTTTAGAAGAGTACGCATTACTTGGGTATGAAAGAGAAGAATCTAGGAAGTTTGTTTTTTTCTGTCCAAGCCACCCAGGACTCTTAGATGGATAGAAAGTTGGGCTAGGGTGCCCTCTAATGTCCTTTCCACTTGTTACTAAAGTGCTGTTCAGTTTTTAAACTCAAAAGCATGAAAAATCTTCTGGCTTCTGAATTGGAAAGATTTCCAACAAAGTAATGAAGACTAAAGTACAATTACGATTTATTTATTTTTTTTCTTTCTGGGAATGAAATTTTTACAGTGTCTGAGTAGGATTAGCTATGGAGGTAGCAAGGGTTGAGTAGGAGGAACACCAGAAATGGAGATGGCAGAGTCATATTGTCTTCTTCAATTTATAATTAATGTCATGGTGAAGAGACATGATATGTAGCTTTTGCAACTTGGTGCAGCGCTAAGGGAAATCTCTGCTTGTAATTAATGAGAAACTGAGCCAGCCTTGCCGAGTTCGCTTTAAATTAATTTCATTTAATTTTTGTTATATCGCTTTGTATTACAGAAAAAAATCAGCAGATCTGATCTAAAATGAAGATCTATGAAAATTCAAACTAGGAAATTTTACACTCCAACTCTTTTTCATTTTCTCTTTAGTTCCTGAGTTTATTTTAATTTCTCTTTTTTTATCGTTTTAGCCTAACTGCTCTTCTCTGACTAGCATGTCAATGTTCCACCACAGCTTTGTGTATTCAGAATGATCTTGTAGCTAGGGAAGAAAAACTGTGAGAGGCTCAGATTTACAGGTGATATTTGTCATGTCTCATATGGAAATAAATGTTAACTAAAGAGCAAGAGACAAAGTCACATGCTACATGAGGTATCTATATGGCTAGGTGTTTTATTTGTCTAGATAATTGCTCTTACGACGAACAGAATGAGCAATGAAAGGTATCATCTTGCAGAGCTTTAAGCTCCAGTAACTCAGCTAGTGTATATTTAGTGCTCTACTATTTTTGCAGGAAAGAAGGAAAGCTAATTCTCAAACCCAGAAAAGCAAAAAGAGTGTTGGTAGTGGTGGGTGGCTTTGTAAGTGGAAAAAGAAAGACACGCCAGTCCCCCAAATTAAAGTCAGAGAATGTATAGAATACATGAATAATTCAACTCAATTCAATTGAATTCAATTTGATTGAATAAACTTTCATACTTTCACTGGGAGATTATACCAGGAAATTACTAGTAAAGAGTAGATTATTAGTTGAAAATTCAATTTTGAATAAAAACTGCATATATGTAACTAAATAATGTATTAGGAACATATACAGAAGCTGGCTTTTCAATGATTATGATGCAATGTGTTATAAGAACATATAGATAAGTACATAAGTGCATATGTTGATGCATTCATTTTGCAATTTGATTTTTTCTTTAAATCGTTTTGGTTGCTTGGGATGTAAAATTGGAAGGCTTTGGAATGTTTGTGCAGATATGCTCTTTTCATAAAAACTTGGTTTATTACAAACAAGAAAGAGAACAGGCTTCAGAGCCAAATAGATGAGGTTTGAGTTCCAACTGGTCAGAATTATCTGAGATATAGTGTGTGAAGCCCGCTGTAGATTTTAATAAGTGACAGGTTTTATTGCTGTCTGGATTTCTTTGGAGGTGGACATTTTCCCACGCTATTTGCTTCAACACCACAGATCAACAGGATAAATAAGTCTATGTGTGGGTGTGTGTGCACCTGTGTATACATTTGAGTTTCTCCCACTCCCATGTTCATCATAGCACAACAAAATAGAAATTTATTAACAGGAGAAAACTGAATTATCACACATCATGTCATAAAATATTCGAAAATTTATAAGGAAATACAACTTATGGATGATTTCACTCTTTAAAATACCCATTCTTATCATTTATGCCCATAGATACACTGGAAAAATTTTCATCTTGTAGCTCTTCTGAGGCTTCTGCTATATGTCCCACTGGTTCCTTATGTTCCAGCTCTTTGGTAAATGAAAGACCATTAATCATGAAGCAATTTACCCAGAATCAACCCTTAGCTGGAATCTGAACCCTTTCCTTTATCTAGAAGTCAGCATAATGCCCATATCACAACTTTAGTTTCAGCACCTTTTTCTGCATCAGTAACATATATTTTTAAATTTTATTTTTTTTTCTCCAGCCAAAACTAAAGTCATATTTTTAAAAATAGTTTCTTTTTTAACACAGTTGTATCAAGATACTGACATATTAAAGAAAACCATCACTGCTTGTCTTCTTCCATCAAACAAAAACCAGATATAAAAAAATCTGCCATTACTATTAGCGGCTGAGAGCAAGCTGTATTCTGGAATTCTTAGTGAAAAAAAAAAAATCATGATATTACTCATACTAGTTATGAATTCATAGACTTTATATGAATGATATGAACTGGAAGTTACTTCTAATTCTTAATCCTTGTGCTAAGAACATTTGTTTCTCCCAGTATCATAGATGTAAAGAATGACTCACTTCAATTTTCCTAAACCTGAGCTAAAAAAATATATAAATATATATATATTTGGCATTCTGGCTCACCACCTTTTCATGACCTCTTACACCAGTTGCCTTTTAATTCACACTTATTTTCTTTGTCATTTGGATTTCTCAGAGATTTATAACTTTGATGCACTTAATAACTGTCTTATATTCACTGATCCTTATTTCCATGGTCAAAATTTATCCTTCTGCAACCTTGAGCACTGCTTTTATTTGTTATTCATTCAATATTTATTGTATCTATTGTAATCTGAATCATGTTTAACTTCTTGCAAAAAATTCAATGTGTTTGTTAAATTAGATCACTGGGGGAATGTACAATAGTGTGGAAAATAAAAATGACTAAAATGACCTTTCTTGAATCTCCTAGGCCAGTGACTTTCAGCCTTTTCAGACCCATCACCTTGTTTTTTAAATTTTACCACTTGAAATGGAATTCATAGACAATATAACTTACTTGTCTTATAAAAAATCAATGCAATCTCTTAATTTTAATGAAGAAAAATGGAAGAAAATGTTATAATAAAATAATCTGTAATTTTATGCATAGATTCTTAACATTATAGTATTCTAGAAAACACAGTGAACAGTCAGATGCTCATACATAAGCAGATTCACGTGGAATTCAACAATCACAAATGCAAAGAATGGCAGAATTTCACTCTTTTTTATGGCTGAGTAGTATTCCGTTGTGTATATTTAGCACATCTTCTTTGTCCAGTCATCTGTTGATAGACATTTAGGTTGGTTCCATATCTTGGCTTCTGCAAATAGAGCTGTGAAAAACATGGGAGTGCAGGCATCCCTTTGACGTGATGATTTCTGTTCCTTTGGGTGTTTACTCAGTACTGGGATTGCTGGGTCATATGGCAGTTCTATCTCTAATTGTTTGAGAAATCTCCTTACTGTTTTCCATAATGGCTACACTAATTTACTATCTCACCAACAGTATAGAAACATTCTCCTTTCCTTTTATCCTCATCAGAATTTGTTATTCTTTGTCTTTTTGATAATAGCCAGTCTAATTGAGGTGAGATGATATCTCAATGTGGTTTTGATTTGCATTTCCCTGGTGGTTAGTGATGTTGAGCATTTTCTCATGTACCTATTGGCCATTTGTATGTCGTTGCTGTGCAGAAGTTTCCTAGTTTGATATAATCCGATTTGTTCACAGCTTTTTTTTTTTTTTTTTTTTTTTTTTTGCTGCCTGTGTTTTTTAGGTCTTATTTATAAAGTCTTTGCCTAGTCCTACATCCTGAAGTGTTTCCCCTTTGTTTTCTTCTAGGAGATTTAGAGTTCCGGGTCTTATATTTAAGTCTTGAATTGATTTTTAAGTTGATTTTTGTATATGGTGAGAGGTATGGGTGTAGTTTCATTCTACTACATATGGATATCCAGTTTTCTCAGTACCATTTATTGAAGAGGCTGTCCTTTCCCCAATGTATGTTCTTGGTGCCTTCGTAGAAAATCAGTTGACTGTAAGTATGTAGATTGATTTTGGGGTTTTCTATTCTGTTGCATTGGTCCATGTGTCTGTTAGTATGCCTGTACCATGATGTTTTTGTTGCCATAGCTTTGTACTATAATTTGAAGTCAGGTAGTGTAATGCCTACAGCTTTATTTATTTATTTATTTATTTATTTATTTATTTATTTATTTATTTATTTATTTATTTATTTATTTATTTGCTCAGGATTGCTTTGGCTATTTGGGGTCTTTTGTTGTTCTGTATGGATGTTAGGATTGGTTTTTTTGTTTTATTTTTCTCTTTTTGTGAGCAATGTCATTGGCATTTTGATTGGAGTTGTGTTGAATCTATAGGTCACTTTGAGAGGTACAGACCTTTTCACAACATTAATTCTTCCAATCCATGAGCTTGGAATGTCTTTCCATGTTTTTGTGTCCTCTTTAATTTCTTTCCACAGTGATTTGTAGTTCTCATTGTAGAGATCTTTCACTTACTTGATTAGGTTTATTCCAAGGTATTTAGTTTTTTTTGGTAGCTATTATAAATGGGCTTGCTTTCTTGATTCCTTTTTCTGCTAGTTTGTTGTTGGAGTATAAAAGCACTACTTACTGATTTTTGTATATTAATTTTGTATCCTTCAATTTGACTGAAATTGTTTATCAGTTCTAAGAGTTTTTGGTAGAGTCTTTAGGTTTTTCTATTATAGGATCATGTCACCTGCAAACAGGGACAATTTGACTTGTCTTTTCCAATTTGGATGCCCTTTATTTTTTTCTGTTGCTTGTTTGCTCTAGGTAGCATTTCCAATACTATGTGAAATAGGAGTGGTGAGAGTGGGCATCCTTGTTTTTGTAGTAACATGTGGAGGAGCTTGGAGAAAATCAAGTTAAGTGAAATAGGCCAGGTACAGAAAGAGAAATACCACATGTCCTCACTCATAAGTGGGAGCTAAAAATATATAAGCAAATAAATAAAAAAGAAAGAAAGTAAGAAAGAAAGAAATATCAATCACAATAACACATTGAACTTTCAAAAGGAGAGAACAGAAAGGGGAAGGAGAGGGGGTTAGTGAGAGGGGTTAAGGGTCACAAAGGATGATCATGTTTTCTAATGATGAATGTACTAATTATTGTGATTTGATCATTACACATTGTACACAGATATTGATATTCAACTCTGTACCCCACAGTTATGTATAATAATTATGTTTTGATAAAAAATTACAAATGTAGACTGATATTGGTGTGTTGCACTAAGTGGGCACCTCCAACGCACAAGTAAATAGTACACAAGTATACTAATATGAAAGTATCATTGCCATTGATGATAAAATTTTCTACAGTGGTGGACAACTCTTAAAAAAGGCGCCGAATAACATCATCTAAAATAGGATAATAGAGGTGTTATTTAGCAGTTTCTTTGTTTGGAAAGCTCAGTGCAACCTGAGGTACTTCTGTTGTAGAAGACTGTGAGAGTCTAGGAAAACTGAACAGAAATTCTATCGACTGACAGTCCCTAAGTCCTGAAAGCAAAAGTGTATTCAATAATCTTGCTGAAATTCTGTTGATTCTGAGAGTTATCTGGAACTTTTAAATGGAGTAATATCTACCCAAATTTTATATTTCCTATTAAATGTAGAAAGCAGAATGTAAAAAAAGCTTATAAGTGGTTGATTAATGTAAACATGAGTATTGGCCACATTCAAAATGAAATTCAATTTATATTATAATTTAAAACATTCAGTAATTTAACATTTATGTTTTCTGTTTCTACTCTATTTCAGACGATTTAAAGTCCCCTTAGAGGGATAAGTCCTGTAAATATATACTTTTGCCCAAATTAGTGGTTTCCCAAGAATATAACACAAATTTATTTATTTTTCTGTTGACAACAAAATCCATTAAATACCATATAGCATAGGTAAAACCTTTAATTATTTTCTTTTAGTACCACAAGTTAGTTCTATTATTCCAAGTACCTATTTGTCACATTTTTAAAAATACATTTAAATAACAAGATTTTCAACTAGAAGGCAATGTTATAGGCTCACAAAGTTACAAAGCCACAGTATTTATGTTAAATGCTTTAATAATGGAATGTGTACTGAAAAGCTTGTGTTGAATTTCTTTATACATCCTCCTAATAGATTAAATGCTACTATATGCCAAGAAAGCTGTTGTAATATAATTTAAACAAAGCAAAACACTTTTAAAAAATTTACTTTTTAAAGAACATTTAGCTTACCATGTTGCACCAGCTCTTTGTGTTATAGATATTGCTTTCAATTTACATCTGACAAACATTTTCAATATTATTCACTATGAAACTGATAATCTTTTGTGAACCGAAGGTCAGCAGCTTTGCTGACATTTGCAGTGAACTCCTCATGAAAAATGTAACTATACCAATAAGAATTGCATAGTTCATACAGATTTATAATTAATAAAACTACTAATGAAGATTAAAATAACATTTTTTCTGCCACATATGCTAGAGTCGTGTTAGATTCTATCAGAACACACCTTGAAAGTCAGTGTCACTCCTTTCATAATTTAGTCAGATTTTGATTCCTATTAGCCCCACTGTGAAGACCACTGCTCACTCCTTCACAAATTCTCCTCAAACATCTGCATTGAGAAGCAACTCTGATCCACAGGCATTCATCCTTCCACTGTGGTTGCCACAGAGTGTGAATCCTACCATGGGTCTCTCTTGGCCCTTACCAAGAATATTTAGTTCTTCAAATGGCAAAAATTCTCCTCCCCTAGCCACAAAACCCCAAAGAGTGCACATACTTTGGAACTATAGCAACTCATTCTGGACAAAAACTTCTGTCTAATGAGTTTATTCCTGAAACTTCAAGATCTACACCCTACGAAGCAAATCAGATGTTTCAATCCCGGGATTCCATTTTTCAATCTAACCAGCTATTCAGAGAATTCTAAGCAGGCTGCTTAAGTTTGGGCCTTATCCTTTTCAATACACTAGGATTAAACTATTTTTAGAAAAACAACAATTAAAAAAAAACATTTAGTTACTCGATTAGCTTAGAATAATATTGAAATAAATAATTCCATACTCAAAACTTCTATTTAAAAGCAGAAACTATTTGATGAATTTACCTTAAGAGATGTTTTTGCTCTGGTGTTTTGCTCTAAGAGTCTTAATATACATGTTAGTTATATAACAGAAGACCACAAGAAACTATTTCTATGCCTGGGATTACTTTTTTTTTTTTTAACTTGGAGTGAGAAGAACCTAACTCACAAAATCAATAAATTCAATATATTTTGCTAAAACATTAATTCAACCATGCTATAGAGAGTTCATAATTAAATAAGCATACATTATTTTAGAGGATAGAGCAAAAATAATGAGTGATATGTTCCTGTTCTCAAGGTATTTCTATTCTGGATAAAAAAAAGATATAGACACAAATTTTCAGCTCAAATAATTACAGAAGTTCTGAGAAAGAAAAGAATATTGGTGTCAGGATTGTTACAAAAAAATACCATCTAACTGAAGAATGATTTCAGAATGTGAGATGAAGAGTAGGTCATGACAGGCATAAATAAAAGGAGGTGCAAAGCAATGAACTATTGCCATATCAATAATTAAAAATTATAATCTGATGAATATAAGTATAGTTACAGTGGGTACTGAATTATATAATAAAATTGGAATTTTAAAAGAAAAGGAATATATGTAGTTATAATATAATATTTTTAAGGGCTAGTGAAGAGTTCAGTCTGGAGCAGAGGATTTTAAAAAGTTGACTGGAAGGTGAAATTGTGGTCTTCTTGTGGATGTGAGTCAATATAGGCCTAGGTCTATGAACCAAACTGACTTCATTTTCCCTGCAGAGGACATTTTGTTACAAGATATACTTTTCCACCCCTCAGTCATGAGAACCCCAGGGCACATGATTACCCCATGGCCCTGATGAAAGTGACTAAAAGAGACCCATTCAGCATAACCATTCTGATAAAATAAACTGAGATAAGAGGGGAACAGATGTTTACTGAATTGTAAAACCCCTTCTCTCAGGCTTGTTAAAATATAACTGTTAGCTTTCTTTAAAACTTATCATTATTTGCCCGTTCTTTTTTTCCCCTATAATTATAAAAATGAAGTTACAGAGACCTTTAAGAGTTACATGCAAAATGCTCCTGGAACCAACCTCTATGTGACAACTGTAAAAGTAGCAGAAATTATCAAAGCAAGATACTGACATCAACTGAGAAATTGCTTGCCTTTAAAATTCCTTCCCCAGCTTCCCTCAGGGAGATAGCTTCTCTACTGCTGAATCCCTTATACATAAATCTATCTCCCTTTAATAAAGCATTGCTTCCCTTAAATTCTGCTGGGTACTTTATTCATTTCTATGACATTGAGACCCAAGAGCCTAATTTGGTAACAGAAGTCCCACTGAGAGATTGAGACTTATCTCATAGATCTCTTTCAAGGGAAGTCACTAAAGGTTTTGAGGTGAATATTAAAATATGAGTAGCAGCTGTGTGAAAAATGGATAAGATGAGGATAAGCTAGAGACAGTTGTGATAGATCTGACTCTGCAATCAATTAATTGATAATGGAAGGATAATAATCTGAGTAATGGGTTGATTTTGGTATATGGTGAGAGGTTCAGGTCCAGTTTCATTTTACTGCATATGGTGAGAGGTATATGGTGCATTTGATATATGGTGAGAGGTTCAGGTCCAGTTTCAGTTTTCGCAGCACCACTTATTGAAGAGGCTGTCTTTTCCCCAATGTATGTTCTTGATGCCTTTGTCAAAGTTCAGATGGCTGTAAGTATGTGCATTGATTCCTAGGTTTTCTATTCTGTTCCATTGATCTGAGTGTCTGTTTTTCTGCCAGTACCATGATGTTTTGGTTACAATAGTTTTGTAGTATAATTTGAAGAAAATTAGCTTTTTAAAATTTTTTAATTGGTTGGCTGGTACAGGGATCAAACCCTGGACCTTGGTGTTAGCAGCACCACACTCTAACTAACTGAGCTAACTGGCAAGGACTTATAAATATAAGACCTGAAACCATAAAATTACTAACACAAAATATAGGGGAAACATTCCAGGTAATAGGACTGGGCAAAGAGTTTATGAATATGACCCCCAAAGCACAAACAACAAAAGAAAGTATAAGTAAATGGGATTATATTAAGCTAAAAAGCTCTGCACAGCAAACGAAACAATCAACAGGGTGGAAAGACAACCTATGGAATGGGAGAAAGTATTTGGAAGCTAGACATCTGGCAAGGGATTAGTACCCAGAATATACAAAGAACTCAAACAGCTATATAGTAAAAAAACAAATAATCCAATTGAGCAAAGGAGATGAATAGACACTTTTCAAAGGAAGGCATACAAATGGACAGCAGGTACATGAAAAAATGTTCAACATCACTAGTCATCAGAGAAATGTAAGTCAAAACCATACTGAGATATCATCGCATCCCAGTTAGAATGGCCATTATTAAAAAGACCAAGAATAACAAATACTGGCAAGGATGCAGGGAAAGGGAAACTCTTCTACACTGTTGGTGACACTGTAAATTAGCACGACCATTATGGAAAACAGTATGGAGGCTTCTCTGACAAGTACAGATAGAACTACCATATGAACCAGCAATTCCACTACTGAATACATATCCACAGGAATGGAAAAATGGAAATCATCATGTTGAAGGGATACCTGCACTCCCATGTTCATTGCAGCTCTATTCACAATAGCCAAAATATGGAACCAACATAGATGTCCATTGATGGACAACTGGATAAAGAAAATGTGGTATATATACACAGAAGAATATTACACAGACATAAAAAAGAATGAAATTCTGCCATTTGCAGCAACGTGGATGAATTTGGAAAAAATTATGTTAAGTGAAATAAGCCAAACTAGGAAAGAAAAATACCACCTTCTCACTTATAACTGGGTGCTAAAGAAGAAAGAATCAAAGGAACAAAGAAAAAAGGAAGGAAGGAAGGAAGGAAGGAAGGAAGGAAGGAAGGAAGGAAGGAAGGACCACAACAATTCATCAAACTTTCAGAAGGAGAGAATAAACCTAAGGTTACTGGAGATGGGGGGAGGGAGAGAGGGGGTTTGGGGAGGGACAGGTTGGGTAAAGGACATAAAGAAAAATCATGATTCATAATAATGAATATGCTAATAATAATAAAAAATCTGAGTCAGGGAATAAAAAGGTAACAAAATAATTAGGTAAAAGCAATAAGAAAATAGTCAGACATAATTGGCAGCAATTTGCTGTAATGTATTGTATTATATTACTTCATCAACTCTGAAAGCACCTCAGTACACCTGAATAGTTTCAGTGGATTCAACTGGTTTCTTTTGTCCAAAGTAGAAACCTGCCTTGGCTATTTTGTCTGACCACCCCAAAATAGAAGGTATATATTAGTCATTATTTAAAGGTTAAAATCTAACTGTAGGTCAATCCATTCTCAACATTTTTATTTGAGATACCTATGGCTGGTTGTATAAGGGACTAAAAAAATTGACATTAAGTTGCCTTCAGATGTAAGGAAATGAAATTGTCAAGCTTGTCTTGTATACCTTATATGTCAATTAAGAAAGATGTTGTTCGCAATTGAATGGCCTGAGTAAGGGGTTTTTGTCCTTAATTTCTGTACATCAAAATGTCGTGAAATTAAGGGAAATTTCTAATTGCTTTCTTGTATGTATTCTTTTGTGTTTTTAATAAATACAGAAGAGGGCAACAAAAAGGTAAAATTTACCTTGTGTTCATTAATAAACACAGATTACAATAATTTATTAGTTTATAAACTCTGCTACATAGCTAATCTATCAAGGGAAGTACTAAAGATTAAGAAGAAATAAGCAAGGATTATTACGAGTAGAAGAGGTGAGAACACAGGGCATATGCACATGAAACATAGCCAGTTGCTTGATATTTTTCAGAGGGTCCTTAAACATTGTTTTTCTGGACTAAACATCATCTCAAGTCCCTTTTAAATTTGAAAGTCTAGAATTCCATTCTTTCAAGACCAATATTTGTCTTTTAATGCACCAACCAAGCATTGAATTTTCTTCATTTTGCCTGGCTTGTGTCTTAGGCTGGGTCAATGCAGTTGGAAGCATACATTTGTTTCAATATTGTATCATGGACTGGGCCTAAGCAGACATTTAATCTAGTATAAGTGAGAAACCTTTATTCAATGGACTATAATTGTACTCAGATTAGTTTTGGTTTATATTTATCCCATAAGGCATAGGTAACTTCTTCATACACTCAATTGATGATGCAAATGGGGCAGCCGATTTAAGTACTGTATTGATCTTTCCACTAATGAGCTCTAAAAAGGGAAACTTATGTGTGTTCAATAAAGAATACAGAAGCAAACTCCTACTCATCCATCATTTCCTGATGAACAAGGTGACTCACGTACTCACTGAAAAGGGACTAGAGAAACATAATGAAAACACATTTTGGGGAACTAAACAGAATTAATGACCTAACACTGTTTTTCTCACTAAGAATAATGTTGCTGTTATTATTAAATTTTCAGGGGAAAACAAATAGAATAAAACAAAAAAATCCATGGTTGTAAATAAATTCATCGACTTTCTTTAGCAAACCATAGACAATGACCAAAATTTAAACTACTGAGAATATTTTATCAAGTGACATGTGAATTTCCAATTTCTTAACTAAAATTAATAAGTAAAACCTTAAAATTAGCATATTCTCATCTAAAGACGTTCATGTTGGTTTTTGTACAAATGACAAGTGAATCATATGGACCATTTTTTTACAAAGTTATGTATACTTGCTATTCTATTACCCTTTGAATCTGTTTAACCTCTCCTTTCTCACACTCTGCCATTGAAGAATAGTAGGAAAGATATCAAGTATATTAACTTAAGAACAATTAGGAAATGATAATAAGACTATGATGTAGATAAATGGAAGGCTGAAGGTTTAATGAGTTGGTATTGTAATAAGTAGGATGCAGACTTGAAGACAATGATTTAGCAATTAGCTGTGTGACCTTGGACAATTTCCTCATCTGCAGAATGAGCACGCTGGAACAGATGCTTTCAAAGTTCCTTTCTAGTTTTAACATGACATAAAAAAAATTTGTCACAAAATTGTGGAAGAGAGATGGTATACATTTTGCATAATTTCACATTTCTCTCTTTCCCTCACTTTTTATACCCAGATGTTGACCCACTTCTTATTCCATTTAGAAAATATCTGCCATATTTATACCTTCTGAGGTATCTTTCCCTTGTCTGTCACCTTAAATTATGGTCCACTTCTCTCCATCTAAACTAGCATATCTTATAGTTCAGGCTGCTGTAAATGGTAGAAACTACAGTTTCTAGGCAAGTTATATAAAATAGATATTGCTTTACTTTTATGATAAAAGTTAGTAACTTTGTGCTTGAGCCACAATCTAGTTATAGGACAAATTTGGCTTATTTTGTTTCACTCTGATCCAAGAATTTTATTTTATTTTTTAGGCCAAATAAGATATTGTCCAATTCAAAGCCTATTTTTGAGCCTAAGTAGCACTTAATGGCTAATTGTAGTCCTTGAGAAGCTAAGAAGTGTATTGTCTATTTCTCCCTCTTGTCTTTCTATTCCTTGACTGTTGTAATACTGCTGTAGCTTGAAATGGAGTTTTGTTACATAAGTATTGCCCTGTTTACTAGTCCAATCTTCAATATTCATATCTTATGGAGGAATATTTATGAGCCCCCTGATGTATTGCGTGCTGAGTACTCCAGCTCCACAGTGAAGTGGTAAGAGAAAAAAAAATACTGTCAAAAACAGTAAAGTGAGATTTTACTTTACTCCTAAGTGAACAAGTCAGCCTAGTTCCTGGCAGAAGATACAGAGACAAAGGACGTTATTACTCACAGTACAGCAGGCAGCATGAGCTTCATGTTTACATCAGTTTTCCTTGTGTATGGGGATGATATGTTGCTTACCAGATAGATTCTGTGTGCACAGTAGGTCTGAGTTACAACTGAACAAACCTGAGCTTAGAAACCCCTATATTTTAAATGGGTTTCTAATAAGCCTTCCAGACCTTTCTCATGGAGGGAGAAATTACCTTTGTTCTCTTAGATTGTAAGTAAATCTGCCTCCGTCTTGGAGTGAGACACTCTCTTTATATTTCAAGGTTGTTTCTATTAAAAAAAAATCGTAAAAAGTCTGGAACACAAGTTATTCAGAAATGTGAGACTTTATGGAAAACTGTCTCCCAATAATTACCACCGTCCTAATGGTTAGTATTATATGAATTCATCTATCTCTCAAATGCTAATGTCTTCTGGAAACACCCTTAGAGATACATTTAGAAATAATGTTTAATCAGATATCTGTGTATTCCATGATTATGTCAAATAAAATTAACTGTTATCCTATGGGACACATTTTTGTTTAGTTTTGGGTGGCAGATCCATAATTAATAATTAGTGCATGGCAGACACTGTCTTTTGTGGTTTATGTGTGTGTCTTATTTCAGGCTCATCACAACCATATGACTTAGGCATTGTCTTACTCCATATTCATATTTTTCAGATAAAGAAAAACTGTTGATATAAGCAATATAACCAAGTGGCACACTTAATAAGGGATGGATTTGGAATCTGAACTCAGATATGTGTAAGCTTTTTCCTTATGCTACACTGCCTCTTAGAAGAGAAGAAGGCCTCTTTAATAATTAATATTTTCAAGAATGGAACATGAGTCCCCAACCTAGGATACTGGCTGCTCACATACTCAAAGATAACAGTATAACAGGACAGGATTTTGTTTTTGTATAGAATCAAAATATACTTAGTAATACTGGGATCTCATATTTTATAGGATATTTTGAATATAACTATATATCTTATCAAAAATAAAAATAATTCCATTGTTTTTATGTCTGAGTTGTATTATATTATGTATGTATACCACATTTTCCTAATCAAGTCTTAAATTGATGGACATTCAGGTTGATTCCATATCTTGGTTATTGTAAATAGAGCTGCAATCAACACGGGAGTGCAGGTATCCCTTCAACATGATGATTTCCATTCCTTTGGGTACATACCCAATAGTAAGATTGCTGGATCCTATGGTAGTTCTATTTGTAGCTGTTTGAGAAATCTCCAAACTGTTTTGCATAATAGCTGCACTAATTTACAGTCCCACCGTCAATGCAGGAGAGCTCCCCTTTCTCTGCATCCTCGCCAGAATTTGTTATTCCTTGTCTTTTGGATAAGGGCCAGTCTAACTGTGGTGAGATGATATCTCAGTGTGGTTTTAATTGGAATTTTCCTGATGATTTGTGATGTTGGTAAGTTTTTAGTAAAACTGTTGACCATTTGTATGTCTTCTTTGAGAAATGTTTATTCAGACTTCTGGGAAGATGTTGGACTAGAGGTTCCCAGGGCATGTTCCTCCCACAGAAGATTGAAACGGGACCACCACCACTGCTGCCACAGTTGCTGAAGCCATTGTGTGGTCCCAGAAGTTTTGCCCATCACAGAACAGCTCACTGCAGAGCAGCAATCCTGTGGGTGGTCCAGTGTTGCAGTCACAGACACCACAGACTCAAGGGAGGTGGCTACAGTCACCACTGCCACTGTCACCACTGAACAGTAACCCCACTACTGCTGCAGACACCACATATGCAAGGGAGGCAGTTGCAGCCTCCTTCACTGTGGCTGCCACCACAAAGTAACCTGCTGCTTCCAAAGACACCGTAGGCATGAGGGAGGCAGTTGCAGCTCCAGCACCTCTGCCACCACCATGAGGTAACTCCACTGCTGCTGCAGACACTGTGAACATGGGGAGGCAGTTGCAGCTGCTGACACTGCTGCTGCTGATTTGAACACTGTAGCTGCATGGGCCACCACTGAGGATGGTGCAGCAAAGTGGATGGCCACTGGAACTGTCACTGCTGCAGTGGCAGCCACCACCTGTGCCACTAGGCAGACACCCTCATTGTGCAAGCAGCCTGCTACTGTTGGAGCCACCATTGCCATGTAGGCAGCCTGCCAAAACCACTACCACAGCCACTGCAGCTGCAAGGGTGGCCTGTCATCGCAGCAACAGCTGTAGTAGCTACTGCCACTGTGCAGGCAGATCACTGCACTGACACAAGGAGAGTCAACAGTGGAGTCCGGAGAAGGAGGTGAACAAGCACAGACCTGCAACACAGTGTCATAAATCACAGGAGAAATTATGCAGCCCCTTATGGTAGTGCACTTTGGGGCAGGAGCTATGTGGGCAGCCCATGAGACTACCTTGATCCAGAAAGAGAGACACGTGGAACTCCTGGAGAGTTCAGAAACTCAGATAGCTGGAGTAAGGCAGAAATTTCCCAGTGCACCAATCATGGTCATAGGACACTAGCCTGGAGTGCCAACAAACATGCCCAGCATTACCAACCCCAACCAAAGTGTGACAGGACATTCAGGCACTTCTCTTAAAGCAGTTAAGATCTCACCCACATCATTGATGACCCAACACAGTGTCATTAACCTCAGAAAGGAGTCACTAAGTGCCACAGTGCCTAGGCCATGGAGGCACTCATACAAAACTCCAATGCTGACTACAAAGTACCCACATAGAGACTACATTACTGTGTCTACCTAGAAATAATCACCCTACTCAAAGGTAAATATAAAACACATCTATAGGAGCTGGAGTTTCTCTTCTCAAAGCCCACACTACAGTAATAGAAGGAGCAAATATGAGTCCAACAAAGGAATACAATAACTTTCAAGTACCAGACTCCATAGAGCAGGAAAACCTTGAAATGACTGAAAAGGAATTCTCAGTAAAAATCTTAAGGAAACTTAATGAGATACAAGAAAATGCACTTAGATAATGCAATAAACTGAGCAAAACAATCCAGGATATGAAGTAGGATATTTACAAAGAGATAAATACTTTAAAAAAGAATGCAGCAGAACTCATGGAACTGAAGTGGTCATTCAACAAAATAAAAAACAACAGAGAGCTTAAGCAGCAGGCAAGAATAAGCAGGAGAAAGAATTTCTGATCTTGAACACAGTCTTTTGTATATAACTCACACAGACGAAAAAAAGTAAAAGAAAAAAGAATTTTTAAAAATGAGGAAAATCTAAGAGAGATAACAGACAACCTTAAGTACACAAACATCCAAATCATGGGTGTTCCTGAAGCACAGGAGAGATGAAAAGGCGTTAGGAACATATTAAATGAAATAGTAGTGGAAAACTTCCCAGGCATAGGGAGAAATGTGGACCTACAGATTCAGGAGGCTCAGAGATCCCCAAACAGATTAAATCCACAGAGGTCCTCTCTGAGACACATTATTTTAAAACTGGAAAAACTCAAAGACAAAGAAAGAATCCTACAAATAGCAAGAGAAAAGCAGCAAGTCACCTATAAGGGAGTCCCCATCAGACAACAGCAGACATCTCAATAGAAACTCTATAGGCCAGAAGAGAAAAGGATGTTATACTCAAAATACTAAAAGGAAAAAAAAAAAAAACCAAAAACCCAAAAAAACTGCCACCTAAGTATTCTACACTGAGAAAGGCTGTCTTTCAGAAGTGAAGGAGAAATAGTGTATTTCCCAGAAAGCAAAAACTATCAGACTTAACCATCACAAACCAGTCCTACAAGATATCTTTAAGATAGTCCTACATCAAGAATCCAAAAAATGATAATCACTACTATGATTGCAAAAGAAAGAAAGAAAAAACAAAACCCACTGGTAGAACAAAAATGCAAAAGAGAAAGAGAATGAAACTGTATCTTACCACCTCCAAAAACCAACAAACACCAAATACAAACCATAAAAGGGAAAAGAAACATAAGATATTCAAAACATCCAAATGAAAATTGATAAAATGCCAGAAGTAAGACAATACCATTCAGTAACAACTCTAAATGTAAATGGATTAAATTCCACAGTCAAAAGACACAGACTGGCTGGTTGGATTGAAAGTCTAGACCCAAATATGTGCTGTCTACAAGAGACTCATCTCACATGTAAAGACACACACAAACTAATAGTGAAGTGATAGTAAATATATACTATGCAAATGGAAATAAAAAGTGAGCAAGAGTAACTGTTCTTATATCAGATAAAATATACTTTAAACCAAAAACTATAAAAAGAGACACAGAAGGCCACTATATAATGAAAAAGGGATGTATCCTATAAGAAGACATAATGATCATCAATATATATGCACCCAACGTTAAAGCACCCACGTATATAAAGCAAACACTTATAGACCAAAGAAAAGAGGTAGACCCAAATATGGTAATAGTTGGGGAACTGAACACCCCTCTCTCAACATTGGACAGATCATCTAGGCAACAAATCAATACAGAAACAGAGGATTTAAAGCCAACTTTAGACCAATTGGACTTGGCAGAGATCTACAGAGCATTTCATTCAACAACAACAGAATATACATTCTTCTCATCAACACATGGAACATTCTCCAAGATAGACCACGTGTTAGGTCACAAATCAATACTCAACAAATTTTTAAAAAATTGAAATCATTTCAAGTATCTTCTCAGACCACAGCAGATTAAAAATAGAAATCAATACCTACTGAAAATCTGGAAAATATACAAACACATGGAAATTAAACAACATGATCCTGAATAACATATAAGTACAAGAAGAAATTAAGCAGGAAATCAAAAAATTTGTTCAAACTAGTGAAAATAAGGACACATCATACCAAAACCTGTGGGATACTGCAAAAGCAGCATGAAAAGAAATTTTATCACAATAAACACTTACATCAAAAGAACAGAAAGATTTCAAATAAACAACCTAACAAAACACCTCAAAGAACTTAAAAAACAATAGCAGTCAAATCCCCAAATTAGTAGATGGAAAGAAATAATTAATATCAGAGCAGAATTAAATGAAAGAGATCAAAAAGGAGACCAAATATATATATATATATATATATATATATATACATACATATATATATATATGTATGTATATATATAGATCAATGGAACAGAAAGTTCATTTTTTGAGAAGATAAAGTAGATAAACCATTACCAAGTCTCTAAAAGAAGAAAAAACACCCAGATATCAAAAAATTAGAAATGAAAAAGGAGACATTACAACTGATACCACGGAAATACAAAGAATAATTAGAGAATATTATAAACCACTATACACTGACAAATTTGAAAACCTGGGGAAAACAGATAAATTTCTAGACACATATTAACTACCAAGACTGAACCAAGAAGAAATACAAAACCTAAATAGTCCAATAATAAACAACAAGACTGAAGCAATAATCAGCAGTCTCCCAACAAAGAAAAGCCCAGGAACAGATGGCTTCACTGCTGAATTCTACCAAAGCTTTAAAGAGGAATTAATACCAATACTCTTCAAATTGTTCCAAAAAATGAAATAGAGGCTATTCTCCCATTCTCATTCTATGAAGCCAGCATCACCTTGATACCCAAACCAGGTAAGATACAACAAAACAAAAAATCTATAGTCCAATATCTTTGATGAACCTAGACTCAGAAATCTTCAGTAAAATGTTAGCAAATAGAATACAGCAACACAACAAAACAATTATACACCATGATAAAGTGTGATTCATCCCAGGATTCAAGGATGATTCAAAATATGCAGGTCAAGGACAAAAACCATGATTATCTCAATAGACCCAGAACAAGAATTTGACAAAATTCAACATCCTCTCAAGATAATGACTCTCAATAAATTAGGTATAGAAGAAAAGTACCTCAAACCAATAAAAGCTATATATGACAGACGAGCTGCCAATATCTTCCTGAAAGGGAACAAGACAAAGATGCCCACTCTCACCATTCCTGTTTAACATAGTAATTGAAGTACTAGCCAGAGCAATCAGGCAAGAGAAAGAAATAAAGGTCATCCAGATTGTAAAAAACGAAATCAAATTGTCCCTGTTTACAGATGACATGATCCTATATATAGAAAGCCTAAAACTCTACAAACAAAATGAAACAAAACAAACAAAAAAACCCTCTTAGAATTGAAAAGTTATTTCAGTAAGATTATTGGATGTGAAGTCAACATGTAAAAATCAATAGCATTTTAATACTCCAACAATGATCTAGCAAAAAAGGAATCAAGATGGCCAGCCCATTTATAATAGTCATCCCCCAAATAAAATACCTATGAATCAATTTAATAACGAAGGTGAAAAATATCTACAATAAGAATTACAAATCACTGCTGAAAGATATTAAAGAGGACAGAAAAAGATGGAAAGATACACAATTGGAAGAATTAGCATTGTGAAAGTGCACATACTACCCATAGCAATATACAGATTCAATGTAATCCCCATTGAAACACCAATGACATTCTTTACAAAAATAGGAGAAACAATCCTAACATTCATATGGAACCACAAAAGGCCCAAATTGCCAAAACAGTCCTGAGCAAAAAACATAAAGCCAAAGACATAACACTACCTGACTTCAAATTCTACTACAAACCTTTGGTAACCAAAACAGCATGGTACTGGCATAAAAACAGAGAAACAAACAAATGGAACAGATCAGAGAAACCAGAATTCAACCTATGTACTTAAACCTCACTGCTCTTTGACAAATGCACCAAGAATAGACATTGGGGAAAAGACTGCCTCATCAATAAATGGTGCTGGGAAAACTGGATATCCATATATAGAAGAAAAAAACTACACCCATACCTCTAGCCATATACCATAATCAAATAAAAATGGATTGAAGACTTAAATATAAGACCAGAAACTATAAACCTCCTAAAAGAAAATACAGGGAAAAAATATCAGGAAGTAGGTCTGGGCAAATACTTCATGAATAAAACCCCAGAAGCACTATAACAAAACAGAAGATTAATAAAGTGGATTATATCTAACTAAAAAGCATCTGTGGAGCAAAAGAAACAATTAATAGAGTAAAAAGACAGCCTAAAGAGTGACAGAAAATATTTGCAAATTATGCATCTGACAAAGGATTGATATCCAGAATATACTAGGAACTCAAACAAATTAACTGTAAAAGAAATAACCCAATTAAAAAATGGGCAGAGAAGCTGAATTTCTCAAAGGAAGATATGCAAGTGCCCAAGTGGCCAGCGTGTACTTGAAAAAATGTTCAACATCATTCAGCTTCAGGGAAATGCAAATGAAAACCACACTGAGGTATTGCCTCACCCCACTTAGACTAGCTACTATCAAAAAGACATAGAATAACAAGTGCTAGAAGGATGCAGAGAAAGTGGAACCCTCCTTCACTGTTGGTGGGAATGTAAATTGGTGCAGCTATTATGAAAAATGGTATGGACGTTCCTCAAACAACTATACATAAAACTGCCTTATGATCCAGCCATTGCACTAATGTGCATATATACAAAGTAATGGAAATCATCATGTGAAAGGGATATCTGTACTCCTATGTTTATTTCAGCTCTATTTACAATAGTCAAGAGTTTAAACCAACCTAAATGTCCATCATCAGACAACTGAATAAGGAAAATGTGGTATATTTACATGATGGACTACTACTCTGCCATAAAAATGAATGATGTACTGCCAATCACAGCAACATGGATGAACTTAGAAATAAGTTAAGTGAAATAATCAGGCACACAAAGAGAAATACCACATGTCCTCACCCATAAGTGGGAGCAAAAAAGAAAGAAAGAAGGAAGGAAGGAAGGAAGGAAGGAAGGAAGGAAGGAAGGAAGCTAATACGTGATAAAAGAAAGATACAACAATCACAATAATTCATTGAACTTTCAAAAGGAGAGAACAGAACTGAGGCTATCAGAAGTGGGGGAAATGGTAAGGGGACATGAGGTAATGGAGGAATTGCTGTAGGACCATGAAAAATGATTACATTGCATATGTTGAAAATACTAATTATCCTGATTTGAGCATCACATATTGCACACAGGCCTTGATATTCAACTCTTTACCCCACAAATATGTACAATCAACTATATCTCAATAAAAGAATTTCCATCTGAATTTGTAAATTGCAACTTGCAATTATGAGAAAATACCGTGATTAATTGATTAAGCTGCATTTTTGTGTTCAATTTTTTTCCTTTTGCTAAGTTTCTGCATTATTTTCTAACCTAACATCATTGTAGAATTTTAAGTGAAATAAAAATTACAGTAAAACCAGAAACCAAAATGTCTATTCAGCTCCTTTGCCCATTTTTTAAACTAGAATATTTGTTTTCTTACTGTTAAGGTGTTTGAGTTCCACATATATTCTGGATATTAATCTCTGTTTGAATGTGTAGTTTGCAGATATTTTCTCTCATTTTGTAGGTTGTCTTTTTATTCTCTTGACTGTTTCCTTTGCTGCACAGAAACTTTTTAGTTCGAAACAATCCCATTTGTTTATTTCTCCTTTTGTTGCCTGTGCTCTTGGAGTCTTCATAACATCTCTGCCCAGTCTTACAACCTGAGGTGTTTCTCCTGTTATCTCCTAGGAGTTTTATAGTTTCATGTGTTATACTTAAGCCTTTAATCCATTTTGAGTTGATTTTGGTATATGCAAGGGGTGTAAATCTAGTTTCATTTTTCTGTACATGGATATCCAGTTTTCCCAGCACCACTTACTGGAGAGGCTGTCCTTTCCCCAAGGTATGTTCTTGGTATCCTTGCCTAAGATTAGTTAGCTGTATAAGAATGTGGGTTGATTTCTGCTTTCTCTACTCTGTTGCATGGATCCAAGTGTCTGTTTTTATGCCAGAACCATGCTGTTTTGGTTGCTATAGCTTTGTAGTATAATTTTAAGTCCAGCAGTGTTATTCCTCTGGCTTTATATTTTTGCTCCGTACTACTTGGCTATTCAGGGCCTTTTGTTGTTCTGTATGAATATTAGTATTGTTTTTGTATTTCTGTGAAGAATGTCATCAGTATTTTGATGGGGACTGCATCAAATCTTTGGAATGCTTTGGGTACTATGGACATTTTCACGTTAATTTTTCTAATCTATGAACATGAAATGTCTTTCCATCTTTTATCTCCTCTTTAATTTCTTTCATCTGTGATTTATAATTCTCATTGTAGAAATCTTTAACCTCCTTGGTTAAATTTATTCCGTGGTATTTTATTCTTTTTGGTAGCTATTGTGAATGTGCTTGTTTTCTTGATTTTTTTTTCTGCTTGTTTGTTGTCAGAATATAAAAACACTACTGATTTTTGTATATTGATTTTGTATCCTGAAACTTTACTGAACTCTTTTATCAGTTCTAAGTTTTTTTGGATGAGCTTGGAGAAAATTATGTTAAGTGAAATAAGCCAGGCATAGAAAGGGAAATACTGCATGTGCTCACTCATAAGTGTGAGCTAAGAAAGAAAGGAAGGAAGGAAGGAAGAAAGAAAGAAACAACAATCAATAATGTGTTGAACTTTCTGAAAGAGGGAACAAAGCTGCAGTTACTAGATGTGGTAAAAAGAGGGAGGGGGTTAGTAAGAAATTGGTTAATGGACACAAAGAACAAATATGTTTTGTAATGATGAATATGCTTATCCTGATTTGATCATCACATATTGTACCCAGCTATTGATAGTCAACTCTACACCCACAAATATGTATAACCAATTAAGTTTCAATACAAAAGGGAGAACAACAAAAGTGAGCAAAACTGAATATTAAATTATAACTCCATGAAGCAGTTATTTAAGTTAAGTAACAAAATTAGATGGAGATTGGTAAGTAATAGCCAATTTTCCAAGGGATCTTGTATTTAGGTATTGAAATGCTTTCCTCTATGGCCCCTCCTCTCCTGAATATTCCATATCAATTTTCTACTGCTTTGTAAACCCTTCAATTTATCCTCCAACACATCATATTAATAAGATTTACAGTTTCTCTTTGAATTCCAGTCTCCCAACTCTTCATGCCATGTAGACTAGAAAATTCCCTAAGAAGAAAAATGTTGTCTAATTGGACATCACCAAGTGCAATTTCCTTCTTTCAAGAGTTGAAATTTCTCCAGTTTCTGAATGTTTCTATTGCTGTCCTATATTTTCATATAGTTGTTTTTTTATATTTTGTCCAGACTGTATTATTTTGCCTGTCAGAGGATTAGTCTGAGAAAATATAGTCTGTATATAAGCAGAAGCTTCCTTGCATATATTATTTTACAACAGTTACTGCAATTATGGAAAATATACCATTTTATACTCTGATGTTTCATTTAATTTCATATATTTTAAAAAACTATATTATGTTCCTCTTTATTACCAAATTAGTAAGCTATTTTACCACTACTCTAATGTAGCAATTTCTCTAATATTTAATGATTGCCTTGTTTTAAATTTGTTTTCATTTAAAAAGAATTATTTTTTTTCAGAGACCAGTGTCAAAGATTAAAAATTGCACAATATTTTCCCCCTTAGTTTTTTTTTCTTATTCACATTTTCTCTTGTTTTAGCCAGTTCATTCTCCATAACTTCTCCAACATATAGTTTATTCACATTTGTTCATGATGTGATTCATGCCACTTATCTTATTTGGAAACACCTCTCAGCTTCTCAATATGCAGGTGAGACTACCTCTTCATTTAGATTTATTTGCAACACTATATTTTTTAAAGCTTTCTCTATCAATAACATAATTATTTTATTCATAACAATTCATTCATCCTTTTATGCATTTTTTTTAAAGTCTATTTTTTCTCTTTTTTGGTATCTACTATTCCCAAGATTTGTTTTAGATATCAGGTAGATTCAAAGACCAACAAAGCAATACCACTATTGTCAAGGATATGAGGTCAATATCTGTACGTTTGGTATTTTAAGTAACAGAAAACCATTAATTAAATAGGTTTAAACAAAAATGAAAGGTGTTATATCACATAAGTGAAAGACTAGAAGCAATGTCAGTTAGACATATAAATATTCTCTTTTTTGATTCATTAATAACTTTTAAAAGTACTTTTTCATCGACTTTTCTTTCTAAGGTTTGTTTTTAGTTAAATGATACTTCTTATTTCTATAGTAGTTGAGGAACTGAGGAAAAATTCATTTGTGATTTAAATAAAATTTGCTATTTTTGTGCCTTTATTATTTATCCTGTATTATTTTTTAAAAATTCTTAAAATTTCCTTATGAAAACAGCTTCTTTTGCTCAGGTGTGTATAAAATATCTAATAAACTAAATAATTCAGAGGTATAATCTACAGGAAAAAGCAATATACATGTACTATATAGCTGAGACCATCCCCAAGTGATGCTGGAAAAGAGATAGAAAAATACTTTGAGATTTTTAATATGTTGTAAGTAAATAGTATGCAGCACCAATCAATTCAAAAGTCAGAAAAAGTAAAATTTAATCTAATTTTATTATTTTTTCCTCTTTTCTATTTTAACATTTATATGTACATATTTGTGGGGTACAGTATGTTGTTTCAATACATGGATACACGCACAATGACTCACTTAGCGTAGATAACATAATTTTGTACCTATTAGTCCACCACTTTTCCTCCTCCCTACCTCCTGCCTCTGGTAACCATTATTTTACTCTTTTCTTCAGTGAGAACCACTTTTTAAAATAATTTAGATTTCACATATGAGAGATACTATGTGGTATTTGTCTTTTTGTGCCTTCCTTATTACACATATCATGATGTTTTCCAGTTCCATAAATGTTGTTGCAAATGATAGAATATCATTTTTAAAAAATAGTTGAATATTCCATTGTGTATATATATACCACTGTTTTTTAATCCATTCATCTATTGACGGACAGTTAGGTTGATTCCATATCTTGGCTATTATGAATAGTGCTGTGATGAACGTGGGATTGCAGGTGTCTTTTTCATATACTGATTTCATTTTCTTTGGGTATATACCTGGTAGTGAAATAGCTGGGTCATAGGATAGATCTATTTTTAGTTCTCTCAGAAACCTCCATACTGTTTTCCACAGTGGCTATACCAATTTACAGTGTAGGAGAGTTCCTTTTTCTCCTCATCCTCTCTAGCATTTGTTATTTTTTGTCTTTTTATAATAGTCATTCTAACTGGAATGAGATAATATCTCATTGTGATTTTAATTTGCATTTCTCTGATGTTTAGTGATGCTGAACCTTTTTTCATGTGCCTGTTGGCCATTTGCATGACTTCTTTTGAGAAATGTCTGTTCAGGTCTTTTGCCCATTTTTTAATTGGGTTATTTATTTTTCACTGTTGAGACATTTAAATTCCTTATATATTCTGGATATTAGCCTGTTGTCTGATGTGCAGTTTGCAGCCACTTTCTCCCATTCTGTAGGTTGTCTCTTTACTTTGATGATAGTGTCCCTTGCTATATAGAAACTTTTTAGTTTGATATTACTTCAACACAATAAAGTCCATATACAAGATCCCCCCAGTTAATATCATATGGAATGAACAAAAATTGGAGGCTTTTCCTCTAAGATCCATAACAAGACAAGTATTCCAACTTTCCCTACTTCTACTCACAGTATTGGAAATTCTAGCATCTTTTGCAATGAGGCAGGAGAAAGCAATAAAGGGCATTAAGATCAAAAAGGAGGAAGTCATATCATCCCTATTTGTAGATGATGTGACCCTATACGTAGAAAACCCTAAAGACTCCATCAAAAAATTACTGGCACTAATAAATGATTTCAGTAAAGTGGCAGGATATAAAATCAACACACAAAAATCAATAGCCTTCCAGTACACCAACAAGGAAATAGCCAAAGACAAAATCAAGAAAATAATCCCATTCACAATAGTAACAAAAAAAATGAAATGCCAAGGAGTAAATTTAACAAAGGAGTTGAAAGACTTCTATAAAGAAAACTATAAAACATAGGTAAAAAGAAAAATGAAGAAGACACAAATAAATAGAAAGATATCCTATGTTCATGGGTTGGAAGAATTAAAATCATCAAAATGTCCACACTATCCAAAGCAATCTACACATTCAATACAATCCCTATCAAAATACGAATGATGTTCTTCACCATAATGGAAAAAGCAATCTTAACATTCATATGGAACAACAAAAGACCCCACATAGAAAAAGCAATCTTGAATAAAAAGAACAAAGTTGGAGGCATCACACTTCCTGATTTCAAAATATACTATAAAGCTATAGTAACCAAAACAGCATGACACTGGAATAACAACAAACAAATTAATCGATGGAATAGAATAGAGAGCTCCAAAATGAACTTACACACTTACAGCCAACTTAATTTTGAGAAAGTGGCCAAAAATATACAATAGGGAAAGGACAGCCTCTTCAAGAAATGAATGGTGTTGGGAAAACTGGATATCCACATGCGGAAGATTGAAACTAGACCCCTTTTTCTCACCATACACAAAAATGAACTCAAAATGGATCAAAGGACTAAATTTGAAACTACTAGAAGAAAACATAGGGGAAATGCTACATGAAATGGGAATGGGCAGCACTTTTTTGAGTGAGACTACAAAGGCATATACAACTAAAGCAAAAAAGAAACCCTCCAAAACCATAAATGGATAAATGGAACAACATCAAAATTAATCCAATTTTAGAATTTACCAACTGTCTCTTAATAGACATATGCTTCTATGAACCTATGCTTATTTCATCTAAAAAAGAGAACCAAATTGAAAGCAGTACCCAAACTGTGGCCTGAACAATACATGGCTTTATGTATAATAAATGAGACAATACCTTATGTAAAACTATCTAGCAAAACATAGCATAAAATGAAATTGTTTTAGTTGTCATTATTAGTTTTAGTTTGTAACCTAGCATTTATTTTCCTAATTCCTGTGAAACTTTGAGTGCCTTTCACTTGATCATTAGGAATTATGAGTACTTTCTTTCATTTGAAGGAGAGACCATCTCTTATTTCTATAACATAGATCAAAACCTCATATTAATCCCTGTAGTCACACAAAACTTAACAATTAAAACAACCACAAAAGTAAAAGTAAACTAAATTTATAGTGTTCTATCTTTTGCAGACACTATTTCAATTGTGTTTACTTGCTGAAAACAATCTTGCCAGTGAAAGATAAATCAATATATTCTAGCTTGTTCTTAACTACACTAAGTTGGGAGCAGTAAAAAATAGTTCCTGAAGTAAAGGAAAAAAAAAATGAGAGAGAAAATCATCTTTACATTTAGCTGATAAAGAGTATTGAGAAAGCTGCTCACCTGAATAAAATCCTGCAGGACACATACATTCCTCACAATAGACTTTAAACATTGCATGACTTGTCAATTCATGAAAACCAATTTACATGTATTAATAAAGCTATACCAAGGAATCTTCATAGGTATTAGGCAAGATGTTCCTAGTTGGAACAGACAGGCATCCCTCCTCAGCCTCCCTACATCCCATAGACATGCAGCTGCCAGCTGACCCTCAACCAGAATAGAGTAGGAAACTTTTGTTTGCTGAGTTTTGCTTTATGCATTACTGATACTTTCTTTCCTGGATAAGTTGATAATTTTTTTTATTTTCCATAAGGAGCAAGTGGAGATCTTCCTTGAGTTTCTCTCACTGTAATTTTTTTTTAAAAGTAGACTTTTATTTTTTAGAGAAGTTTCAGGTACATAGAAAAATTGAGAGGAAATTACAGATATTTTCTTTATACTCTTGTTCCCATGCATGCATGACCTCCTGCATGCAATATGCCCCACCAGAGTACTGCTTTTGTTGCAATAAACCTGCACTGACACATCACTATCACCCAAAGACCGTAGTTTACATTAAGGATCACTCTTGGTGATGTACATTTTATAGGCTTGGACAAATGTATAACAAATGAACCTGCCAGTATAGATTTATACAGAATAGTTTCACTGCCCTAAAAATCCTCCATGGTCTACCTGTTCATCCCTTCCTCCCTCCAACCTATGGCAGCCACTGATCTTTTTACTGCCTTCACAGTTCTGACTTTCCCAGAATATCATACAGTTAGAATTAAATAGTATGTAGTCTTTCCAGAGTGGCTTCTTTCATCTAGCAATATACATTTACATTTCCTCCATGTCTTTTCATGGCTTGATAGCTAATTTCTTTTTAACTGTGAATAATATTCCATTTTCCGGATATACCACCGTTCATTTATTCATTCACTTACTGAAGGATGCCTTGGCTACTTTCAAGTTTCGGCAATTATGAATAAAGCTACTATAAACATCTGTGTGCAGCGTTTTGTGAGGACATGTTTTCAACTACTTTGGAAAATACTGAGGAGCACAATTGCTGGATCATATGGTAATAGTACATTAGTTTTCTAAGAAACTGTCAGACTGCCTTCCAAAGTGGCTGCACCATTTTGCATTCCTACCGGTAAATGGATGAGAATTCCTATTACTCCACATCTCTGTCAGTATTTGATGTTGTCAGTGCTCCAGATTTTGCCCATTCTATTAAGTGTGTAGTGGTATCTCATTGATGTTTTAATAATTATATCTCAAGTGTATATTTTTGCCTTTAATATTGAGCCTCCTTTCTGCCATTCACAGGAACAAGATACTGTTTTACCAAAGCCAGTGTATAAGTTTGCCTGTCATTTGGGACTTATGGAGTGCAATGAATTAATAACAACAACAACAACAACCATTTGAACATTTTGTGTTGTCTTTCATTGTTATTTGGCAAAATGCCAAATTTGCTTGTTCTTTTCCATCACCATGTAGTGTAACTCACCTCTCTTTCTCATATAGGATTATATTGATTTTTAAAAACTGACATGATTATAATTGAGATCATTACAAAGAAAGTCTTTTATCATACAGAAAATGCTCTGGCTTCCTAATTTTCAGAAAAAAAAACAAAAAACAAAAAAAAAAAAAAAAAAAACCTTTTGCAATGGGAAATACAGTTGCAATGGCGTTTAAAGACCGAAAAAGTACAAGCCCCATATAGCTTTCAACAAAATCATGGTTACTAATTTCTCAAAGGCGAAATTCCAATGAAATATGTTGCACAGTAAGATTTACCCTTTAGTCATCATTCTTTCAATGATTCTGTAGTCATTCATGGGGCACATGCTGCGAAAAATACTGTGCTAAGTGGCGGGAATAAGTAATTTAAAAGCTATGGTTCTTGCCCTCAAAGATCTCATAGTCTAGTAGACCAGGCAAGGTAAGCACAGTATAGTATACTGATATCTATTTTAGTATTATCCTTCACATATACATTGCATATAAAGCAAACTTGCAGAAATCACCTAATAAATCAGAAGCTTTGAGGCCAGATTCCACTTTAATTATTTCTTCCAGTAGTTCCAAGAAACGTAGTAAGTACATCAAAAATATGAGTAATTTCAGTTAGGCAGGAGGAATAAGTTCAAAATATCTGTTGCACAGCATAGTGACTATAGTTAATCTTGCTATATTATATTCTTGAAAAATGCTAAGAGAATGTATACTAAGTGTTCTTACCACAAAAATGATAACTATGTGAGGTAGTGCATATGTTATTTAGCTAGTTTTAATCATTCCACAATGTATGTATGTACTTCAAATCATGTTTATCCTGTTGTACATGGTAAATACATACAATTTCATCTGTCAATTTAAAAAAATAAATAAATAAATTTGAAAAGGAATTAAAAAGGAGTAATTACAAATATACATTCTATTAAAAGGGAAAATGGATTCAAATTACCTATAAAGAAGATTAGGTATTTCATATCATATACTTAAAGCTTTATTTGATTGTGATCTCTGTATGTTGTTTTAAAAATAACATGCTTACTGTGATATTTTTCTTGTTTCTATTGAATTTAAACTTTTATCTACTTCAGCCTGCTCTAGGGATGAAAATTAGAAAATGACATTGTTCTATAAGGTGTGGTAAACCAAATATGCTTATTTCAACAAGAAGATAAGTTGCTTTGCATTATAAGCTTGGCAGTAAACAAGCACATCTGCTGACAAAAGAAAATTTCTATAAAAATAAAACTAAAGGAGTCGTCTGCTCCAGATACATGAATAAAAGCATTATTATTCTCCAGAAATTAAACAAAATTTATATTGTTAAAAGTGCTTTCCAAGGTTTTTCTCTTCACTCTTGAATGATTAGTTTTTTCATTATATTGCAATGTGCAGTTTGATGAAATTAAAAGTATTTCAATTAATACATAGTAAGTGAGAAAGTGATATAATGTTATTAGAAAAGCAGAAAAACATTTTAACAGGATTATTCCATTTAATTATAAACATAATGCATGTACATTGTACACAAATATGAACAAAAATAGAATTAAAAAAGAATAATCCAACTCAATTATTTAAGAAGTGATAAAATTTATTTTGAGATATTTTCCAGTAAGATTTTTAATAAAATTAAAAGCCACAAACATTTATGTTATAAAATCAACAAATATTGAAAAATTTAGCGACAAATGTGGGGAGATATTGTAACAAACAACTGGTGGAAATTAAATTCTGAAAAACATTTTTTGAAAGCCATATGAAAGTGTTAGAAAGTGTACAAACATTTATATCTATTAACCTAATTACTTTTCCTCTAAGAATTTAGCATAAGGTCATAGGTTGAATTATTTTCCTCTGTTAAATTCTGAGAAGAAACATGACTGGGTGAATAGGTATGAATATCATGGTGACTACAATTAATAACAATAAAGTGTATATTTACAAACTGCTAAGGGAATAGTTTTTAAGTGTTCTCACTACACACAAAAATTAAGTATGTGAGATAATACATATGTTAACTCACTTTATTTAACCATTTCATAATGTATATACCAAAACATCATGTTGTACAGCATAAATATACATGATTTTATTTGCCATTTAAAATAAATAAATCAATTTAAAAATAAAGAAATATAATTCAACCTGGGGGAAAAAGTTACTTGCATGGATGTTCATTTTTGAATTAAATATAAGAAACACAACTGGAAAAATGCTAACGTTATTTAATGTAATATGCTGTTGATACTGAAAATCAAAATCATGGAGTTTTTATGAAAACTTTTTTAAAGTTCTAAGAATAAAATGTAAGTCATATTTTGAGAAATATCTATTGAGGTCCTTAGCTCATTTTGTAACTGGCTTATTTGCTATTAAGTTGAGTTCCATATATGTTTTGGATATTAACCCCTTATCAGATGTACTATTTGCAAATATGTTTTTTTCGTTCTGATGCTCAATATCACTAATCACCAGAGAAATGCAAATTAAAAACCACATAAGATATCACCTCACACATGTTAGAATGAATACTATCAAATCATAAAAAATAAAGCGTTAGTGAGAATATAGAGAAAACAGAGTCCTTGCACACTGTTGGTGGGAATGTACAGCCAATTTAAAAAGTAGTGTAGAGATTCCTCAGAAAATTAAACATGGAACTACTATGATTCAGAAATTCTACATCTGAGTATATAATCAAAAGAAATGAAATCAGTATGTCAAAGAGATATCTGCACTCCCATGTTCATTGAAGCATTATTAACAATAGCTAAGATATGGAATCAACCTAAGTGTCCATCAATGAATGAATGGATAAAGAAAATGTGGAATATATACACAATGGAACACTAAAGAAGCCTTAAAGAAGAAGAAAATCTTATCATTTGTGACAGCATGAAATAACCTGGAGGACATTACATTCAGTTAAATAAACCAGGCATAAAAAGATTAATACTGCATGATCTGACTCATATATAGAATCTAAAAAGCTGATCTCATAGAAGTAGAAAGTAGAATGGTCGTTACCAGAGGCTGAGGGTGGGGAGATATTAGGGTGTTGTTGGTCAAAGGATACAAAATTACAGTTAGACAGGAGGAATAAGTTTAATAGAATAACTTTAATAGTAGAAGATGGTGACCATAATTAAAATATTGTATTCTTGAAAAATTCTGAGAGTAGATATAATATCTTCTCACCACAAATACATGACAACTGTTAGGAAATACATATATTAATTAGCTTGATTTAGCCATTCCACAATGTATATATATTTTAAAACATTATGCCATACATGAGGAATATATATAATTTTGTTTGAAAATAATTAATAATTTTTAAAAACCCTTAAAAGTTAAAAAAAATAAAATGTGCTCACAATGAATGTAAAAATAGAAAAATCAGCAGAAAAAAAATGATTAAAAAGAGCAAAATGAAAATTCTGAAATTGAAAGTACAATATCTGAAAAAATATCTGGGTGCAGTTAACAGCACCATGGAGATGACAGAGGACTTAAGAATCCATAAACAGGAATTAATCAAGTTGAATAACAGGAAGAAAAATGAAAAAAACATACAAATTTCTAGGAATTTGTTATAATATCAAATGTTTAGAGTTACAGTCCTAAAATAAAATAAGAGAAAAATATAGGTCAGAATATAACCTTTGAAGAAATAATAGCCCAAAATCTACAACAAATTGGATAAAAGATGTATATTAACAAAAAAAAGATGAAAGTGAACCTCATGTTCGATAAATACAATAATAACTACAGTTAGCCCAGAAAAGGCAAAACTTTGGAAGTCAAAGGAGCAAATTTTGAAAATAGAAAGAGAAACATGATGTATTACAAACACAGGAACAATGAAGCAAACACTTAGCTCTCATCACAAACTACAGCGGTAAGAAGACAGTGGAATATATCTTTCATGTGATGGGAAAAAAAGAAAAAAAAATATATATATATGTGTATATATATATCTATATCTATCTATCTATATATACATATGTAATATTAGGCAAGAACTTAATAACTTGCAAAGATCTTTTTCCAGAATGAAGTTGAAAATAGATTCTTCCAGATAGAGGGAAACTAAGCTAATGTATTACAATGAAATCAATACTTTAAGAAACACCAAATGTTAAAGATTAAGTTCTTAGGACTAAAGGAAAAAGATATAAAATGAAAATACAGATGCTCAGAAAAAAATAAAAGAGTATCAGAAATGGCAAATGTTTAGGCAAATATGAAATACAATTTTTGTTTTTGTTGTTTTCCTTCTAATTTGTTGAAAAATACATCTGAATTTTAAAACACAGTATTATAGTGCTAATAGTGTATGCAGGTGCATGTAAACAATAACTACAGCATAAATTGTGAGAAGAATCACACTTTATGGCTGTAATAGGTACACATTTTGTGTAAATTGGCACCACATTAATTCAAAATAGACTATGAGACATTAAGGATATATCCTGAAACCTCTGGAGAAAAGAATATATAGCTACAAACTAATAGGAAAATTAAAACAGGATTCTGTAAAATATTCAAATAATTTTACAAAAGGTAAAAAAGAGAAACATAAAAGCAAAGCTTTCCATCAATGAGGTGAAAGATCTCTATAATGGGAACAACAAAACACTGGTGAAATAAATTGAAAAGGACACAAAAAGATAGAAAGACATTCTATGTTCATGAATTGTAAGAATTAACATTGTGAAAATGTCCATATTACCCAAAGCAATCTACAAATTCAATTCAATCCCCATCCAAATACCAATGACAATCTTCACATAAATCGAAAAAAAACCACTCCTAACATTCATATGGAAAAATAAAAGACCTCAAAAAGCCAAAGCTATCTTAAGAAAAAAAAAAAAAAATCTGGAGGCATTACACTACCTGACTTCAAATTATACTACAAAACTAAAGTAACCAAAATAGTATGGTAATGACATAAAAATGGACACATGGACCAATAGAATAGACAACCCAGAAATCAATCCACATACTTAAAACCAAGTGCTCTTCAAGAAAGGCACCCATATCTTACACTGGGAAAAAACAACCTCTTCAATAAATGGTGCTGGGAAAATTGGGCATCCATATACACAACAATGAAACTAGAACCCTATCTCTCACCATATACCAAAATCAGTTCAAGATGGATTCAAGACTTAAATTTAAAACTTGACTATAAAACTACTAGGAAAAAATGTAGGAGAAACATTCCATGGCTTTGGTCTGGACCAAAATTTTATGGAGAACCTTTCCAAAGCAAAAGCAACAAAAGCAGAAATACACAAATGGAACTATATAAAACTAAAAGTCTTCTGCACAACAAAGTAAATAATAAACAGAGCAAAGAGGCAACCTGCAAAATGGAAGAAAATATTTGTAAAGTATTTATTCAAGAAGGGATTAATATACAGAATACACAAGGAAACTCAACTCAACAGCAAAAAAAAAAAAAAAAACCTTTATAAAATGGGAAAGGAGCTGAATAGACATTTATCAAAGGAAAACAAACAAATGAACAACAGGCACATGAAAAAATGCTCAACATCACTAATCATGCACTCCCATATTTATAGCAGTTCTATCTACAATAGCCAAAATATGGAACCAACCTAAATGTCCATTGATGGATGAATGGATAAGGAAATGCACAAGGGAATACTACTCAGCCATAAAAGAAGAAAGAAATTCTGCCAGTCGCAGAAGCATGGATGAGTTGGAGAAATTTATTTTGAGTGAAATAAGCCAGGTGCAGAAAGAGAAATACCTCATGTCCTCATCATAAATGGGAGCTAAAAAATAAATAATAATAAAAAGAAATAAGGAAGGAAGGAAAAAAGAAAGGAAGAATCAAAGTAACATGTTGAATTTTCAGAAGTAGAGAATCGACTGTGGTTACCAGAGGTGGAAGAGGGGAGGAGATAGAGTGAGAAATTGGTTAATGCACACAAAAAATTGATTATGTTTTGTAATGATGGATATGCTAATTATCCTGATTTGATCACCACTCATTGTAGACAGGCATTTATATTCAACTCTGTACCCCATAAACATGTATAACTAATTACATTTCATTAAAAAATTTAAGGAAAATAGACTGAGTGTCCTGATCCCAGGATCTCCTACCTAAAGTTGGTGAAGATAATTCCTCAGTATAGGAAATGCACAAGTTGTAGAGCATTGGCACAGTGTTGGCTATTTCCAGATTTTCTCTAGGCCCAAATGGTATGGAAAGAAATAGAAGACAGAAACATTTCTTTGATGTTGCAAAAAATTGTGTTAGCACTGGTTAGACTTGAAGACTGATACAGCATTTCTTATAGTCTAACATAAAAGGCAGCAAATTCAAATTTCTAAGCATCTTTGACCTCTACAGTTGCCAACATGGCAAGGGCTGCAATAATCACCAGATTTGTGACTTACCTCCACAGGAAAAAAAAGACAATAAGTAGCTACATTCACTCCTTTGTGTCTTTTATATATCCTTGGCACTAACTTGTTTGGTCATTTGATAGTCAACATAAAAGCAGTTTTAAAATAAGGCCAAGTTCTCATATTCACTAGTCTTTGAAAATACTTGGTCACTTTGTGTTGCTCGGTTAGTTTTACTTCAAGTCAGAAATCGTTAGGTATTTACCATTCTAACCTCAGAGCATCAATTAGACTAAACAGCTGTTCAGGAGAGATTGATTATGAATTAAAACTCTATTTGTACGTTTGGTGTAGTAAACGGTAGCAGATAAGAGTAAGTGGAAAATAGCTATTTCCAAGAAACAAAACAAACTGTCAATAAGTTTGGGACAAATATCTGTTTCCTCGATTTAGTTTGAGGAAATTGGGCAATGAATATTTATTGACCAAAAACATTGAGCTGTTTGCCCAGATTCAAGATAAATACAGGTTTTGGAATCTTACATAAAAAGTATTAATATTGTTTTAAGCTTCCTGAATAAAAACACTAGCATAAAAGCAGTCTGTCTGGATCCTGGAAACAGCAAAGTAATCAGAGCATGATGTGATCTCCTTTATGTCTAAGTGGCATAAACTGAACATTATTTTCCATCTGTGTTTCTTATAAAGGCTTAGAATGTTCCTGCTCTGAATACTGATTTCTCACAAGTTGGAAATCTGGCAACCGACCGTGACTAATGTTCACACAGTTTGAACATGTGCTCAGACATAGATTCTTTTAATAATCTTAATTGAACTCATAAAAAGGAGAGAATAATAGATAAAACTCATCATTCTTGTTTTCTTGGCTCAAAAATAATAAAAAGAAGTCCTAAATTGGATGCTGCTATTGGAAAATATAAGTACATGTAAGAAAAATTGGGGTTTTGTGTTAAGCAATAATTCATCTGCTTACTATTGGTAAAAAGTCACAGTGGTGTAAAATGTTGATAAATATTTTCATATTTTATTTCCAAAGGAGGCTGATGATGCTGAGTGGTTGGCACGGACATTAAAGAATGTGAGTATTTTAGTGTGACTGGGTCCAAGTGGCAGATCTAGAAATAAGGAAAGTAATCATAGGGGCAGGAGAGATGCATTTGTAGCAATATTTCTGTTACTGCATTCGCACCATTTTCCCAGCCCTCATGCTAGTCTCAGTTTATGACACTTAGACACATTCTTTTGACAGATGGTTTGATTTTGTTGTTGCTGCTGTTGTTTATGATAATGATCATTCAAAACTATTATAAAGGAATTAGTTGCATGTATGAATTCTAAACAGGCATTCATTCATTCAATAGTTCATAAGTCTTACCATATATCAGGCAGAGAGCTTGGTAAAAGAACACTTCATTGTGAAAAATAGGCACTTTCTTGATAGTATTTATTCATGAATTTTATCAATGATTTTCTGTTGTTTGGTTTTTTGATGGAAAGATTTTTATTTTTAGGAGGTACTAAAAAAGAAAAAGAAATTCAGTCATTCTGCCATCTGTAGCGGCAGTATATAGAGAGCATGATTCTAATCCTTGCTCTGCCAGTAACAGGCAACGTAAATCTTGAGAAAGTTACATAGTCACTCTTGCTGTCAGTTTTCTCATCTGCAAACTGTATTAAGAATTGTGGTAACCTCTAGGCTTTCTGTAAGTATTAAACATGTCACTGCATGTAAAGTATTTAGATTTGTGTTTGACCTATAGTAAGTGCTTTCATTTTAGCTAATATTACTCACTTATCAAAATATTCTTTGAGTACCTGTTATATATATCCATACTACATGCCAAAAAAAGGGCAATAGCAATTATTCTAATCTATTAATTAATTACATGACATTAGATGGTTTGCTTAGGTCTTAACATACACTATGTTATGTCATCCACAATATAGTGGGAAGAATGGTTATAATTATTTAGAATGAAACTGAGGCACAAGAAAGTTAATTGGTGAGCAAATATTCAAACCATGGTTGTGTGATTCTACAGTCCATGTTAAAATAAGAATATGCCATACTGAATCTTAGTGAAAAGTTAGTAAAATAAAATCCCAGGAGAGTCACTCTTCCCAGGGGAAAATAAGAAAGTAAATAATATTGCATGCAGTATAATAAGACCTATAGTAAGAGTATACGCACAGGGTGTTTTGGGGGCACAGACACAGAGGAATTAAACTTTCTTCCACTGGGGCTTGGATGGCCATTTGGTTCAGGAATTTTGTCTGAATAGAGTACACAAAATAATGTCAAGGAAAATATTAGACTTTAAACTTTTCTCAGCCTATAGAGTAAAGAATAAACAACTCAGAGTCTCTGCATCATTAAGTGGTCAGAGGTAATATTTTTGATAACACAAGGAGCAAAACAAATTATTTTAATTAGTAGAGTACTTGAGTAAATGTCACCTGAAAAAAGCTGAAGATAGACACGACCATTTTTCTAAGTATTACAGCTTCATATTCTAATGTCACCCAGCCTCACTCTAACATTTCAATCTTGCACATCTCTTTTGGCCAGTACTGCTCACACATCATTGTTTTCTCATACTTGTATTATTTTATAAACTTCCAAATTCTTCCTGTTGCAACTATTGCCCCCTTCAATTCACTGAAACCAGGGTTTTATTTCTATAATGCATATCTGTTAATGTTAGCTTATTACATAAAATATAAAAGTATTTCTCCTTATCTACAGAACGAAGTCTCAACTCATGGCAGGATTTTTTAAATTCATGATCATCTTTCCATTTCTTACCTGTACCAACTCACCTTCTTTCATTATGTACATACACACTATGTTCCACCTATACCAAACTGTGTCCAGTTCCTGAAATGTTTAACTTGTCATCACCTAGGTTCATGCATAGTATACAGCATCTGATAAAGAAACATTGCAGGCTGAAGGGATGGAAACATTAAGAAAGGAATGAGCCCCTGTGGTGAGTCATCTTGATCCATTTTAGATCCATTGCAGAACTTTGTCTTCTCTACCATCTACCTCAATGGAGCAGACACTGAGGGACATTTCTATCAAGACTGTGCTCTGAAACCAACTGCTATGGAGAACATGCATTTATTTTTCAAAGTAGAATGTCATTTCTCCTTACCATAAGTCACTTGAATCCAAGCTAAAATACTGTCTATGCATATTAGCTTATTTTAGGGCCTATCTATTCATCTCCTTTGTTGCAAGTTATCAAAGAAAAAGTTGGTTGCATGCACCAAGAAAATCCCTGACCTCAAATGACCTCTCACAGCACAAATTTATGAACTAACCCTTGGATTTTTAGGATAGGGGTGTGTTTCTGAAGCACCACACCTCAAACAATGCAACCTCCTATAGCTATTACATAGTTTGGCTCTTCTTTTCTCCAACGCTTTCATTCTCCGCTTATTGGCCTTGTCTGTATTGTTCTAAGATGTGGAATAGTGTGGTGAAATGTGGTGTCTAAACCAGATTAGCAAGATTGTAACGCTGTTCTGTCACATGCTAACAATGTGGCGTTGGGAAAGTTAATTAACTACTCTGAGTCTCAATGTATTTACTTGTAAAATTGGGACAATAATAATGTTCATTCTTTACAATTGCCTGAAATATGGTTATTTATCCTGAAGAGCTATTTTTATCTACACCTTGCAATCTACACCCACAAAAGTGGGTGCACAGCATGCCATGTTAGGTCTTGCTCATGAGGTTATGTTTGGGACCTTGCCCTCCAGGAGCTCACTCTGACTGAGAATAAGAGGAAGGTACACAGAGACAAAATCAGTGCCATAAGATGTATGCAAAAATAACCACATTGTTAGCCCTAGAAAGGGAGAGATTGTCTTAGTCTTGGGAAATTATGATTGGTAAATTTACAAAGAGTGGTAGAACTTCAAAATGTTTGAATATAAAGAACTGCATTCTGAGGAAAAATATAAAAGGAAATAAATAAATATGTACACATATAACATAGAATATATTATAATATACACTATTATGTAAAAGTATGTATACACACAAAAAACCAGAGATTGGAAATGTCAGGACATGTCTAGAAACAATGATCACATTTGTTGCAAAGAAAAGAAACAAGGATGCTGCAAGGACCAGGGGTTTATCATGTACTTCAGAATTAGATAAGGATTGGAATTGAGTCTAGAGTCCTAACTAACTTTATGACCCTGAGCAAGCTCTTTGCTTCCTCTGTTCTATTTTCCTAAGTGAAACATGAAAAATATGACTTATTTCATTTGTCTGCTTGGTTAAAAAGTTGGAAGATTCCAGATAGAAATACATCAAATGACATAAATATATCTACATATGCTGGATATTCCTATTTGCTCCTGAAGAGCCACTCTTCATTCACGTTCCTACTCCTTGCTGTCTGCCCCGAGAGGCTGAAATTTGTGAACTGCATAAAGGTTTCCTTGTTTCTCAGTTTCATTACGGGTTTGGCCAGAGGAAATCCTGGCAGGAGATAGGAATGAAGCAGGAGAGTTAATTCAGGAAGTCAATCGCCCCACCTTTCTCCCTGTAGGTCTACTTCAGACTGGCAGCTTCCCTTCAGAGAAAGATTTCAGCGCTTGTCAGATGACTCTGTCCTTGCAGCCATTTTTGTTTTTACAATCTAATAATGTGTCTTTTCTTAACTTGCCAAATAACTAATATCCCTTGCCCCATCTCTTTGTGACCAGGAGGCTTAATGAAATTCTGCTATTAATAGCTTTTGGGTACAATACTATCCAATGTGATTTCTGCCTGATCACATCTTTGTAAGAAGCCCTTTTTACTAAACCCTCCTCAAATTATCCTGGAGGATGCCCTCTGGGTCTTCTGGGACCTTAAAAAATAAGCGTGTACACATAGAAAAATGGAATTGCATGTATATTGAAAATAAAATGGGAATAACGGCCATATAAAAGAAGGTCATGATATATTAAAAAAAAAAAGTTTTCAGATCCTTTCCTAGCTTCCTGAAACTCAACATAATTTCAAGTATTATTAGTGTATAATTGTATACAGATTAGCATGAAGAATTGATCTTAAATTTTACATATAATATGAATAATTTTTATTTTTGAGACAAATATTACTTAAGTATTTGTGATTGTGTTCTGAAATATATTATGTCTAGTTCTCTGTTTTTAAAAGCATTTAGGGAACTCACTTTCACTAGGGCAGGGTTTTAATTCTCTTGAGTTTGGAAATGAGAAAATTAAATGTGATTTTCAAATATAACCAGGTCTTCAACTGGGCAGCACTACTATAGACACCACTTTCTGTTAAGACATAAGATTATAACCTATAGTCTTCTAGAGCAATGAAAAGTAAAGGAACATTATCAGGAATTAATTATATGCATTATAACTATTTTATTTTATGAATCATATCCACGTTTTCTTTTTAAATGTCTCTTACAAAAAATAATTGTGTTTAAAAATAGACTAAATGGTGATTCTTATGAAAAATAAAGTTGGTCATTGAAATACAGTGTTTTCTTTCCTTTCCACTTTTCAGTGGTTCTAGCTATTGTCCTTACATACTCAAGAAACAGAGCAAAAGGAGAACACTTTGCTTTTGAGAAGTATTTCTGCCTTTAATTATCATTTCCTCTCCTGTCTGCCTTCATGAGCAAGGATTAACAGCATCTTCAAAGCATGGAGAAAGTCCAAAGGTTACTATGTCAACAAAGCCCTAAATTCCACTCAATAAAAAGAGTCACTGCCAAATTTCATTTCTCCTGTTTACAATACTTTCCTTCTCTTTATCAGAGCAAAAGTCCCTTGTTTCATTCCTGTGAAGGAGATTTATAAAAAATTTTCCTATTGAGAATAATTTCTTATAGTGGGTTATTTATAGAGTCGAGAGAAAACTGATATGAATGAACTATAAATAAAATAGAATCTAAAAGAAACTAAATTAAGAGAAATTGATTATTAATATTGTTTAAATGATTTTGCTTTTTCCTATTTTAGGTCCAAGGATAAATGTAATATCTTCAAAATTAAGGTTTCACATTTTTAATATTTTTTTTATTTGAAGGCATAAAATTTTCATCTTTCTTCATTCTCTATATCCCTGTTCTCCTTCAGTAGGGCAGATATATATTTATATCTTTTTGATTAAAAAATCACTTTTTAGAATAATTTAAGAAATTTTATAAAGGAGATAAAATTGGTAGTGATGAAATATAGCTACACATATGAATTTACTCCAGCAGCTGGTCAAAGTTCAAAATCCAGATTAAAAGTTCAAGTGTAATACTTAATTTGAAAAAGGTAAATTTGAAAATACATTCTGGAAGCAGGTCCAGAAAAAAGTGAGAGCACCAGCTTTAAACACACTAATTTTAGACAATACATGGGAAATGACCAGAATCTATAAATTTTAGGGCTGGCAATAACAAGGAAGGTGGCAGGAAATTACAAAGAAAATTCTTTGGATATAGATACCATGCGTGGACCAAGAAAACTTGAATTACGGAATCACTCAGAGTCATGGAAGAAGTCTGATGACCTCCCAGGGTAATTTATAATGTAGACACCTTGGCATTGAAAGTAGTTAAAATCTGGGTAGGATAGGGGGCAAGGGCTCTCTTGAGAAAACAAGGTAGAAACAGATATATTTTCACATATTACACCCTAAATTTTTGATAATTATTTTGATCTTTATTAGTACAAGTTATTTTGTAAAATGACCCTAATACTTATATACGAATTCCTAGTCAAATTACCAATTTTCTGATAATTCTTTGTGCAAATTGTGTATTCCTTTACTCAAGTCCTGCTGATAGTAATGTAATTGCCTTATCATTTATCTAATGTTATGCATCAGTCAATCAATAAAAACATAACAAAGCAATAATAATTTACTTTGTCAGAGGCTACGCTATTGGCAGCATACCATAGAGACAGAAATAGTATCTTATTTACAAAAGAGAGCTGACTAAGGGTTTTACATTTCTGAGATCTCGACATGCTGAGTCTTTCCTCGAGTTTTGCTTTTATGATATTACCCCACCGATATATAGCTATGTATTGAATATCTTTGCAAGATGGTAAAGGAAATATTTTTATCATGATACATTAGATAAATTAAAGAAAAGCCAAATGTGGAAATGTATACATTTTTGCTTAAATTATTAAAATAACATATATCATATTTAAGATGAATAAACTATGGAAAAGTTAATAAGCATGGATATAGTTTCAAATGCAGAGTCTAGCTCTATTTCTGTTGTACTGTCTGATTTTAGAAATTGTTTTCTTTTTATTTTTCGTTATGAGTAAATGAAGCCTCAGTTTTGGTTTAATAATCTAGACTGAGAGAAGCCATTTGTTTTCCACTACATTTTACTTATTGTAGAAGTAATAATTAGTATATTAGAACAATCTCCAAAGATGTAATTAAGAGATGTAATACAAGTTCTCCATTTGAAACTCACTGACTGCTAAATTGGAGAAAGTTTCCATTTCTATACTGCAAAACGGTGATTGCCATGTTACTGTGCTGATTAAACGAGATAGTGCAACACAGACATCTTTAAAAGCTTAGAAATTGTTTAGAAATCTGACTTTGAATTACTTTTTTCCTTCCTTTTCTTAGATTTTCTGCCAATTATAGAATCCTACTAATATTGAATTTATCAATATTTACTTGAAATAAATTGTTGGGTTTTTTTCCTTTATATATTCTGAGGTAAGTAGGTTGTTGTTAGGAAGAAAACTTTTCCCAGAATCCTTGGACAGAATCTAGAATAGATTCTTCCAATGAAAGGAACTACCACAAATTTTGAAGATAAAGTGAACAAAAAGCTGTTGTTTTTCAGAACCAGCAGTGGGCGGATACCTGGCCACCAACATACAATAAGGATATTGCCAGTAGGTACATATCCACCTAAGAATCTCACACATCAGTGCTACATGCAGGTAAGTGCTACATTAGGCAGAAGGTGTGCTACAATTAATGCAACTTACAGAATTCTAGAAACTGTATCCCCATACCTTACAACTGGGGATATACCTATAAATCCATTCCTCAAGTCATTTCCTATTGAAAATACATATGAGGGTACTTGAAAAAAATCATGGAAAAATAGAATTGAAAGATAATATGAATCTTTCCATGAAATTTTTGAAGTACACTTATAGAGTGGTTTCTGTTTTCCTGACAATATTGTCCCAATAAATTGAAACTTTCATTTTTTACAAAATAACTTTTTTGAAAATAGTAATAGCTTTGATCTTAGATTCTATTCTAATGTAAAAATAACTTTACTAATTCTATTTTGATCAACATTTATCTGTTACACGTTTTTTCCATCTACTTTTCTTTTAACTTTTCTCTGACCCTTAGTTTTAGCTCTGCTTTTACAAGCAAAATGTAGCTGGATTTTTTTTTCCAATGGATAATTATTCATATTTTATTGGAGTAATTTGTACCAATATGTTCTTTTTTATTTGTTATGTATTTGAATTAATTCCAATTACCTTAATTACAGGAGTTTTTAAAGATAAAAATGACAAAGAATACAATCCAAAGATGCTAAGCATAGGATTCAGTAAATTTTGATATATGTGTGTGCCTATATAATCACCAACCCAATCAAAATATAGGGTCTATTCATTGCCTACACCTTACTCTAGACTCTCTTTCAGTAAATCCCCACCATGCTATAGGCAACCATTATTCTAATTTCTATCATCATAGATAAGTTTTGCCTGTTTTTGAATATTACATAAATACCATCATAAGGTGTATAATCTTTCATGTCTGGCTTCTTTCACTCAACATGTTTATGAGATTCAACCATATTCTTAAATCTGTCAGTAGTTCATTCCTTTTATGTTGCTCAGGAGTATTCTACTGTATCAATATGCCTTAATTTTATTAACCATTTTTCTAAAAATGGCCATTGGGGTTTTTGTAGTCATTAGTTACTATGAATAAAGCTTTATTAACATTCTTGCACAATGTGTTTAAATGTTTTCATTTCTCTTTGGTTAACAGCTGAGATGGGTATCAATGAGTCATAGAATAGGCTTTTGTTTAATGTTATAAGCAACTTTTAAACTTTTTTCTCCAAAGTGTTGTACCATTTGACACTCCCATCAGCAGTGTATGAGAATTTTATTTGCTCCACATCCTTGTTAACCTTTAGCGTAGAGCATCTTTAAATGTAGTCATACTCAAGAGTGTGTACTGCTATCTCTATGCAGGTTTAATCTGCATTTCCTTGATACCTGGAGAACCTGTTCATGAGCTTATTGGTCATTCATGTATCTTCTTTTTCTATGTATTGACCTAATTCATTTGTCCATTTTTATTGAAGTGTTTTATTTATTTTTTAAATTTTAGTTATGATTGGTTTATAGGAGCTCTACAGTTAGGATTAACGGTACTAGAATGTGCTGGGTAACTGAGGGAGCATTGTGCCTGTTTGTTGCACTGTCGGGGGAGCTTTGTTGTGGGTGGAGGCCTCTGTGATGGTGTATAAGTTCTAGGGAGGGTAGAGTGTGGGACGTGGCAACATTGAAAACCTTATGTATTCAAATAATTGTAGGCTACTTCAAAGAATAGATCTAGGGAGAGATATTCTTAGTCTTTTATTTTGAATTATGAGGAATTCTAAAGTATTCCTTTTCAAACTGCACAGCCCCATTAGAGTTACACAGGAACATTTTCTCACTAATTTTCTGATGCAGTTTCTATATTATAAGCATATACAATCTGATTGAGATATATAAATGATGAAAGAGTGTTACTATTTATAGTTAGGAGTGTAGCACCTAAAATTGGATACTCTCTGTACACTGTACAGCCCACCAAATACATAATATTTAGAAACTTGTTAAATATGTCTTCAACTCACTCTAGGCATCTAAAATATATTACTTCCTAGCATGCCTTTAAGAAGTTTACGGAATAGTAGATTCGAAGGAACAGATCAGAATCTGACATTACAAGGGTTGATAGAAAATGTTTTTTTATTTACTTGTTCTTCAACTAGTCCATAGTTCCATAAATTCATGAAATATTTTAGGTTGTTCCCCTTTTTGGCACTTCAATTGTTAAATTAAATATCAAATACATTATGGGTGAATTGCAAAGCACTTTCAATTAGTTATAAACACATAACACATTTTACCAATAACAAGAAGCATTTGCAGTAACAAATGTCTGAGACAATTGAAACAATAGTAATATTCTCTCATTAATGGAAATAGGCCTGGGGAAAGTATTAAAGGGAGAGGGTTGAGATAAATAATGTTAGAGTAAAGATTTTTTTTTCCCTATGCCTGTCTCTTATATCAATCAAAAACTACAAAAAGAACAAAAAATAGAGATGATAGTCCATGTTTAATATGCTTAGGAATTTCAACTCCCATTGCAGACACAGAAATACATCAGCAAAATACTACATAATTTTAGCCAAGTAAGGAAATACATTTATGTATGTATGTAGTCATAAATTTATTTTTTTATGCAGACTCAGTTATCCATACATATGAGGATGATGACAGGCAGGGAAAAGTGTCTGTATTTGTATATGAGTCTGTATGTGTATGTTTGTGTACGCTGAAATTACAAAATACAGCTTTAGCTAAAATGTCTTCAGGATATTCACAAATTTGAATATATATTATTGAAAAAGTGATAATATATTCCCAAATAAAATGTTGTCTAGAATAAAATCTAGTAATACAAAATGATGGAAATAGAATATAATAACATATATTTGAAGTATCTGAAAGATCTTTCTTTTTTATTTTAAAAGTCATGATGAAAAGAAATCAAAACCAGCACTGAAGGGAATCTAGAAAATAAAGGTAACATAAACTATCTATAAAAATCTATCACATATGGAAAACATATGTTCAAACAACATTTATAAACTTAGATTCCTCAAAACAGCAAAATTATAGATTACATTACTGAATACATTGTACACTGTATAAGAGTAAATATAAATAAACTATTGCTGTACCCACCAAAAATGAATCACAAAAAATAATATTGAGGTATAAATATGAATTATAGAAAATAGGTTGAGTATATTTCCACACATATAAAGTTGAAAACATGCAAAAAGAAATATTCTATTGTTAAATAAGCCATAAAAAGTAATAAATGATAATGATAATTAAGATAACAATTAATATCAAATTCTGATTTGTAGTAACATCTGGGAAAACAAGGTATGCAAATGGGAATAAACCTAATATGTTAGTAGTAATTTTGAAATTTTAAAAGTAGCGTGTGTACATATGTGTTTGTTATATCCTTATTGTTAAACCATACATACAGCATATATAGTCTTTGCTGATTATGAGACATTTCCTTATGTAAAATAAATTAACAAAATAATTACAAACATATTTAAAGAGATAAAATATTTATTCATAAGTAAAAACAAGAACAAGAATGAAACAAGCAAACATCTACAAAAAAAGCACAGCCCAATATCCACAATGGACATAGATGCAAAAATTCTCAACAAAATAATAACAAACTAAATCCAGAACCACATTAAAAAGATCATTAATAAATCAAGTGGAATTTTCTCCAAGGATGCAAGGATGGTTGAACATATGCAAATCAACAAAGGTGATATATCATAGAAACAAAATGGACAAAAACCGTATGAACATCTCAACAGATGCAAAAAGCTATTTGATAAAACTCAACACTGCTTCATGATAAAAACTCTCAACAAATTAGATATAGAAGGAAAGTATCTTAACATAATTAAGACCATATATGACAAATACACAGCTAAGAACTGGAACAAGGCAGGATTATCACTCTCACTACTTTTATTCAACATAGTAAAGTCCTAGCCAGAGCAATTAGGCAAGAGAAGGAAAAAAAAAAAAATGCATTCAGAGTGGAAAAGAGGAAGTTAAATTGCCCCTGTTTACAGACAACATGATCATATACATACAAAACTCAAAAGGCTTGCCCAAAACCTCTTAGAACTGGTAAACAAATTCAGTAAAGTTGCAGGGTACAAAATCAACATACAAAAATCAGTAGCATTTCTACACACCAAAAACAAGCAAGCTAAAAAATAAATCAAGAAAGCAATCCCATTTAAAATACCTACAAAAAAAATGGGGAATAAAGTAAAAGATACCTACAAGGAAAACTATAAAACATCAATAAAAGAAATTGAAGAGGATACAAATAAATGGAAAAATATCCCACATTTATGGGTTGGAAGAATTAGTATCATTGAAATGTCCATATTACCAAAAGCAATCTACAGATTCAACACAATCCTTGTCAAGATACCAATGACATTCTTCACAGAAATAGATAAAACAATCCCAAAATTTGTATGGAGCTACAAAAGACCTCAAGTAGACAAAGCAAAACCACTGCCAATATCCTCCTGAATGGGGAAAAGCTGAAAGTTTTGTCCTTAAGAAAAGGAACAGGACAAGAATGCAACCTCTCACCACTCCTATTTAACATAGTACTGGAAGTACTTTCCAGAGCAATTAGACAAGAGAAAAGAAATACAGGCATCCAAATAGGAAAATATAAAATCAAATTATCCCTGCTTGCTGATGACATGATTCTATATAGCAGGGAGACTTTATCATGAAAAGTCTTAGAGCTGATAAACAAATTAGGTTAGGTTGCAGGATGCAAAATCAATATACAAAAATCACTAGTATTTTTATACTCCAAAAATAAACTAGAAGACAAAGAAATCAAGAAAGCAAGCCCATTTATAATAGTCACCAAAAAAAAAAAAAAAAAAAAACCTAGGAATAAATCTACATAGGAGCTGAAAGATCTGTACAATGAGAGCTACAAATCGTTACTGAAAGAAATTAAATAGGACACAAAAAGATGGAATGTCATTTCTTGTTCATGGATTTGAACAATCAATGTAGTGAAAAGGTCAATACTACACAAAGCCATCTCCATATTCAATGTGATCCGCATCAAAATACCAATGACATTCTTCACAGAAATAGAAAAAAAATAATTCTTAACATTAATATGGAACAATAAAAGACACTGAATAGCCAAAGCAATCCTGAGCAAAAAAGTAAAACCAGAATCATTACCCTTCCTGACTTCAAACTATATTACAAATCTATAGTAACCAAAACAACATGGTACCAGCATAAAAACAGACTTGTGGTCCAATGAAACAGAATAGAGAACCCAGAAATAAACCCATGTATTTACAGTCAACTGATCTTCAACAAGGGCACAAAGAACATACAATGGGGAAAGGAGAACCTCTTCAAAGAATAGTGCTGGGAGAAGTGGATATCCATATGTAGAAGAATTAAACTTGATCCGTACCTCTCACCATATAAAATAAACTCAAAATGGATAGAAGACTTAAATGTAAGACCTGAAACTTTAAAACTCTTAGAAGAAAACATAAGGGAAACTCTCCAGGGCATAGGAGTGGGCAAAAACTTTATGAATAAGACCCCAAAAGCACAGACAACAAAAGATAAAATTAAAAAATGGGATTATATCAAACTAAAAAGTTTCTTCACAGCAGAGGAAACAATAAATACAGTGAAGAGACAACTTGAAGAATGGGAGAAAATATTTGCAAGCTACACATCCAACAAGGGATTACCATCCACAATATACAAAGAGCTCAAACAATTTTACAACAACAGCAACAGAAAAAAAAAATCCTATAATCCTATTAAAAAATAAGCAAGGGAGCTGAATAGACATTTCTCAAAGGAGGACATACAAATGACCAACAGGTATGAAAAAATGATCAACATCACTAATCATCAGGGAAATGCAAATCAAAACTATTTTGAGATATCACCACATCCCAGCCAGACTGGCTATTATAAAAAAGACAGAGAATAATAAATGCTGGCAAGGATGTGAAGAAATGGGAACCCTTCTGCAGTGTTGGTGGGACTGTAAATTAGTACAATCATTATGGAGAACAGTATCAGCAATCCCACTACTGGGGATATATTCAGAGGATAGGAAATTATCATGTTGATGGGATACCTGCACTCCCATATTTATTGCAGCTCTATTTACAGTAGCCAGGGGATAGAACCAGCTTAAATGCCCATCAATGGATGACTGGGAGAGGAAAATGTGGTATAAATACACAGTGGAACACTACTCAGCCATAAAAAAGAATAAAATTTTGTCATTTGTAGCAACATAGATGAGCCTGGAGAAAATTATCCTAAATGAAACAACCCAGGTTCAAAAGAAAAATACCACATGTTCTCACTCATAAGCAGGAGCTGAATCTGTCAGACCTTAAAAACTAATGCCACCTTAAGTGACATTACAAGTGGCACCATTATGGGCCCACAAGGGCATATTAACGTGGCAGCCTAAGATGGCGCAGTGAGGAAGTAGGGTGGGAGTGTCTGTGGGAACCTTGCCTTAGCCCTTATTGGCCAAATACGCATTTCTGTGCTTGTGAACACTGTGTGATTGCAATAGCTAGGCATTGAGACAGGATGCATGCCCTTGACCTTTAAGCTGAAAGGATTATGTAAAAAAGCTCCCTTCCCCATTTGCCTTTAAAAGAAAGTGCTTGTGTGATAATAAACAGAACTGCTTGACAGAACCCCCACCGCATTTGAGTGTCCTTTAACTGGGCTGGTTGGGGCTGGCAGCTGTGCTCACCTCTCTTCACGGTTCTCTTCCCCCATCTCCTTCCAAAGGGGACCAGAGCGAAAGAGTACTCCGGACCATTCACTCGCCCACCAAAAGGAACGAGGCTAGGGCTGTTTGTGTCGGCTGGCGGCAGACCCGACAGAGTAGTGCCCTGTGTGAGGCATTTTTTAAAACTCGTGGGTGAAAGGTGAGCGAGTGAGGACCCCAGCTGCTTGGTCCTGAAAGAAGGCCGATGAAGGGTGATCAACGAACGGAGTGGCCCCCACAACCGCGGTAGTCGCTGTGAAGTAATCTGCCAGTGTGTCAGGGTGAGTACCATAACAGGGGGAAGTCCCTGCACTTCTCTGCCCTGTTGCTCCCTTTGTCCCTTCCTCGCAGGGCAACATGGGAGATGTATGTGGAAAGAGTGATGAGACAGCCTGCAAGGCTCTAAACTACATGTTAAAAAGGAGAGGCCTAGAAATATCTGACTCCACGGTCACCAATGCCTGGCTTCATGTGGTGAAGGTGGCCCCTTGGGCACCTTTGTCCGACTTGTTCTCGTATGAGACTTGGGACTGGGTTCAGACCCTGGCCAGAAAGAATGAGATTAGTCATAGTCACAGGCTAGACCCCCCCTTAGGGCTCTACCCAACTATCTCTGCCCTAAAGCTTTGCTTCCGTCCCAAGCATGAGGAAGGGGCAGAAAGGGATTGGGCGCAGTTCGATGAGGAGAGAAAAAAGGAAACAAAGCTGCCAATGCAAGGCCCTGAGCCACTGAGTGATACCTATGCCCCTACTCTGTACCCTCCTCTCCCAGCATACTCACCCCGCCAAAGTTTAGCTGAAGGAGAGAAAGCAGCACCTAAAGAAGTAGAAGAGGCTAGTCCACCTTTAAAAATATCCCCAGCAGAGCCGCAGGTTTTTTCTGTTATGGCTCGCTGGGAACCCCCAGCCGTCTGCCACCCATGGGGGGAAGCGGCCCCTCAGGCCTATCCAGTCACCGTTGTAAAAGAACTGAAAAAGGCTGTTGCTGAGGCCAGGACTTTATCCTCAGCCTTGCAGGCTCAGACCCAAAACTTAACTGAAGCCTTCAAGGCGTTTACCGCCCTGATCCCCTCAGGAAACAATACTTCCCCACCCTTCAAGGGACAATGTTTTGGTTGTGGAAGACAAGGTCATTTTAATATCCAATGTCCCAAGGCTAAAGGCAAAAAAAAAAACCCTACCACACCTTGCCCCAGATGTAAAAAAGGATTACATTGGAAAAAGGACCCTTGGGAAGCTCATGACCTTAAAGAGGTGAAAAAGGCTGTTGCAGAGGATGGGGCCGATTCCCCATGGGCAGAAACCATCCTCCAGGGCTTAGCGCACCAACCTTGCACAACCCAAGATTGGAAAATGCTCTATAAGGCTGTCCTCGCCCCAAACTTGTTTATCAAGTTCTGCGCCATCTTTAAAGAAGAGTGCCATGTGCAGGCAGAGATAAATCAAGCAGTAGCGTTGCCCAATGCCACCAACCATGGACTCACCTTCCCGTGGGTCCTTGGCAAAGGTTCCTGCATAGGTGCCAATAAACCCTTTTGCAGCACTTTGGCAAATCTCACCACCCCCAAAACCCAAAATAAGTGGACCCATAACAAGCGGGCCGCAGGGGCAGCTGTGGTGGCCATCAGCTCCCTCTTGGGAGTTACTGGAGAGGGTACCGGGACCGCCGGAATAGCCTTGGCACATCAACAGGTAGCTTCCCTTAAGGAGGCAGTGGACATAGATTTTGGTTTCTTGGAGGTGTCTGTATCACATTAAAAAAAAAAAATCACTAACATCACTTTCTGAAGTTGTTTTCCAGAATCAACGTGGACTAGACCTGATGTTCTTACAGCAAGGAGGATATGCGCTGCCCTCAAAGAAGAGTGTTGCTTCTACACTGACCACTCTGGAGTGGTCAAAGATTCCCTAGCTTGTAGAAAAAAATATAACTTTAACATGCTTAATTTGCTTCTGTATTTAATGCTTGCTAAAAACAAGAAAACATAACTAATGTCATTTTAAGTAAGGCAGGCCCAGACACATTAAATTCCAGGAAGGGAGTATAACACCACCCGGTTCCAGGAACTCACTGACAAGTTCCTTATCTAAAAGCCACCTGGAAGATAAATGATTGGGAAGTGCACTGTTCCTTATCAGGGTACCAGCTCGATGAAGCCCACCAGTAAATCCAAAGGTCACTTCTGATAACCTATAAACAGTAAACAACTCATCCTATTGTGAAAGTCTGTCTAAAAAACTGTATAAAAAGCTCTTGTGTTAAAGGCTCGGGGTGGCTTTTGTCTTGAATGCTGAGTGACCCCAGCATGCTGGAAATAAACTCTTCTTGCTTGATTGCATCGGTCTCTGTCTCATCGTCATTGTGAGGTGAGCCATCCCGATGTGTGGGGTTTGTGCACGGTGCACAGATCTTACATTTTTGATGCATTGGCCAGGAAGCAGCTCTCTCTGGGACTAGAGACTAGAGAACGAAGGATTGCTCGAGCAGGTCCTGCAGTTGTCTGTCTGTCTGCTGTGTCTGTCTTTGTGTCTCTGTTGTCTGTTGTAGTCTGGTTTCAGCTTTTCGGTGGCTCCGGGAGGGAGTCACCAGTCTGGTTTTAGCTTTTCGATGGCTCCAGGAGTGAGTCACTGGTCTGGTTTTAGCTTTTCTGTGGCTCTGGGAGGGAGTCACTGGTCTGGTTTTAGCTTTCTGGTGGCTCCAGGAGGGAATCATTGGTCTGGATTTGGCTTTTCGGTGGCTCTGCGATGGAGCCATCAGTCTGTAGTGGTCATAGTGGCAGGTAGACGTACTGGCACATCACGGCCACAGAAATCCTGGAGGATGCGCCATATTCCGCTGTGGGAGACGAGCAAGTTCGGCTCCATGGGAGATCTCCAGGAAGGAGACCCTGCCCGAGTTCTCTGATAATCTGGTTGTGGCGCCCGTGGCAGGGGTGCGTCAGTGTTCTGGTTTTTGTTTGTCTGGTTGCGTGTGTGTGGGGACTGATGATTTTCTGGGGCAACATGGGGCAGACTGTCTCAACCCCTTTAAGTCTGACTCTGAAATACTGGACTGACGTAAAGGACAGAGCTAATAATTTGTCTGTGCAGGTCAGAAGGAATAAGTGGGCAGCACTTTGTTCCTCGGAGTGGCTGGCTTTCCAACTTGGGTGGCCCACTGAAGGTTCCTTCTCTCCGCCACTGATCATGGCAGTAAAAAGAAAGATTTTTAGTTCTAAAAACCACCCAAACCAGATACCTTATATCATAGTCTGGGAAGATCTAGTCACGGATCCTCCTCCGTGGGTCCGTCCCTTTGTTCCCCTAACAGGTCCATCAGCTGCATTTGCCCTCCGAGAAATGGAAAAGAAACCGGAGGTCCTGCCGTCCACTGACCCGGACTGGCATCTTCTGATCCTCCTCCTCCTCCCTATCCCCCTTCCCTTCGCCCACAGGCAGCCTGTCCTTCAGCCCCACCAGAGCTTTTGGCCCCGCCAGAGGACAAGAAGGTCCTGTGCAGTGGACGCGCAGTAGGCGGGCAGCTTCTCCAGAGGCGATACCTATCTTCCCCCTGTGGGCTTATGGCCCTCCTGATGAAGAGGGCAACCAGCCCTTACAGTACTGGCCTTTCTCCTCTTCCAATCTTTACAACTGGAAATCTCAAAATCGCCCTTTCTCTGAAAACCCCCAGAGTCTCACTAACATTGTAGAATCCCTTCTCTTTACTCATCAGCCCACCTGGGATGACTGCCAGCAGCTCCTCCAGGTCCTGTTCACCACCGAGGAGAAACAATGGATCCTCCTGGAGGCTAGAAAGAAGGCTCCAGGAGCTGATGGTTGACCTACCCTCCTCCCTGATGTCATAGATGCAGGGTTCCCGTTGACCAGACCTAACTGGGATTTTAACTTGGCAGAAGGTAGGGAGCACTTGAAGGTCTATCGCCAGACTCTAATGGCAGGTCTCCGAGGGGCAGCAAAATGCCCCACCAATTTGGCTAAGGTAAGAGAGGTGATCCAGGGGCCCAATGAGTCTCTGTCAGCATTTTTGGAGAGACTCATGGAGGCATTCCATCAGTTTACCCCATATGATCCTAGTAGTGAGGAGCACAAGGCTACAGTGACAGTTGCTTTTATTGACCAGTCTAGTAGAGACATCAGGAAGAAACTGCAGAAGCTTGAAGGGTTACAAATAAGTCATTGAGGGAATTAGTGCAGGTGGCTGAAAAGGTTTATCATAATAGAGAGTCAGAGGAAGAAAAAGAAGAAAGAAAGCAGAAAGAGCAGGAAGCTAAAGAAATAAAGAGAAAAAAGCGCCAAGAAAGAAATTTTCACAAAATTCTGGCCACTGTAGTCAGGGAAACTAATAAGACAGTACCAAGCAACAGGAAGGGACCCCTAGCAAAGGATCAATGTGCGTACTGCAAGAAAAAAGGACATTGGGCTCAAGGATGCTCCAAGAAAAAGAAAAAGCCTCAGGCCCCGAAAGTCTTGGCCCTGCAGGAGGAGGACAGTGATTAGAAGGGATGGGGTTCGGACCCCCTCCCTGAACCAAGGGTGGAGCAGAACCCTACTCAGATCATAGTAGATACTAGAGCTGAGAATTCAGTATTACAACAAGGAAATGGACCCCTTCTCAAAAAGAAGTCGTGGGTAGGAGGGGCTACAGGGTACAGGCAGTACTCATGGACTACCTGAAGAACGGTGGACCTAGGCATGGGCCGGATATCCCACTAGATCATTGTCATTCCTGAGTGCCCCTACCCACTACTGGGAAGAGACCTCCTCACCAAAATGGGTGCTCAAATTCATTTTGACCCTGAGGGACCTCGGGTGCTAAATCGGCAAGGAAAGCCTCTGCAGATACTAACCCTCAGGTTAGAAGATGAATACCAATTGTTTGAAATGCAAGGGCAGGAGACTGGACAGAAGCATTGGTGGTTAGAAAACTACCCCCAGGCATGGGCAGAAACAGCAGGGATAGGGAAGGCTAAAAACCGGCCCCCCGTCCACGTAGAGCTGAAGGCTCAAGCCAGTCCTATAGCTGTCCGACAATACTCAATGTCCTGAGAGGCACACGAAGGAATCTGACCCCACATTGCCCATTTGCTCCAGCGGGGAGTCCTACAGAAGTGCCAATCGGCCTGGAACACGCCCTTGCTGCCCGTCCAAAAACCTGGGACTAATGGCTACTGGCCAGTCCAAGATCTCCGAGAAGTAAACAAATGTGTTGCTGACCTCCATGCCACCGTCCATTATTCCTATAATCTTTTAAGTTCTTTACTTCCAGACTGGACCTGGTACTCAGTACTGGACCTCAAAGATGCATTCTTTTGCTTACCATTGTCTGTAAAAAGTCAAGATTACTTTGCCTTCGAGTGGAAAGATCCAGAGACTGGCCTAGCAGGACAACTCACATGGACTGGCCTGCCTCAAGGGTTCAAAAATTCGCCCACCATTTTCGACAAGGCCCTCCACCAAGACTTGGCTATGTTCTGGGCCTCTAACCCCCACGTAACTCTGTTGCAGTATGTAGATGACCTCCTCCTGGCAGCAGCCGATGAGGAACTATGTCTGGAAGGAACAAAGTGTCTCCTCACAGAGCTGGGAGAAATGGGCTATCGAGCCTCCACCAGAAAGGCTCAGACCTGCAAGCGACAGGTCAGTTACCTGTGGTACCTTCTTAAAGATGGGAAGAGGTGGTTGTCTGAGGCCAGAAAATAGACAGTGTTTCACATTCTGCCACCTGCTAATCCAAGACAAGTCAGGGAATTTTTAGGTACTGCCAGGTTCTGCCGCCTATGGATACCTGGTTTTGCTGAGATGGCAGCCCCGTTATATCCCCTCACCAAGAACGGTCAGCCCTTCAAGTGGGGAAAGGAAGTACAACAGGCTTTTAACAACACCAAGACAGCCTTAATGTCTGCACCGGCTCTGGGGCTCCCCGACGTAACTAAGCCCTTCCACCTGTATGTGGCAGAAAATAAGGGGGTTGAAAAAGGGGTCCTAACTCAAAAACTGGGCCCTGGGAAAAGGCCTGTAGCATATCTGTCAAAAAAACTAGACCCAGTAGCCTCGGGGTGGCCAGCTTGTCTAAGAATCACAGCAGCAGTCGCAGTTCTGGTAAAAGATGCTGACAAGTTGACTATGGGACAGAGTTTGGTAATTTCGGCACCTCATGCCTTAGAGAGTGTTGTACGCCAGCTCCCCGACCACTGGCTCACAAATGCTCGCTTGACTCACTATCAGACTCTGTTACTTAATTCATACCAGGTTACTTTCACTCCCCCAGCGAGCTTAAATCCAGCCACGCTGCTCCCAGACTCGGACTTTGACCCGCCTATCCGTAACTGCCAACAAGTGCTTGCTGAGGCACATGGATGGCGGAAAGACTTGTCAGATCAGCCTCTGACGGATGCCGAAGCCACCTGGTTTACTGACCGCAGCAGTTTTCTCGAGGAAGGAGTATGAAAGGCAGGAGCTGCTATAGTAGACGGCCAGAATCTGATATGGGCACAGATTTTACCTGCCGGAACATCTGCACAAAAGGCAGAGCTCAACGCCCTCACGAAAGCCCTTGTACTAGGAGAGGGCAAAAGAATCATCATCTATACGGACAGCAGGTATGCCTTTGCTTCTGCCCATGTGCATGGTGCCATCTATCAACAACAGGGCCTGCTAACCTCTGGAGGAAAAGAAATCAAAAACAAGGCAGAGATCGTAGTCCTGCTAGAGGCCCTTCACAAACCGCTAAAAGTGAGTATTATACACTGCCTGGGCCACCTGAAAGGGGATTCCCCCATCGCCATTGGAAACAACTTGGCCAATTCTGAGGCAATGGCGGCAGCCCACGGGTCCTCATCTATTTTGTTGGTTAACATCCCTGAGCTAGAAAAGACCAAGTTTAAATACTCTGCTGAGGACATAGTAGTGATCTCTAGGGACTCTAATAACTATTATAATCAGGAAAAAGGGCGCTGGCATGCAGCACCAGGCAAGCCTATCTTGCCACAAGAACAAGCATGCGCCATGATCAAACAAATGCACCAATGGACTCATCTGGGAGTAAACAAATTGGTCCAAACTGCCCTAAGAACAAAATATCATATCATAGGGCTAAAACAATCAGTAAAGCAGATAGTTAAAAGCTGTGTACCTCGTCAAAAAAAGTAAATGTCTGCAAAAATACAGCGGGACCTGGCAGGAGACTTAAGGGAGACATACCTGGGGTATATTGAGAAGTAGACTTTACAGAGATCAAGCCAGGTAAATATGGTTACTAGTATCTCCTAGTTTTTGTAGACACCCTCTCTGGATGGGTAGAAGTATTCCCAACAAAGAAGGAAACAGCCAGCATCGTGGTCAAGAAAATCCTGGAAGAAATCTTCCCACGCTTCGGGGTACCCAAGTTAATTGGGTCCAACAATGGGCCCGCCTTCGTTGCCAAGGTAAGCCAGGTAGTGGGCAGATACCTAGGGGTCAATTGGAAATTACATTGTATCTACAGACCCCAGTGTTCAGGACAGGTAGAAAGGATGAACAGAACTCTAAAAGAGACCCTGACTAAATTAACCATGGAGACTGGCATGGACTGGGTGGTGCTCCTTCCCTCGGCCCTGTTTAGAGCTAGGAACACCCCCTCCTGGTTCAACCTGACTCCCTTTGAAATTCTCTATGGTACCCCTGCCCCCTTGACTTTACTGGGGGGTGCTTTTGAACCCACTTGCCACAGTGACAGTGACTTATATGCCAGGTTGAAAGGACTACAAGCAGTGCAGAAGGAAGTCTGGATGTAGCTGGCGGCTGCCTATAAGCCTGGGATCCCCAAAGTTTCTCACCAGTTCCAGGTTGGGGACACAGTCTATATGGGATCTCTGCTTGGATCCATGCCTCGCACGTAAAACCTGTGCTGCCAGAGGACCAAGGACCGGAAGATGCTGCTTGGACAGTCCAGAGTTCCAAGGAACACCCCTTAAGACTGAAAATAGTTCGGACACCCTAAATGTTGTAAGATGAAAACTCTCTTGCTCCTCTTATGCCTAACAATTCTCTTCCAGGGCCCAAGAGCTAGCAGCCCACATATGCCCAGAAATTTCACTTGGTATGTTGTAAATGGGGTGGGAGATACAATCTGGAGTCAATCCAAGGTGACTACAGGAGAATGGTGGCCTGACTTATTTCCAGATATGTGTAAACTAGCTTTAGGGCCCCAGGCAACTGGGATTTAGAAGAATACTTTGATAGCCATCGGATGGGAAAAGGGATTTACATGGGGCCTAAGATTTTATAAAGAAGAATATGATGATTGGCTGTTGTTTACCATCAAGCTCAAAATAGAAACCCAGTACACTGCCATAGGCCCGAATAAATACCTAGTGCCAGGGGTCAAACCAAAGACTACCCCAGCACCCCTGAGTACCCAACCAGAGTCCTCAGCTCCCAATAGGGGGTCCAAACCTAGGACATCAAAGGGAATGTCTCAGCCCCCTGAACCCAGGCCTCAAGAACAACCTGGGTTATTCCGCTTAATCTCTGAGGCCTTCAAGGTCTTAAATAGTACAAACCCCAATGCTACCCATTCCTGCTGGCTTTGCTATAATGTTGCTCCCCCATATTATTAAGGAATAGCCTTCAGAAATAAAATTAGTACTACAACTGATATCTCAGACTGTTGCTGGCAGCAACGACAAGTCAAACTCACTCTGTCGGCTGTTGCAGGACAAGGGACCTGCATAGGAAAAATACCTTCCTCACATAGCCAGCTGTGCAACCAGACACTCAACTTGACTAAGTGGTCTGGTGACATGTATCTGTTGCCCCCTCCAGGGGGATGGTGGGCTTGTGCTACTGGGGTTACACCTTGTGTTAGCTCAAAGGTCCTGAAAGAAACCCAGGATTTTTTGTGTTCTGGTTCAGTTGCTGCCTCAGCTTGTTGACCATCCCTATGAAGAACTATTATCATATTGGGATAAAGATAATGGGAACTATCAAACCAAAAGGGAGGCCAAAAGTATCATGCTCTCTGTTCTCTTGTGCTTAGGATTGGGAGCAGCTGGGGCAGCTACAGGAGCTTCACCTCTGGCTATTCAACATCAGAATTACCAAAGTTTACAGGCCGCCATAGATGCTGATATTAAAGAAATAGAAAATTCAATTACTAAATTACAAGAGTCCCTCACCTCTCTTTCTGAGGTGGTCCTGCAGAATAGAAGAGGATTAGACCTCTTGTTCCTTCAGCAGGGGGGACTCTGTGCTGTACTAAAAGAAGAATGTTGCTTTTACATTGATCACTCAGGAGTAATTAAAGACTCCATGGCCAAAATTAGAGAAGGCCTACCCAAAAGAAAAGAAAAAGAAAAAGAGCTAAATCAGGAATGGTTTGAGTCATGGTTCAACTCCTCCCCATGGCTCACGACCCTCATGTCTACCCTGCTAGGACTACTAGTTATTTTAGTGTTACTTCTGACCTTCAGTCCCTGCATTTTAAATCGCTTAGTAGCTTTTGTTAGAGAACGTGTTAGCACTGTTCAGATTATGATGTTAAGACAACAATATCAGGAATTAAATCAACAAGAGACAAGTATTTCATGATTGAAATCTGCACAAGAAAAAGGGGGAAATTGAAGAAAAAAATATAACTTTAACATGCTTAATTTGCTTCTGTATTTAATGCTTGCTAAAAACAAGAAAACATAACTAATGTCATTTTAAGTAAGGCAGGCCCAGACACATTAAATTCCAGGAAGGGGATAAAACACCACTCGGTTCCAGGAACTGACTGACAAGTTCCTTATCTAAAAGCCACCTGGAAGATAAACGATTGGTAAGTGCACTGTTCCTTATCAGGGTACCAGCTCTGCTAAAGCCCACCAATAAATCCAAAGTTCACCTCTGATAACCTGTAAACAGTAAACAACTCATCCTATTGTGAATGTCTAAAAACTGTATAAAAAGCTCTTGTGTTAAACGCTCGGGGTGGCTTTTGTCTTGAATGCTGAGTGACCCCAGCATGCTGGAAATAAACTCCTCTTGCTTGATTGCATCGGTCTCTGTCTCATGGTCTTTGTGAGGTGAGCCATCCCGACGTGTGGGGTTTGTGCACGGTGCACATATCTTACAAGCTAAGCTTAGAGAAGGGCTAGAAAAGTGAAAAAAAAAAAAAAGCAAGAAGCCAATAGTAATTGGTTCCAAAGCTGGCTTTCAAGTTCCTCGTAGCTCACCACCCTGCTGTCCTCCCTGGCAGGCACCCTAGCCATTTTCCTTGTCTTAATCATCTTGGGGCCTTACGCCATTTGCCAGGTTGTGTCCCTTATAAGGCGCAACACCACTTCTCTCGTATTGCTCACCCAGGTGGTAGAGGAGGTAGCCCATAATGAAAGCCCTAACAGCCCTTGGGTGAATATGGCCCTTCAAGAAATCAACAACAAGTTATAAGGCTCCACCCCACCCCCGCTTGACTGGATAGTCAATGACGGGTAAGATTTCCAGAGGGAAACAACCTAAGACAGGCACAGCCACCAGAGGGAATGGAGGCGAGGCTGGGAAGGTTAGCCGCCTCCAGCTGCCTTATTAAAACAAAAAGGGGGAGTTGTTGAGCCTTAAAAACTAACACCACCTTAAGTGGCACCATTATGGGCCCACAAGGGCATATTAATGTGGCAGCCTAAGATGGCTCTGGGAGGAAGTAGGGTGGGAGTGTCTGTGGGAACCTTGCCTTAGCCCTTATTGGCCAAATACATGCTTCCACGCTCGTGAACACTGCATGATTGCAATAGCTAGGTGTTGAGACAGGATGCATGCTCTCGTAACCTTTAAGCTGATAGGATTATGTAAAAAAAACCTCCCTTCCCCATTTGCCTTTAAAAGCAAGTGCTTGTGTGATAATAAATGGAACTGCTCGACAGAAGCCCCGTGGTGTCTGAGTGTCCTTTAACCAGGCTGGTTGCGGCCAGCGGCTGTGCTCACCTCTCTTCATGGCTCTCTTCCCCCATCTCCTTCCAAAGGGGACCGGGGGGAAAGAGTAATCCGGACCATTCGCTCACCCACCAAAAGGAACGAGGCTAGGGCTGTTCAGGTCGGCAGGCGATGGACCTGACACAAATCCATAGGTAAACAAATAAACAATAAAGAGAGACAGAGAGAGAGAGAAAGAAAGAAGCAACAATCACGATAATATGTTGAACTTTTAGAAGGAGAAAAAGAACTGTTAGGAGAGGGGGAGAGGGTAGGGAAGGGGAGAAGGAGGGAGGTTAATGAGACAATGTTTATCAGACACAAAGAATGAATACATATTGTAATGATGAATAGGCTAACTATCCTGATGTGACCATCACACATTGTACACAACTATGGAAAATCATCTTTGTACTTCACATATATGTATAATAATAATAAAAAAGCAATCCTGAGCAAAAGGAAAAAATCCTGAGGCATCACACTACCTGACTTTAAAACATACTACAAAGCTATAATAATCAGAAACAGCAAGTATCTAAATTAATGAGTGAGATCATCAAACAAGGCATATAAACCTCTCTACAATAAACAGTAGGAAGAGTCTATATTCTGTCAGATTCTAATACATATGGCTAAAACTAAGTTCAAAGAATATAAATAGTCCTAAATTACATCATTGAGAAAGGAAGGATGAAAATTATTAAGAATTGACTGAAGAATTTAGAATAACAAACTGAAACGATTTTAGTTTTAATATGTGCAGAGCTTGGAAGTCATCATTCATGTTCCCATTAAAAGAAAATACCCAAACAAACCAAAAATAAGTGTATTTTAAAAATATTCATCAGAGAATTGATATTACAGGGCAACAGCCAGCTCTAAGACTGAAGAGATAAGTGAACACATAGAATCACAGCTGAGGTCTACTTATATGGAACAGAAGCCTCCAAAAGCAGTAATTGATAGAAAAATGTAAATGAGACTTAAAATAGTGGAGACTGAGTGTGGACTAGCTTGAGAGTTAAAAACTCCTTGAACCTACATCTTATGTGGGTACCTGCAATTTTGAGTGTTTTATCACCAGAAATTCCACTTTGTTCTCTTGTGAAGATAAAAGAAAATTTCACTTCTGCTGGAGCAGAGTGAGGGGAAAAGTAATCATTCTAAATTACACACAATGTTCTCCAGTTCTTTATAATAAAGTTCTACATTGTGGAAAACTAGTAGAGCCCTATCTGACTTGGAGGAAGGATAAATAGAGAACTCCATCCTCCTCTAGCTTTTTTGTCTTTTGTAATGACAGAAAAAAAGAGAAAGACCAAGAAATGTTTATTAAGATCACAGCCAAAGTTCTTAGGCCAACTAAAAATAACCTGAGACTAAATCATAATATGTTAGTATGCTTTCCCTCCCCAATATTTTACCACAAAATCAAAAAGGTTTCAGTATAGTAGCAATTGATTACGACTAATGGAGCACAGGACATAGATTCTATATAGGAAAATGCAAGATCCTTCACAAGGACTTTCCTCAAGGGAAACTTTTACCAATACCTAATTGACTGGTGTTTTACTAAAGCCTAACCAACCTAGGGAGATGAAACTACCCAACTTCAAACACCTCTAGCCTTCCAAGTGGTAAGGTAAAAGGTACTCAACCTGGGCTGAACACTCAGCTCAGGTGAGAGCATGGTTTTATAATGCCAAGGTCAAGGGTTTAGATCCCCATACTGACCAGGTCCTGCTGCCAAAAAAAGAAAAAAGAAACCCTCAACTCAGGCTCACTAAAAGATTACAATCTAATCAAAGCAATATATAATGCTTTTTATTCTTTAACTTATACCACCATATTAATAGGGCTCCTGTATAATAACAGTTTATTATAAATTAAATAGCAATTAAAACCAGAGGGCAGAAAAAGAGGCAAAGATAAAAACAAATGAAGAACAAGTGCAATGAATAGAAAACAGTTAAAAGCATAATAGATATTAATTCAAGTATATCAATAAGAACCTTAAATGTGTATTGTTTAAAAACACCAATTAAAATACAGCCTGGCAGAGTCTACAAGAAACACAGTATTAATACAAAGGCACAGACTAAAGGAAATGGTCAGGAAAGATATACCACACTAACATTGATAAAAAGAAAGATGGAGTACCTGTATTAATTTTAGACAAAACAGACTTTAGAACTTGGAAAATTATCAGGAACAAAGAAGCACATTATATAATGATAAAGGGATAAATTCTCCAAGAAGTTATAAGAATCTTTAATGTGTATATACCTAGGAACAGAAAGTCAAAATGCATGAGGCAAAAACTGATAGAATTGCAAGGAGAAATAGACAAATTCATTGTTATAATTGGAAGTTTTCAGATGGAGCAGGCAATAAATCAGTAAAGATACAGTTCAACTGAACAACACTATCAATCAATTAGTTCTTTGACATTTAGGGAAAATGTATCCAGCAACAGCAAAGAGCTCATTCTTTTCAAAGCTTCCATGGAACATTCATGAAGATAGACCACACATTCTGGGCCATAAAACACACATTAACAAATTCAAAATATTACAAATCATATTAAGTATGCTCTTAAGCCACAAATGAATGGAGACAATAGTAAATAACAGGAACATACATAGAAAATCTCAAAATATTTATACAGTAAACAGGGCAATTCTGGTTAATATATGGATCAAAGAATTATTAAAGAAATTAAATATTTGAGCTTAATGACCATGAAAATACAACTTATTAAAGTTTGTAGGATGCAGACAAAGTGCCTGGAAAGAAATTTATACTATTAAATGCATATATTAGAAAAGAAGAAACATCCAAAATCAGTAATCTAAGCTTCCACCTTAAGAGACTACAGCAAGAGGAGCACATAAACCTACACCTAAAACAAATGAGAAAAATAAATAAATAATAAAAATTAGAGCAGAAATCAATGAAATTGAAAACAAAAAATCAACAGAGAAAATCAACAAAATAAAAAGCTGTTTACTGAAAAAGATTAATAAAATTGAAAAAGCTCTAGGCAAGCTAATATGGGGGGAAAACTGAGTAGACAAAAATTGCTAATATTATGCATAAAAAAGGATCATGGTACAGATCCCATGGACATTAAAAGGATATTAAAGAAATATTATGAAAAACTGCCTACAAATTTAATAACCTAGAGGAAAGTGGCCAATTCCTCAAAGACAAGAAATCTGCACCAATAGTTGCACAAGGAGAGATAGATAATCTGAACAGACTTGTATCTATTAAAGAACCTGAAGCTATAATTAACAAAGTTCTTAAAAGAGGCATCAGACCCAGGTAGTTTTAATTTTTCCAAAGTTTTAAAGAAGAAAAGTTGTAGGTAACTGAATCTTTCTTTATATTTTATTTCAGGCAAATGTGTTCAAAGCTTCATAAATAGATAATTATGGTGCAATTTATACCATAAGGGTAAATTAAGGGTATAGAAACATATGAATATTTCACAGCATATTTTACAAAATCATCATTACCTGACATCAAACTTTAAAAAGATAGCTAAATAAAAACAAATTTAAAATATGTTGTAAATGTTAGTGCACATTTTGAAAAATAAATATGTGAGGACAATAATAATATGATACTATCTTAAGACTACATATTGTACAATTCAGAATGTATTTAATTTTAATTTATAAATTATACTATTACAAGTTATATGAATGATAGTGTCAAAAAATTACAATCAATGCCATAATAAACTTAATAAGATTCAGAATATATTTTCAAGTGTAAAAGTCCATACTAAATAGGATTATATAAATATGTTTTTTGTTACACTTTCCTCAGTGTAACCAAGACAGAAAAAAGAGAAAGAAAGAATTCACTCAAAGTAACATGAATGAGGCCTGGAGGAACTGCCGTCCATCAGGGGAGCAGCCCCAATCCAAAATCAGACTTTTATTTTATTGACAAGACAAGGAAGTTTCACAAGAAAAATCAGTTGATTCAGTCATCAAAGGAGGACATAAAAACAGGCAGTGTAAAACTTGTAACAGCAGTAAATTAACAATGTGACATTCCAGAATGCAATTTGTAGAAAGCTAGGTTAACTCACCAACAGACAGCTTGTCCTTAGTGAACATTTTTTCCCACTGCTTCCTACAGCAATTTCCTTAGCATATTTAAACAGCATTCAAGTAGTTTCCTTAACATATCTTAAGAACAATCAGTAGGTTAAATAGTCAATAGTCATTCAAGTGGGAATCAAACCAGCAACCTAAAACAGTCAAAGTTCACAATCCCATCCCTAAACAGTAATTAGAACTGATTAGATGGCTTTTGCCAACCTTATCTGTGGACTTTTGACCCCTACTCAAGAATCTTTTGGCTCATTCATTCATTACTTAAAAATCCTATTCTAAGGTCAAAGGAGAATCAAGATTTCTAACCCACTACAGTTCTTAACATGCTGACAAATAATATATATATCAAAATAAAAAACAGAAGTGTCTTACTGTAAGATAATCTCTTCTAACATTCAGATTAAATTCAAAGCAAAAATGGTGGTTACCTGGGGCTGGGGTAGGTAGTTGGGGGTCTTTGGAGAGATGTTGGTGAAAAACTGTAAAATTTTAGTTTAGATAGGAGGAATAGGTCCAAGAAATCTATTATACAATATGGTGATTTTTGTTAATAAAATATTTTATTCATGAAAAGTGCTGAGAGTGGATGTAACGTGTTCTCACCACAAAAATAACTGTTAGGTAATACATACTTTAATTAGCTAGACTGAGTTATTCCAAAATGTATATATACTTCAAAACATGTACACAGTAAATATATAAAATTTTATCTGTTGATTTTTTAAAATAAATTTTAAGAAAAAAAATAGATAAATTCAAAACAAAGTGATGGGGAATCCCACAAGCACCATTAATATTTTAATATCACTTTTTCTTAATAAATTCATGATTGCAAATGTACAGTAGAGAATTATAGTAGTACCAATGAGAAATCATAAAAATTCGAAGGAAAACTAATTGAAAAAAGAAAACAAAGTAACTTGATATAGCTGGCCATTTTTGTAGAAGTAGCAACTTTCCAGCAAAGTGCTACTTAATTTCAACTTTGTAGTTTAAATTTTCTTAGGGACCAGAATTCAGTTAACTTATTTATGAAGTCATAGCCTATCAGATGGGAAAACTTTCTTTGGAAAAATACAATAATCCTTTCTGTCAAAGCTCTGTTGCTCCATCTGTGAATAAAGGAAACAGCGCCAGTACAGAACTGTGAGCAACCAGAGAATTGGAGTATTTTCTTGCAGTTTGCTCCTGAAACTCCTTCCAGACATCCTTTGGGGATGAATGATACCACCTGACAGATGCCTGTGATCTGGGGGAAGTCCTCCAAATTGGAGCTGAGTCTTGCTGACACCTATGCTGGCAAAGAGTCCAGTCTTATTACTAAATGGCCAGTGGGTAAACCTAGCTAGTTCTCTACACACCCCTTCCTCCTGTATCTATGAAAAATTTTTAGAGGAAAATGATGAAGAAGGCATCTTTTGAATCTACATAATAATGGAATATTAAATAAAATGTTTTTATTTCCTGCTTATTTGTAAACCTCTGACTCATTGATGAAGGATTAATTATATAGGATTGACAAATACGAAATAGCAAACTATTTTTTTTCATTGTTTATAAAGAAACCGTAAGGATAAATGCAGTTCAAAATTAACATATTGATGTTAATAATCACGTAGAAATTTATGATTTCTCATAAAGACCTTTTATATGATGATCAATAAGACCCTAGTCAATATATATAATTATGAAACAAATGAGAAGTTCTTTACATAAAAGTAAAAATTGTAAATATTTTACTGTCAAACTTATAGAAATATGTGATAAAAGTTTATCATCAGGGATAAATATAAATTTCTAAATTTATAGAAGCAACCACTAAATGAAATGGTAAATTTATGGCCACAATATTTAATGTTATCATAGACAGCTCATTAATTTGGGGCTTGATGAATTTCTAATTAATTTGTTATTCATAGTAAGGACACACAACTTGAATATTTAGGAAAAATAAAATGAGAATTGTGAATATATTATTTTGAAATAACATATTTTAAAAAATCTTTACTTCTTTGAAAAGTTAAGAACTAGTGGAGTCAAGGCAGCTGCTGCAGCTGCAGTTTCCAGGCAGTCACCAATGGATACAGGCTTCAGACTCTCCCAAGCACTAGGATGACCTCTGTAGCCCCAGATTCCAGGTCAGCACCTGAGGACCCAGCCAGCAGCCTGGCACTCGTGCCAGACCAGCACCAGCAGTCCTCAGCTTTAGGCCTTGCTCCCACAGACCCAGGTTCCAAGCTCCTCTCATTGCCAGGCTGTCACCAGGCTCCAGGTCAGTACTTTTGGCACCAGGTTTCAGTAGACCCAGGGTTCAGGTACACACCTATGTATCCAGGCACTAATCTAGCCCCTGTAGATTCAGGCACCAGGCACACCCACCTGCTAGCTCAGGCATCAGTCCAGACTGCCCAAGGATTCAGTATCAAGCCTGTCCACAGACCTTGCCAGATGGACTGCCCTGTCAGGTCCGCCGCTGCTGGCAGACCCGTACAGCCATTGCCTCATTATCAGTCTCTCCCCTGGTGTCCCTTCTGGTGGGGAAGTGAATTTCCCGGATTCCTCTTTCCCTCTGGTCCCTGTTGGAAGGAGATGGGGGAAGAGAGCCATGAAGAGAGGTGAGCACAGCCACCAGCCCCAACCAGCCTGGTTAAAGGACACTCAGACGCGGCAGGGGTTCTGTTGAGCAGTTCCGTTTATTATCACACAAGCACTTGCTTTTAAAGGCAAATGGGGAAGGGAGGCTTTTACATCCTCCAATCAGCTTAAAGGTTACAAGAGCATGCATCCTGTCTCAATGCCTAGCTATTGCAATCACACAGTGTTCACAAGCATGGAAGCATGCATTTGGCCAATAAGGGCTAAGGCAAGGTTCCCGCAGACACCCGCACCCTAATTCCTTCCAGCGCTGTCTTAGGCTGCCACGTTAATATGCCCTGTGGGCCCATAATGGCGCCGCTTGTAATGTCACGTAACGTGGCATTAATTTTTATGGCCCGACAGTACCCGAAATCTCTGGATGGACACCTAAGTACGTAAAGCAAGTATTAACAGAACTGAAGGGAGAAATAGACAGCAATGGAATAGTAATAGGGGTCTCATATCCCTTTTAATAATTTTTTACTTTTCCTTTCATATGTACCTGATCTGTCATTTAACACATCATTGAATTTTAAACTTTAGTGATTATATTATTTATTTTTAAAATGTTATGTCATTTTCGTGATATTTTATTTCTTTATACACTTTGAATATTTTCCATTATTTAAATGATTTAAGTATATTGTATATACTGCTTCTTAATTGTTCGATATCTGCTCTCTAGGCACATTTTATGCTTTCTATAAGTTCTTTCAGCTCTTATGTAGGGTGAACTGTTTCCTCATCTGTTGCTAAGTATAGAGATGATATATATGTTTGAACTTGAAATTTAGGATTCTCTTTGTTCTTCCATTCGTTTTTGACCTTGATATTTTAAAATACTACTTATATCATTATTTCATGATGTGTTAATTTAAGACATTCAGTTTGACTCCTTACTGGACAATAAGAACTTGACTGTCATAAATCAATGACATTTTTATCAAACTACCATTTTTTAAAATAATGTTAGTTGAAATTATTCTGTATTTACATTATTATGACTATTTATGTAAGTATCCCAATTTATATAAGTATGTTTGTTTAAATACTTTCTTTTAATTGCTGGTGTTCTGATATGTCGTATCAAATTACCACAGATGCTAGAATCTGTGGAGAGACTTAAAATGAAGGAATCTACTGAATTCAAGAAAGAACAACAACAGAAAAAAGGATGTGGCTTGAAGTATAAGTTCTGTGGGGCAGGCAGCTGAAGGGGAAGGTGTTGATACAGTAAAAAACGGCAAATAAAGGAGCTGTCAGTTCTTGTAAAGTCTCCTCACTTGAGTGGGAAAAGGTTGTATGTCCTGAGCCAAGTCTAATCTATTTGAATCAGGAATATAATGTATGAAAATGAGGTAAGGAAATGAAACAATGCTTAAATTCAGCATCTTGTAAAGAAAGAACCTGTTAGTTATAATAAATAACTGTCATATGCTTTCCTAACATGGGAAAATAATACACACAGATATACATACAAATATGTCCATATATGTGAAGAACAAAAGTCACATTTTCTATTAAAAACATGGAGAGGTCAATCAACAGGAATTCCAGTGAAAAGCTAGCAAATACATTTAAAAATTCAGAAAATCTGAATGAAGGGGATTGCCTGTGGTGTGATTTTTTTTAAAAAGTGTTTTGTGGTTGTTTTATGATTTGGCTGAATCACGTTAAAAGGAGGGCATCTCCTCTCCCCAAGATAAGTTGTATTAGATGTATAAGTTGCAGTGGGGAATAGGAAAGGACTAATTGCTGTATGTAACCTAAAATGAGAAGAATTTAAACTGTTGAAGGGAGCACAGGGATCTAGAGAGAAAGAAGAAAGGGACTGGCAAGATGAAGTACTTACTACTTGGGAGAAGGAAGACAGATGACAGCCTTCAGAGGCAGAGCAGACAAAAAGGATTTGAAGGTGTATGTGAAAGGACATCTCCTTCATTTGCTGAAAGTTAACTAAAAAAAGCAATTGACAAAATTCACATTAATGTAAAAAAAGGCGTAACTAGTTCTATTTTAATGTGGTACTAGGGGTTATGTGTGGTGGGAGAGGAATCGTAATTTTATTTTAATATGCATAGCATGGGAGAATCTCAGGAGAGTGATTGCCCATGAACCCAATGGGATACTGATGCTTCTATATCAATCTTCATAAGGGATGCCAGAGATGGAGGGGAGATGGAGTAAATGATATCTAGGGTAAAAGAATGAGCTCAAAGGACAATGGCCTTGGACCAAGTTCCTCAGAGCTCTGGAAGGCAGTGCAGAGGATGTAGAAAATTGTAGGAAATTGTAAGGGAATTGTAGAAAAATATAACTTTAATGTACGCAGTTTTGTAACAAATGCTTAAGTAAAGCAGCTTCTAAGGGGCCATACAAAGGTCAGGCCTGAGCACACTAAACATTCCAAGGAAGGGAATGACCCCACCCAGTTCCAGGAACTGACTAGTTCCTTATCAGAAGGCCACCTGGCCAGACCCCAAGGAAGATAAACGATTGAGAAATGTGCTGTTCCTTATCGGGGTACCAGCCTGCTAAATCCCACCTGTAAATCTAAAGGTGCCACAAATATATCATGGTACCAGCCTGCTAAAGTCTACCTATAAATCTAAAGGTGTCACAGATAACCAACAACTCATCCTGTCACAAAGATCTGTTCAGGAAAACTGTATAAAAGGTGCTTGTATTGTAAACTCAGGGTTGCTTCTGTCCAGGAGACAAGGTGACCCCAGCATGCTGTAATAAACTCCCTCCCTCTTGCTTGATTGCATCAGTCTCAGTCTCACGGTCTTTGTGAAGGGAGCCGCCCCAGTCTGTGGGATTTATGCATGGTGCATGGATCTTACATTTTTGGGGGCTTGTCCAGGATCAAGCTCGCTCTCTCCAGGACCAGAGACTTGAGAATGGAGGATTGCTCAAGCAGCAGGTACCGCGGTTGTCTCTGTCTGTCTGCTGTGTCTGTCTAAGAGTCTTCTTTGTTGTTTACTGTAATCTGGTTTTGGATTTTTTGAGGCTCCAAGGTGGAGCCATCAGTCTGTAGTGGTCATAGCGGCAGGTAGATGTACTGACACATTGTGGCCACAGGAATCCTGGAGGACGCTCCAGATTCCTCTATAGGAGATGAACAAGTTTGGCTCCACGGGAGATCTCTAGGAAGAAGACCCCACCTGATTTCTCTGATAATCTGGTTGTGGTGCCCTTGGCAGGGGCGTGTCAGTGTTTTGTTTTTTGTTTGTCTTGTTGCATGTGTGTAGGGACTGATGATTTTCTGGGGTGACATGGGACAGACTGTCTCAACCCCTTTAAGTCTGACTCTAAAATACTGGACTGATGTAAAGAACAGAGGTAATAATTTGTCTGTGCAGGTTAGAAGGAATAAATGGGCCACACTGTGTTCTTCGGAGTGGCCAGCTTTCCAACTCGGCTGCCTGCTGAAGGTTCCTTCTCTCCACCATTGATTACAGCAGTAAAAAGGAAAGTTTTCAGTTCTGAAAGCCACCCAGACCAGATAACTTATATCGTTGTCTGGGAAGATCTAGTCACGGATCCTCCTCCGTGGGTCTGTCCCTTTGTTCCCTTAACAGGTCCAATGACTGTATTTTCTCTTTGAGAAATAAAAAAGAAACTGGAGGTTCTGCCATCCACCGAACCGGACTGGCTTCTTTCTGATCCTCCTCCCCCTCCCTATCCTCCTTCTCTCTGATCACAGGCAACTGGCCCATCAGCCCCACCAGAGGACCCACCAGAAAATGAATCCGAGGGAGGGCCTGCTCAAGGGACACGCAGTAAACGAGTGGCCTCTCCAGAGGCAATCCATATCTTCCCCCTGCAAGCTTATGGGCCTCCTGATGAAGAGGGCAACCAGCCCTTACAGTACTGGCCTTTCTCCTCTTCCAATCTTTACAAGTGGAAAACTCAAAATCCCCCTTTCTCTGAAAAACCCCAAAGTCTCACTAACCTTGTAGAATCCCTTCTCTTTACTCATCAGCCCACCTGGGATGACTGTCAGCAGCTCCTCCAGGTCCTGTTCACCACCGAGGAGAAACAACAGATCCTCCTGGAAGCTCGAAAGAATGTTCCAGGAGCTGATGGGCAACCCACCCGCCTCCCTGATGTTATAGATGCAGGGTTCCCATTGATCAAACCAAACTGGGATTTCAACTTGGCAGAAGGTAGGGAGCACCTAAAGGTCTATCACCAGGCTCTAATGGCAGGTCCCTGAGGGGCGGCAAAATGCCCCACCAATTTGACTAAGGTAAGAGAGGTGATCCAGGGGCCCAATGAGTCTCCGTCAGCATTTCTGGAAAGACTCATGGAGGCATTCCGTCAGTTTACCCCATATGATCCTGGTAGTGAAGAGCACAAAGCTACTGTGACAGTTGCTTTTATTGATCAGTCTAACAGAGACATCAGAAAGAAACTGCAGAAGCTTGAAGGGTTACAAGATAAGTCATTGAAGGAATTAGTGCAGGTGGCTGAAAAGGCTTATCATAATATGTCGGGTCCGCCGCCAGCCAACCCGAACAGACCTTAGCCTCGTTCCTTTCGGTGGGTGAGCTAATGGCCCAGGATTCCTCTTTCCCTCCTGTCCCCTTTGGAAGGAGATGGGGGAAGAGAGTCATGAAGAGAGGTGAGCACAGCCGCCGGCCCCAAACCAGCCCGGTTAAAGGACACTCAGATGCAGCGGGGGTTCTGTCGAGCAGTTCCATTTATTACCACACAAGCACTTGCTTTTAAAGGCAAATGGGGAAGGGAGGTTTTTTACATAATCTTATCTGCTTAAAGGTCAAGAGAGCATGCATCCTGTCTCAATGTCTAGCTATTGCAACCTTGAGCGCAGAAGCACGTATTTGGCCAATAAGGGCTAAGGCAAGGTTCCCGCAAACACCCCACCCTACTTCCTCCCGGCGCCGTCTTAGGCTGCCACATTAATATGCCCTTGTGGGCCCATAATGGTGCCGCTTTTACTGTCACTTAAGGTGGTGTTAGTTTTTAAGACCCGACAATAATAGAGAGTCAGAGGAAGAAAAAGAAATAAAGAGAGAAAAGTGCTAAGAAAGAAATTTTCACAAAATTCTGTCCACTGTAGTCAGGGAAACTAGGGAGCCTAATGCGGCAGTACTGGGCAACAAGAAGGGACCCCTGGCAAAGGATCAATGTGTGTACTGTAGGGAGAAAGGACACTGTGTTTGAAACTGCCCCAGGAAAAAGAAAAAGCCTCAGGGCCCCAAAGTCTTGGCCCTGCAGGAGGTCAGTGATTAGAGGGGATGGGGTTCAGACCCCCTCCCCGAATTCAAGGTAACTCTGAAAGTGGAGGGGAAGTCCACTCAGTTTGTGGTAGACACTGGAGCCAAAAATTCAGTATTACTATGAGCAAATGGACCTTTTCTCATGGGGAAGACATGGGTACAAGGGGCTACAGGGTACAAACAGTACTCATGGACTACCCAAAGAATGGTGGACCTAGGAGTGGGCCGGGTATCCCACTCATTCATTGTCATTCCTGAGAGCCCCTACCCACTGCTGGGAAGAGATCTCCTCACCAAAATGGGTGCTCAAATTTATTTTAACCCCGAGGGACCTCGGGTGTTAAATCGGCAAGGAAAGCCTCTCCAGATACTAACTCTCAGGTTACAAGATGAATACCAACTGTTTGAAAAACAAGGGTGGGAGACCAGACAGATGGACTGCTGGTCAGAAAACTACCCCCAGGTGTGGGCAGAAACTGCAGGTGTAGGGAAGGCTAAAAACAGGTCCCCATCCACGTAGAGCTAAAGGCTCACTGCAGTCCTATAGCTGTCCGACAATACCCAATGTCCTGAGAATCACGTGAAGGCATCTGACCCCACATTGCCCATTTGCTTCATCTGGGGATCCTATGAAAATACCAATCAGCCTGGAACACGCCCTTGCTGCCAGTCCGAAAACCTGGGACTAATGACTATCGACCGGTCCAAGATCTCTGAGAGGTAAACAAATGTGTAGCCAACCTCCATGCCACTGTCCCTAATCCCTATAAACTTTTAAGTTCTTTATCTCCAGACAGGACCTGGTATTCGGTACTGGATCTCAAAGATGCATTCTTCTGATTGCCGTGGACAGTAAAATGTCAAGATTACTTTGCCTTCTAGTGGAAAGATTCAGAAATTGGCCTAACAGGGCAACTCACATGGACCCGTCTGCCTCAGGGATTCAAAAACTCGTCCACCATCTTCGATGAGGCCCTACACCAGGACTTGGCTATGTTCCGGGCCTCTAATCCCCAGGTAACTCTGTTGCAGTATGTAGATGACCTCCTCCTGGCGACGGCTTTTGAGGAACTATGTCTGGACGGAACAAAGCATCTCCTTATGGAGTTGGGAGAACTGGGCTATGGAGCCTCCGCAAAGAAGGCTCAGATCTGCAAACGACAGGTCAGTTATCTGGGGTACCTTCTTAAAGACGGGAAAAGATGGTTGTCTGAGGCCAGAGAAGAGACAGTGTTTCACATTCCGCCACCCTCTAACCCAAGACAAGTCGGAGAATTTTTAGGTACTGCCGGGTTCTGCCACCTGTGGATACCTGGTTTTGCTAAGATGGCAGCCCCATTATATCCCCTCACAAAGATCAGTCAGCCCGTCAAATGGGGAGAAGAAGAGCAACAGGCTTTTGACAACATTAAGACAGCCTTAATGTCCGCACTGGTTCTGGGGCTACCCAACGTAACTAAGCCCTTCCACCTGTATGTGGCAGAAAATAAGCGGGTTGCGAAGGGGGTCCTGACTCAAAGACTGGGGCCCTGGAAAAGGCCTGTAGCATATCTGTCTAAAAAACTAGACTCAGTAGCCTCGGGGTGGCCAGCTTGTCTAAGAATCATAGCGGCAGTCGCAGTTTTTGTAAAAAATGCTGACAAATTGACTATGGGACAGAGTTTAGTAATCTCGGCACCTCATGCTTTAGAGAGTATTGTCCACCAGCCCCCTGACAACTGGCTCACAGATGCTCGCATGACTCACTATCAGACTCTGTTACTGAATTCAGACCGGGTTAGTTTTGCTGCACTGGCGAGCTTAAATACAGCCACATTGTTACCAGACCCGGACCTTGACCCTCCTATCCATGACTGCCAACAAGTTCTTGCTGAGGTGCATGGATGGTGGAAAGACTTGTCAGATCAGCCTCTGATGGACACTGAAGCCACCTGGTTCACTGACGGCAGTAGTTTCCCGGAGAAAGGAGTACGAAAGGCAGGAGCCGCTATAATGGATGGCCAGAATCTGATATGGGCACAAACTTTACCTGCCGGAACGTCTGCCCAAAAGGCAGAGCTCAACGCCCTCACGAAAGCCCTTGAACTAGGAGAGGGCAAAAGAATCATCATCTACACGGACAGCAGGTATGCCTTTGCCACTGCCCATGAGCACGGTGCTATATATCAACAGCGAAGTCTGCTAACTTCTGGAGGAAAAGAAATCAAAAACAAGGCAGAGATCATAGCCCTGCTAGAGGCCCTTCACAGACCACTAAAAGTGAGTATTGTACACTGCCCAGGCCACCAGAAATGAGATTCCCCCATCGCCAGGTGAAACAACTTGGCCGATTCAGAGGCAAAGGAGGCAGCCCACGGGTCCTCACCTATTTTGTTGGTTATCGTCCCCGAGACAGAAAAGCCCAAATTTAAATACTCAGCTGAGGATGTAGCAGTGATCTCAAGGAACTCTAATAACTACTTTGATCAGGAAACAGGGCATTGGCATGCAGTGTCTGGCAAGCCTATCTTGCCACAAGAACAAGCCCGCACCATGATCAAACAAATGCACCAATGGAGTCATCTGGGAGTAAACAAATTGACCCAGACTGCCCTGAGGACAGAATATGATATCATAGGGCTAAAACAGTTAGCAGAGCAGATAGTTAAAAGCTGTGTACCTTGTCAAAAAGTAAATGTCTGCAAAAATACAGCAGGACCTGGCAAGAGACTCAGGGGAGACAGACCAGGGGTGTATTGGGAAGTAGATTTTACAGAGGTCAAGCCAGGCAGATACGGTTACGAGTATCTCCTAGTTTTTATAGACACCTTCTCCAGATGGGTGGAAGCATTCCCAGCAAAACGAGAAACAGCCACCGTCATGGTCAAGAAAATCCTGGAAGTTATCTTCCCGTGCTTCGGGGTGCCCAAGGTAATCGGGTCCGACAATGGACCCGCCTTCGTTGCCAAGGTAAGTCAGGAAGTGGCCAGACACCTAGGGGTCAATTGGAAATTACATTGTATCTAGACCCCAGAGTTCAGGGTAAGTAGAAAGAATGAACAGAACTCTAAAAGAGACTCTGACTAAATTAACCATTGAGACTGGTGTAGACTGGGTGATGCTCCTTCCCTTGGCCCAGTTTAGAGCTAGGAACACCCCCTCCCAGTTCAACCTGACCCCCTTTGAAATTCTCTATGGTGCCCCTGCCCCCTTGACTTTACTGGGGAATGCCTTTGAATCCACTTGCCACAGTAATAGTGACTTATATGCCAGGTTAAAAGGACTACAAGTGGTGCAGAAAGAAGTCTGGTCACAGCTGGCTGCCGCCTATGAGCCTGGGACCCCCGAAGTTTCTCACCAGTTCCAGGTTGGAGACACAGTCCATGTGAGATGGCATCCCTCCTCGACCCTGGAGCCCCACTGGAAGGACTTTAACTAGTGCTTTTAACAACCCCAATGGCTGTAAAGGTAGATGGAATCTCCCCTTGGATCCACTCCTTGCACATAAAACCTGCACCGCAAGAGGACCAAGGACCGAGAGATGCCACCTGGAGAGTCCAGAGCTCCAAGGAGCACCCCCTAAGACTTAAAATTGTTTGGGCGCCTAAGGTGTTATAAGATGAGGGCCCTTCTATTCCTCCTGTGCCTGGGGGTCTTTTCCCTAAACCGGGGAACGTCCAACCCACATGCCCCTAGAAAATTAACTTGGTGTGTTATAAATGGAGTAGGAGATACAATCTGGAGTCAATCTAAGGTAACTACAGGAGGGTGGTAGCCTGACTTATTTCCAGATGTGTGTAAACTAGCTTTAGGAGGCCCACCTAATTGGGATTTAGTAGAATACTTTGATAGCCATAAACCCCCTGCCACCCCCAGTCGCTCCGGGATAGAGCCAGGTATAGGTTACGCAGCCCCTTTTAGGAGGAGTCAGCTGAGTGCTCTCACCTTCTATGTATGCCCTGGGTTCCACCGCGACCAAAAACTCAGCTCTCGGTGTGGAGGGATAGCAGATTATTTCTGCAAAAGCTGGGGGTGCGAAACCACGGGAGACACATATTGGAGTCCATAGTCATCCTGGGATTATATAAAGGTAACTGCTAATTATATCCACCAAAAGTACCAAACAACTATCCCTGCCTGTAAGGAATGGTGTCACCCCCTCCGAATGTCCTTCATGGATTCAGGAAAAAAGGCCATTGGATGGGAAAAAGGATTTACATGGGGGTTAAGATTCTATAAAGAAGGATATGATGATGGGCTGTTGTTCACCATCAAGATCAAAGTAGAAACCCAGTATACTGCTGTAGGCCCAAATAAATATTTCGCCCTGGTGGAGCCTACAATGGTCAAACTACAAACTACCTCAGCACCCCCGGGTACCCCACCAGAGTCCTCAGCCCCCATTAGAAGGTCAAAAGCCAGGGTCCCAGAGAAAATGTCTAAATCTTCTAAACCTAAGCTTCAAAAACAATCAGGGATATTCTGTTTAATCTCTGAAGCCTTTAAGGTCTTAAATAGTACAAACCCCAAATGTTACCCGCTCCTGCTGGCTTTGTTATGATGTTGCTCCCCCATATTATGAAGGAGTAGCCTTTAAAAATTAAATTAAAACTGCAACTGATGTCTCTAACTGTCGTTGGCAGCAACGACAGGTCAAACTCACTCTGTCAGCTGTTACAGGGCAAGGAAAATGTGTGGGAAAGATCCCCTCCTTACACAGCCAGCTGTGCAATCAGACACTTAACTTGACTGAGTGGTCTGGTGACACATATCTGTTGCCTCCTCTGGGGGGATGGTGGGCTTGTGCCGCAGGGATTACATCCTGCGTTAGCTCAAAGGTCCTGAAAGAAACTCAGGATTTCTGTGTCCTAGTTCAGTTGCTGCCTCAGCTCATTTATCATCCCTATGAAGAACTTTTATCACATTGGGATAAAAATAATGAAAACTACCGAACTAAAAGAGAGCCCCTAAGTATCACGCTTTCTGTCCTCTTAGGTTTGGGATTGGGAGCAGCTGGGGCAGCTACAGGAGCCTCAGCTCTAGTTATTCAATATCAGAATTACCAAAGTTTGCAGACAGCCATAGATGCTGATATTAAAGAAATAGAAAGTTCAATTAGTAAGTTACAAGAGTCTCTCACCTCTCTTTCTGAGGTTGTCTTGCAAAATAGAAGGGGGTTAGATCTCTTGTTCCTTCAGCAAGGGGGGCTCTGCGCTGCACTAAAAGAAGAATGTTGTTTTTACATTGATCACTCAGGAGTAATTAAAGACTCCATGGCTAAACTTAGGGAAGGCTTGGATAAAAGAAAAGGAGAAAAAGATCAAAATCAGGGATGGTTTGAATCATGGTTCAACTCCTCCCCATGGCTCACGACCCTCGTGTCTACTTTGTTAGGACCGTTGGTTATTTTAGTGTTGCTTCTGACCTTTGGTCCCTGCATTTTAAATCTCTTAGAAGCTTTTGTTAGGGAATGTGTTAGTACTGTCCAAATTATTATGTTAAGACAACAATATCAGGAAGTAAACCAACAAGAAACAAGTATTTCATGATTGAAATACACACACACAAAAAAGGGGGGGATTGTAGAGGATGTAGAAAATTGTAGGAAATTGTAAGGGAATTGTAGAAAAATATAACTTTAATGTATGCAGTTTTGTAACAAATGCTTAAGTAAAGCAGCTTCTAAGGGGCCATACAAAGGTCAGGCCTGAGCACACTAAACATTCCAAGGAAGGGAATGACACCCACCTGATTCCAGGAACTGACTAGTTCCCTATCAAAAGGCCATCTGGCCAGACCCCAGGGAAGATAAACGATTGAGAAATGCGCTGTTCCTTATCGGGGCAGCCTGCTAAAGCCCACCTGTAAATCTAAAGGTGCCACAAATCTATCAGGGTACCAGCCTGCTAAAGTCTACCCATAAATCTAAAGGTGCCACAGTTAACCAACAACTCATCCTGTCACAAAGATCTGTTCAGAAAAACTGTATAAAAGGTGCTTGTATTGTAAACTCGGGGTTGCTTCTGTCCAGGAGGCAAGGTGACCCCAGCATGCTGGAATAAAGTCCCTCTTAATAAAGTCCCTCTTGCTTGATTGCATAGGTCTCAGTCTCATGGTCTTTGTGAAGTGAGCCGTCCCAGTCTGTGGGATTTGTGCATGGTGCACAGATCTTACAGCAGCATCACTGGTGAAGGAATAAGACTGTCTTATGAAAATAACCCAGGTAACCTCATAGCTGCCCTGAAAAAGAACAGATCTGCCCTGAGAAAGAATAAATAACAGACAAAGGAGGGGCCTCATAGGAAGCCTGGCTGTTTGTCTCACACGTGCATATTTTTTATTCTACAGATGCAAATTTCTTCCACAGAAGGCAACCTTTTAGCTGCTATTCCTGTTTGATTCTTTTTTAGCCCCTCTGAATTAGCCATCTTTAAATATGTGAAAGAAGTATATTTTGGGCTGAAATATTTTGCTTTCCTTTAGGGATAGAACAATTACAAAGAGGATACCTTCAAATTGTTTGTCAAAGAGTGTGCTATGCACCTCTCATTGCCACTCTTACAGTATTCTTATATAAGCTATAATTCTCATTAACTATTTCTTTTTGTGAAAATGGAAACTTTGGGAAAAATTAAAAATTAAAAATTAAATTAAATTAAATTTCTATATTTAAGTCGGTGGTTCTGGAACGGCTATTCCCCCCGCCCCCCGAGAACATTCGACAATGTGTTGAGTCTCTGTTGGTTGTAACAAAGGAAAAAGAAGGTATGACTTGTCATCTTCTGGGTAGAGGCCAAGGATGATGGTAAACATTCTGCATTCTGCAAAACAGTCCTGGACACCGGTCCCCCCCAGAAAAGTCTGGTCCATAATGTTGATAGTGATGATGTTGAGAAACTCTGGTCTAAGATGACGTATGTAAAAAAAAAAAAACACCAGTTATATAGAGAGGCTAGAGTTGAGAGCAGATTAATTTCCTGGTATAAATCAATAAGTTCTCAAAAATTCTTGAGAATTCTATATATACATAAAGCTGAATGAACTAAAGGTTATCCACCCCGCCTCAGAAAATGTGGATTTACCAAGATCCAGGGAAGTCATGCATCCAAGAATGTCTGAATTTCTTCTTTAGGAAAAAAAGGAGAAGAAAACAAACAAAAAAGATGTTAGCCATGAATTTACAAATTTCAGAGGCCAAAAAGATCAGGAGTCAAAGAATCAATTTCAAACAGTTCCTTACTCCTCGACAGAATTCTGGAGATTGTGAGGAATTTCCCTTCAATTCATTGGATGTTTCTATTATGAAAGGGTGTTAGATTTTTTTTAATGTTTTTCTGTGTCTATTGACATAATCATGTGGTTTTTGCTCTTTATTTACTCTAACCCTTTTGAGGCGAGGGTTTATACAAAATAATTTATAGCTCCGAAAGTAAAAAAAAAAAAAAAAGGCAGGACTGGGTTCAAAAGAAAATTACTTTATTTTACTTTATTTTTGACTCAACCATTTATATATATATTTTTTACCGTAGACAGACCCATTGTCCATTTTCATTCTATCAACGGATATTTGTAATCACCTAAAACTTGCCAGGGCTTGTGCTAAATGCTGGAATTACATGAAACGAGGCTATAGATTTCAGGCCAAAACTGGTTCATCACCTATTTTTGTATGGCCTGAGAGTCACAATTGTTATTTTTATTTTTAAATGGTTAAAAAAAATCAAAGAAGCATAACATTTAATGACAGTTGAAATTACAAAAAATTTAAATTTCTGTATCCATACATAACATTTTTTGGAACACAGCCACAGCTATTCATTTATGTATTGTCTATGGCTGTTTTTGTGCTATAGTGGTAGAGTTTAATAGTTGGAATAGAGAGTATGTGGCCCACAAAGCCTAACATATCTGTCACTCTCCCAGAAAAAAAAACCATTGCAGACACCTTACATAAATGAATCAAATATAGACCACAATTTGAATTAACTTAAAGGATAAGGTAGCCAAACAAACATGCAGTACAATATAATAAAAGTGGCGATATATATAATATCAATGTTCTTATCACAATGGCCGATAATAGAGCAGAATTACAAATGAAGTCTACCTAATATCACATAAAATTGGCAGAACATACCTGAAAAAGATATTCCCTGATCTCAATGTCTGAGAACAAATTTTACTACAGGAAATAATTTTGAGGTAGTAAATTCAATTAGAACAAGGCATGAAAACAGAAAGTGTTGGACAATAAGTAAGAGCTTTATCAGAATTATGAATTGTTATAAGCAGCAAAAAAAAAAAAAAAGGAAAGAAAAGAATAAGAAAGAGAAAAAACAAAGATAGAGCAGGAATTCGAAAATAGAAAGATTTGAGAAACCCGATCATGAAAGTATTTTAAGTAACCTGAGCAAACTTGGATTTTATGTATCACACAGTGAGATTTCAAGTACACAGATAACATTGCCAGGTACATACGTTAGAAAATTACTCTGGTGACTGGATTTATCCACAAAGTGGATTTCATTTGAGTAACACATGTTTAAAACAGAAGTGGGTTGAGTGGTTAATAGAAAATGAGAAACTGATTATGGTGAGTACATTGTAAAATATACTTTGATAAAATTATATTAGAAATAGGGGAAACAACAAGTTTTCTATAGATGTATGTGAGATTAAATTTGTTTTTCATTATGGGAGATATTTGAGTATGTGTAGAGGCTATGCATGAGGATAAATTAAAGTATGTCATTATAGGGAATAGTGAGGTAGTAAGAGAAGAAACAATATCCCAAAAATGGCATGAAGAAATCAAATCAAAGGCATATCATCCCTAGCTTAACCTCAAATGTTATGAACCACATCAGATTCTAAGACTTGCAAGAAAGCATAACAAACTTTAAGTCTTGGATGAAAGGAGAGATGATAAGTTTGGGTATAGATCTATTTGTAGCAGATATTCTCACAGTTGAGCACAAACTATCATGAGGGATGAAATTTATTAAGTAATAATCAAGGTTGTGTGCTGACAACAGGAGAGGTGGATTAGTAGTGGGTTTGAGGACAGTGAGAAGAATCTAGTATACATTTAGAAAAATGAAAGTTGAATTAGGAATTAAAAGCACAGATAGTACTACCTTAGTTCTGAATTGATAGATCATGAAATTGTTGGCTACCAATTTATAAATTATAGCTTTCTCTTCTAACACTTAGCTACTCTTGTAAAACAACAGAAAAAGCAAATTATAGTATTCATACAAGAGTGGATCTTTTTTATACCATTCTGGTTAAATGACACATTTGCAAAAGAACCAAGGATGCTGTGAGACAATGATCAGACAATGAATTAAGATTTGACTGAAAAGAAAAGAAGAGGTAAATGAAGGGATTTGAGTGCTTAAAATTTTTATGATCAAAGAGTAACAATATGTGAATAAGGGAATAGCATATTGAATATCTTAATTTCTGTAATAAACATGTTCAGGTAGTAAATATTTTATGAAGCATGTATTTATTCTATTATGTCCTTGGCCCTATATTTGACCCATCAATAAATGAATGCATAGCCTCCAGAAGATAATAGTCTAATGGGGTATCAGATACTTAAATATTCAAGTATAAAACTGTGATAGGAGACAATCAGACAGTAGTTCAGTAAGAAAATAAGGAAATTGACCAGCACTATAGGCCAGTTTGATGTAACAGATGTATATAAAGCATTCTACCCAACAACAGCAGGATATTCATTCCTCTCTAGTGCACATAGAACATTTCCAGGATAGATTACATGTTAGGCCACAAAATATATATTAACAAATTTAACATGATTAAAATCATATATAGTATATTTTCCAAACACAAAGGGATGAAAGTAGAAATTGATAGCAAAAGAGAAATGGAAAAACTCACAAATACGTGGAAATCAAACAGCACATTCTTGAGCAACTAATCGGTCAAAGAAAAGATGAACGGATGAAAGAAATGTGCTATATAAACCCAATGGAATACTACTCAGCCACAAAAAGAATGAAATCCTGTCATTTGTGGCAACATGGTTGAGCCTGCAAGACATTATGTTAAGTGAAATAATTCAGGCATAGAAAGATAAATATCACATGTTCTCACTTGTTTGTAGGAGTAAAAACAACAAAAAAAGTTGAGCTATTAGATACGGAGAGAGCAGCAGCATCTAGCAGAACTGTGTGGCTGGACGTAGCCTAGACTCAGGAGGGAGCACCAGCCTAAGGGTCAGACCCCCAGGTTTGGCCCAGCAGAACCGCACGGTGCTAGGGGCTCATTCTATGACTGCAGAGTCTGGAACAGGAACCAAGGTGGTTTAACATAACCACCACCACATCTACTGTCAAGCAAAGAAAATTTACCTTCACAGTAGCAACCAGGGACACTCCACAGCCAACCTCAGTGTAATGAAGAAGCAAACCCTCTACCAAATGACCAAGCATCAGTGAAAAAATACTAGAAGTACAAACAATCAAGAAGAAATGACACAATCAAAAGAATACAGTAATGCTCCAAAGTCAGTCTACAGAACAGGGAACCCTTGAAATGTCTGAAAAATAATTTTGAGCAATGATCTTAAGAAAACTTGAAGAAATAAAGGAAGACTCAATTACAGAACACAATGAAACAAGAAAAAATATCCAGAATATGAAGGTGGAAATCTACCAAGAGATTAATACCTTAAAAAGAGTGTAGCAGAACTTCTAGAAATGAAAGACTCAATGAAATAAAAAACACAACTGAGAGCTTAAGTAGCAGGGTAGAGCAAGCAGAAAAAAGAATTTCAAAGCTTGAAGATGGTCTTTTTTAAATAACTCAGGCAGAAAAAAAAAGGAAAAAAGAATTTAAAATAATGAGGAAAATCTAATTGAGATAGCAGACAACTTCAATTGCTCTAACATCTGAATTGTGGGTATTCCTAAAGGTGGGGAGAAAAGAAAAGGTATTGAAAACTTACTCAAGGAAATAGTAACAGAAAACTTCCCAGGTGTAGGGCGGAATGCAGACCTTCAGATCCAGGAAGCTCAAAGGTTCCCAAACAGATTCAACCCAAAAAGATCCTCCCCAAAGACTTATTATAGTTGAATTTGCAAAGCTCAAAGACAAAGAGAGAATTCTACAAGCAGCAAGAGAAAAGTGTCAGGTCCCTTATAGGGAAACCACCATGAAAAAACAGCAGACTTCTCAACCAAAACACTATATGCCAGAAGAAAGTGGAATTATATATTCAAAATACTAAAAGAAAAAAATTGCCAGCTAAGAATTCGTACTGATCAAATCTCTCCTTCAGAAGTGAGGGAGAAATAGTGCATTTCCCACACAAACAAAAGTTGTGGGAGTTCACCACCACACGACCAGCCCTGCAAGAAATTATCAAGGGAGTCATTCATCTGGAATCTGAATAATGGTGACCACTATCACAGATACACAAGAAAGAGCAAAACCCACAGTTAAAACAAAAATGTCAACAAGAAAGAGAAAGAAGCTAAATCAGGCAACCTTAAATTCCCAACTAACATTAAAGAAGAGTAATAAAAGGGGAAATAATGATCAAAATATATTTAAACCATTTAAACAAGAAGCAATTAAATGACAGGAATTAAGCAACACTTGTCAATATCTACTCTAAACGTGAATGGACTAAAGTCCCCATTCAAAAGACACAGACAGACTGAATTAAAAATCTAGACCCAAGTATATGCTGTCTTCAAGAGACCCACCTTCCCTGTAGGGATGCACATAGACTAAAAATGAAAGGATGAAAAAGAAATGCCATGCAAATGGAAATCAAAAATGAGCAGCAGTAGCTATTCTTATACTGGACAAAATAGACTTTAAACCAAAAAAAATTTTTTTTAAAAAGACAAAGAAGGCCACTATATAATGAAAAAGGTGACTGTCAAGCTAGACATAAACATGTATGCACCCAATACTGGAGCACCCAGATCTATTAAGCAAACACTCTTAGAGCTAAAGAAAGAGATAGGATGTAATACATTAATAGTGGGTGATCTGAAAACCCCTCTCTCAGTATGGGACAGGTCTTCCAGACAAGAAGCCAACAAAGAGATATAGGATTTAATCTATGCCCTAGACTAACTGGACCTGGCAGGTATATACAGAACATTTCACCCAACAGCTAAAGAATATACTTTCTTCTCATCAGCTCATGGAACATTGTCCAGGGGAGAACATATATTAGGTCACAAATCTAACCTCAGTATATTTTTAAAAAATTGAAATCATTCCAACTATCTTTTCAGACCACAAGTGACTAAAACTGGAAATAATCAATAAGCAAAATGCTGGAGGATATACAAATACATGGAAAATAAATAATAGGCTCCCAAATGACCTATGGGTCTAAGAAGAAATTTAAAAGGAAATCAAAATTTTCTAGAAACTAAAGAAAATAAAGATGCATCATACCAAAACCTGTGGGATACTGCAAAAGTAGTACTAAGAGGCAAATTTATTGCAGTAAATGCTTATATCAAAAGAATGGAAAGACTTCAAATAAACGACGTAACACTACACTTCAAAGAACTTAAAAAACAACAACAATCCAAACTTAAAGGCAGTAGACAGAAATAAATAATTAAAATCAGAGCAGAACTAAATGAAATAGAGACACAAAAAACAACAGAAAAGATCAACAAAACTAAAAGTTGGTTTTTCTAGAAGATACATAAAATAGAAACACCATTAGCTAGATTAACAAAAAGAGAGAGAGAGAAGATCCAAGCAACAAAAATTAGAAATGAAAAGAGAGACATTACAACTGATACCACAGAAATACAAAGAATCATTAGAGACTATTATAAACAACTGTGCGATAACACGTATGAAAATCTGGAAGATATGGATAAGTTTGTAGACACATATAAATTACCAAGACTGAACCAAGAAGAGATAGAAAACCTAAACAGACCAATAACCAGGAAAAAGATTGAAGCAGTAATTATCAATCTTCCAAAAAAAAAAAGTCTGGGTCTGGATGGCTTTACAGCTGAATTCTATCAACTTATTTATTTATTTATTTATTTATTTATTTATTTATTTATTTATTTATTTTTTAAAATTTTATTTTGTCGATATATATTGTGGCTGATTATTACTCCCCATCACCAAAACCTCCCTCCTTTCTCCCTCCCCCCCAACAATGTCCTTTCTGTTTGCTTGTCGTATCAACTTCAAGTAATTGTGGTTGTTATATCTTCTTCCCCCCCCGGTTGTGTGTGTGTGTGTGTGTGTGTGTGAATTTATATATTAATTTTTAACTCCCACCAATAAGTGAGAACATGTGGTATTTCTCTTTCTGTGCCTGACTTGTTTCACTTAATATAATTCTCTCAAGTTCCATCCATGTTGTTGCAAATGGCAGTATTTCATTCGTTTTTATAGTTGAGTAGTATTCCATTGTGTAGAGTACCACATTTTCCGTATCCACTCATCTGATGATGGACATTTGGGCTGGTTCCAACTCTTGGCTATTGTAAAGAGTGCTGCGATGAACATTGGGGAACAGGTATACCTTCGAATTGATGATTTCCATTCCTCTGGGTATATTCCCAGCAGTGGGATAGCTGGGTCATATGGTAGATCTATCTGCAATTGTTTAAGGAACCTCCATACCATTTTCCATAGAGGCTGCGCCATTTTGCAGTCCCACCAACAATGTATGAGAGTTCCTTTTTCTCCACAACCTCGAAAGTATTTATCGTTCAGAGTCTTTTGGATTTTAGCCATCCTAACTGGGGTTAAATGGCATCTCAGTGTGGTTTTGATTTGCATTTCCTGGATGCTGAGTGATGTTGAGCATTTCATATGTCTGTTGGCCATTTGTATATCTTCCTTAGGGAAATGCCTACTTAGCTCTTTTGCCCATTTTTTAATTGGGTTGCTTGTTTTCTTCTTGTAAAGTTGTTTGAGTTCCTTATATATTCTGGATATTAATCCTTTGTCAGATGTATATTTTGCAAATATTTTCTCCCACTCTGTTGGTTGTCTTTTAACTCTGTTAATTGTTTCTTTTGCTGTGCAGCTTTTTAGTTTGATATAATCCCATTTGTTTATTTTTCCTATGGTTGCCTGTGCTTCTGGGGTCGTATTCATGAAGTCTGTGTCCAGTCCTATTTCCTGAAGTGTTTCTCCTATGTTTTCTTTAAGAAGCTTTATTGTTTCAGGGTGTCTATTTAAATCCTTAATCCATTTTGTGTTGATTTTAGTATATGGTGAGAGGTATGGATCTAGTTTCATTCTCCTGCATATCGATATCCAGTTATCCCAGCACCATTTGCTGAAGAGGCAGTCCCTTCCCCAGTGAATAGGCTTGGTGCCTTTGTCAAAGATCAGATGGCAGTAAGTATGTGGGTTGATTTCTGGATTCTCTATTCTATTCCATTGGTCAGTGTGTCTGTTTTTATGCCAGTACCATACTGTTTTGGTTATTATAGCTTTGTAGTATAGCTTAAAGTCACGTAGTGTTATGCCTCCAGATTTATTTTTTTTGCTCAGCATTGCTTTGGCTATGCGTGGTCTTTTATTGTTCCATATAAATGACTGGAAAGTTTTTTCCATTTCTGAGAAAAATGTCTTTGGAATTTTGATTGGGATTGCATTGAATTTGTATATCACTTTGGGTAGTATGGACATTTTCACTATGTTGATTCTTCCAATCCAAGAGCATGGGATATCTTTCCATCTTCTTGTATCCTCTCTAATTTCTCTCAGCAGTGGTTTGTAGTTCTCATTATAGAGATTTTTCACCTCCTTGGTTAACTCAATTCCTAAGTATTTTATGTTTTTGGTGGCTACTGTAAATGGGCAGGCTTCCTTGATTTCTCGTTCTGCATGTTCACTATTGGAGAAAAGGAATGCTACTGATTTTTGTGTGTTGATTTTGTATCCTGCTACTGTGCTGAAACCATTTATCAACTCCAAGAGTTTTTTTGTAGAGGTTTTAGGCTGTTCGATATATAGGATCATGTCATCTGCAAACAGGGACAGTTTGACTTCATCTTTTCCAATCTGGATGCCCTTTATTTCCTTCTCTTCTCTGATTGCTCTGGCTAGTACTTCCAACACTATGTTGAATAGGAGTGGTGAGAGTGGGCATCCTTGTCTAGTTCCTGTTCTTAAAGGAAAAGCTTTCAGCTTTTCCCCATTCAGGATGATATTGGCAATAGGTTTGGCATATATGGCTTTAATTATGTGGAGATACTTTCCCTCTCTACCTTATAGAGGGTCTTTGTCATGAATGAGTGCTGATCTTTATCAAATGCTTTTTCAGCATCTATAGAGATGATCATATGGTCCTTGTGTTTGAGTTTATTAATATGGTGTATCACATTTATTGATTTGCGTATGTTGAACCAACCTTGCATCCCTGGGATGAATCCCACTTGATCGTGACGAATAATTTTTCGTATGTGTTGCTGTATTCTGTTTGCTAGTATTTTAGTGAGGATTTTTGCATCTATATTCATCAAGGATATCGGCCTGTAGTTTTCTTTTTTGGTTATATCTTTACCTGGTTTTGGTATCAGGATGATGTTTGCTTCATAGAATGAGTTTGGGAGATTTGCGTCCATTTCAATCTTTTGGAATAGTTTGTAAAGAATCAGTGTCAATTCCTCTTTGAGTGTTTGGTAAAATTCTGCTGTGAATCCATCTGGTCCTGGGCTTTTCTTTGTGGGGAGCCTTCTGATAACAGCTTCAATCTCCTTTATTGTTATTGGTATGTTCAAATTTTCTACGTCTTCATGCCTCAATTTTGGGAGCTTGTGTGTGTCCAGAAATTTATCCATTTCCTCCAGATTTTCAAATTTGTTGGCGTATAGTTGTTTATAGTAGTCTCGAATGATTCCTTGTATTTCAGATGAATCAGTTGTAATATCGCCTTTTTCATTTCTAATTTCTGTTATTTGAGTCTTCTCTCTTCTTTTTTTTGTTACCCATGCTAATGGTTTGTCAAATTTATTTATCTTTTCAAAAAACCAACTTTTTGATTCGTTGATCTTTTGAATTGTTTTTTGGTTTTCAATTTCATTCAGTTCTGCTCTTATCTTAATGATTTCTTACCGTCTGCTAACTTTACGTTTGGATTGTTCTTGTTTTTCTAGTTCACTTGCCATCTTTCCATTCTTCTGAAGTGAGCGTTTAATGCAATAAATTTTCCCCACAATACTGCTTTTGCAGTATCCCACAGGTTTTGGTATGATGTATCATTGTTTTCATTAGTTTCAATAAATTTTTTGATTTCCTGCTTGATTTCTTCTTGGACCCATATGTCATTAAGTAGAATGCTGTTTAATTTCCATGTGTTTGTATAGTTTCCAGAGTTTTGTTTGTTATTAATTTCTAATTTTAGTCCATTGTGGTCTGAGAAAATACATGTGATTATTCCAATTTTTTTGAATTCATTGAGACTTGATTTGTGACCTAATATGTGATCTATCCTGGAGAATGATCCATGTGCTGATGAGAAGAATGAATATTCTGAGGTTGTTGGGTGGAATGTTCTGTAGATATCTGCCAATTCCAATTGGTCTAGAGTCTTGTTTAGATCTTGTGTTTCTCTACTGAGTCTTTGCCTAGATGATCTGTCTAATATTGACAGTGGGGTGTTCAGGTCCCCTGCTATTATGGTATTAGTGTCTATTTCCTTCTTTAGGTCTAATAGAGTTTGTTTTATAAATCTGGCTGCTCCAACATTGGGTGCGTACATATTTATGATTGTTATGTCTTCTTGATGGATCAGTCCTTTTATCATCAAGTAGTGTCCCTCATTGTCTCTTTTTATGGTTTTTAGTTTAAAGTCTATTTTGTCAGATATAAGAATAGCTACTCCAGCTCATTTTTCTTTTCTGTTTGCATGGTAAATCTTTTTCCATCCTTTCACTCTTAGTCTGTGTGAATCTTTATGGGTGAGGTGGGTCTCATGTAGGCAGCATATAGTTGGGTCCTGCTTTTTGATCCAGTCAGCCAGTCTGTGTCTTTTGATTGGGGAATTTAAGCCTTTTACATTAAGGGTTGTTATTGAAAGGTGTTGATTTATTCCTAGTATTTTATTGGTTGTTTGGTTGTCTTAGGTGTCTTTTGTTCCTTGCTTTCTGATTTACTGTTTGGTTTCTGTGTTTGTTGGTTCCTTAGGTTGTAGATAGCATTTTTGTTTGCTTGTTTTCTCTTCATGAATGCCATTTTTATTATCCTAGTGGGTATTGATTTTTCTTGGGTTTTTATGGCAATGGTGGTTATTTTTCAGGAACCAAACCCAGTACTCCCTTGAGGATTTCTTGTAAGGGTGGTCGTGTGGTAGTGAACTCCCGCAGTTTTTGTTTGTCTGAGAAATATACTTTTTGCCCTTCATTTCGGAAGGATAGCCTTGCAGGGTAGAGTATTCTGGCTGGAAATCTTTGTCTTTTAGTATTTTGAAAATATCATCCCATTCCTTTCTAGCTTTTAGGGTTTGTGATGAAAAGTCTGATGTTAACCTGATTGGGGCTCCCTTATAGGTGATTTGACGCTTATCTCTTGCAGCTTTTAAGATTTTCTTTGTCTCTGAGTTTTGCCAGTTTGACTATGACATGTCTTGGAGAAGGCCTTTTTGGGTTGAATACGTTTGGAGATCGTTGAGCTTCCTGGATCTGAAGATCTGTGATTTTTCCTATACCTGGGAAGTTTTCTGCCACTATTTTGTTGAATATGTTTTCAATGGAATCTCCATTTTCCTCCCCTTCTGGAATACCCATGACTCGGATATTTGAGTGCTTAAGGTTGTCTGATATCTCTCTCAGATTTTCTTCCATGTCCTTGATTCTTTTTTCTTTCTTTTTGTCTGCTTATGTTATTTCAAACAGCCCATCTTCAAGTTCAGAGGTTCTCTCTTCAACTTCGACAAGCCTGCTGGTTAAACTCTCGATTGTGTTTTTTATTTCACTGAATAACTTCTTCAGTTCAGCAAGTTCTGCTACATTTTTTTTCAGGACATTGATTTCTTTGTACATTTCCTCTTTCAGATCTTGTATACTTTTCCTCATTTCATCATGATGTCTAGCTGAGTTTTCTTGTATCTCATTCAGTTTCCTTAGAATTATCACTCGAAATTCCTTGTCAGTCATTACAAGGGCTTCTTGTTCTATAGGATCTAGAGTTTGAGATTTATTAACTTTTGGTGGTGTACTTTCTTGATTTTTTGTATTTCTGGTATCTTTTTTTTTATGTTTATTCATTGTGGCAGGGGGTTTCACAGTCCACCAGTTTGAGACTAATGTATATCTAGGATGTTGCTGTGGTTGCCAATTTCGTATGGCTACCTCCGTGGCTGCTCAGTTGGCCTCTAGTGCCTTGTGTGTGTGGTTGCCTTGGGTCTTGGGCTTCTCCGGGGAGCCACCTTTCTGGTCAGCCTGGACTCTGCTGGGCTGGTGGATCACATACCACAGGGTGTGTGATCACTGTTGAGCTTTCACTTCCTGTGCAGTACTTCTCCCTGTTCCGTGTGCTCTGGCCCAGGCTGTTGGATCATGCAGTGGCGACCCCACAGGGTGTGTGGTTTCTGTCGAGTCTCCGCCTCCCTGGCCGCACGTCTCCCCACTCTGTGCACACTGTGCTGGGCTGGGGCGTGTCTTTTGCACCCCTCGTCTATCAGCTGGGCCTTCAAGACCCTGCTCGGCACTGCCTCACCCAGGAAGTCTACCAGGTTTCTGCTAGGCATAGATGACCGGTCACTCTGGGTGCCTTTTTAGCACTGTGTAGATCTTTCTCGGGACTTGTTCACCTTTGTATCCCCCCGGTATAAACCGAGTCTAGCACCGGCCTGCAGCCAGCTCTCCGGCTTGTTCAAGTGGGCTTGGGAACTCTCCTACTACAGTATTCCCAACCAGAAATTGGTTAGGCTTTTTTCCAAACTGGTGGCCGCAGAGATGGTATCTGCCTCCCAGTAACAGGAAGTTTACCGGGGACCGGAGTCCAGGGTGTGGTGGAGTGACAGTCGGCCCACCCATACTTCCTTGCCCTCCTGACACTGGCCGGGGACGCCCCATGCCACCAACCCACCGCAGAACCACGGAGGGAGTGGGAGGGGAGGCTGGCCTGCAGGCTCCGGAAAGCCCCGCGCTGGGCCAAGCAAGTGGGAAGGCTCAGTGAGGGCCGAGCCGGGCAGAGCTACCAGCACCTGGGATAAAGGAGGCAGCCCCGGGGTGGTGAGTGGCCTGGTGATGCATATGGGAGCCGGGTGGGCATCAGATCCCCAAACAGGGCTGGTCCAGGGGTCACTCACAGGGTTGTGCCAGGTCGGGCGCTCACTCTCTGCCTCTGGTTTTCCACCTTCCCCGTTCTCAGCTGCTGCCGCCTCAGGCTGTTCATTCGCGGTGCAGCTCAGGCGCTCCCAGGAATCTTCTTTTATGCCGGCCTGAAACCTCGAATCCTGAATAGGGCAGCTGGCCTCCTTCAGCGTGGCCCTGGCCTCTGGGATCCTTTCTACATCCACAGCAGCCCTGGTGCTGTGTTCCCTGTTTTGAGACTCACTTTTGCAGCTAAGAAACAGTTCTTTTCCTGCTCCACACTTCAAATCTGTTGCCTGTAAATGAGGCAGCCTCTCCTGCCGAGGGCAAAGTGGTGGTCTCCCCCCACGACCGGCCACCAGCAGTGGTCCTCCCTTAAGAGATGGCAAGAGGAAGGTCCACAAGTTTCCCAGCTGCCTGAAGCTCAGTGGCCTCCTTTTCCACCTCAGCTACTCCGCGCCAACCGCCGCAGCCACCGCCATCTTGAAAAACCCCCCTCTGAATTCTATCAACTTTTAAAGAGGAGTTAATACCAATTCTCCTTAAACTATTCCAAGCAATTGAAACAGATGCTACTCTCCCAAACTCATTTGATGAGGCCAACATAACTCTGATACCAAAACCAGATAAAGACACAGCCAAAAAAGAAAATTATAGGCCAAAATCCTTGATGAACCTAGATACTAAAATCCTTAACAAAATATTAGCAATCAGAATACAGCAACATATTAAAAAAATTATACACTATGATCAAGTGGGATTCATCCCAGGGGTACAAGGATGGTTCAACATATGAAAGTCAAGAAATGTGATACATCCCATCAACAAACACAAGTACAAAGTCCATATGATTATCTCAATAGATGCTGAGAAAGCATTTGACAAAATTCAACATCCCTTCATGATAAAGACTCTCAACAAATTAGGTATATAAGGAAAGTATCTCAACACAATAAAAGCCATTTATGACAAGCTCACCGCCAGTATCATTCTGAATGGAGAAAAATTGAAGCCCTTCCCCTTAAGGACAGGAACAAGACAAGGATGTCCACTCTCACCACTTCTATTTAACGTAGTACTGGAACTACTAGCTAGAGCAATCAGGCAAGAGGAAGAAATAAAGGGAATCCAGATTGGAAAAGATGAAGTCAAACTTTCTCTATTTGTAGATGACATGATACTATATATAGAAAAAACTACAGACTGTATCAAAAAACTCCTAGAGTTGGTTAATAACCTCAGTAATATTGCAGGATACAAAATAAATGCCTCCAAATCAGTAGCATTTAGGTGCTCAAATAATAAAGAAAGTAAGCCCATTTACAATTGTCATTAAAAAATTAAGATACCTAAGGAACAATTTAACCAAGAAGGAGAAAGACCTCTACAATGAGAACTGCAAAACACTTCTGAAAGAAATTAAAGAAGACACAAAAAGATGGAAAGATATTCCATGCTCTTGGATTGGAAGAATTAACATTGTGAAAATGTCTATCCTACCTAAAGCAATCTACAGATTCAATGCATTCCCCATCAAAATACCAATGATGTTCTTCACAGAAATGGAAAAAATAATCTTACCTTTCATATGGGAAAACAAAAAACCCCAAATAGCCAAAGAAATCCTGAGCAAAAAAAAAAAAAAAAAACAAAGCTGAGGCATAACTCTGCCTGACTTCAAATTATACTACAAAGCTGTTGTAACCAAAACAGCATGGTACTGGCATAAAAATAGACATTCAGACCAGAGGAGTAGAATAGAGACCACAGAAATCATTCCTCGGGCTTATAGCCATTTGATATTAGGCAGGGGCAACAAAAATCTACATTGGAGAAAAGTCTGCCTCTTCAACAAGTGATGCTGGGAAAACTTGATATCCATATGCAGATGAATGAAACTAGATATGCATCTCTCACTGTACACTAAAATCAACTCAAAATGGATTAAAGACCTAGGTATAAGACCTGAAACTATAAAACTACTAAGGGAAAATATAGGTGAAACACTTCAGCAGTTAGGCCAGGGTGCAGGCTTTAAGAACATGGGCCCAAAAGCACAAGCAGCAAAAGAAAAAAAAAATGGGACTATATAAAACTAAAAAGTTTCTGCACAGCAAAAGAACCAATCAAGAGTGAAAAGACAACCTACAGAATGGGAGAAAATTTTTGCTAACTATGCATCCAACAAGGGATTAATATCCAGAATATGCATAGAACTCAAGCAATTATACAGTAATAAAACAAATGATTCATTTAAAAAATGGGCAAAGGAGCTGAATAGACATTTTTCAGAGGAAGACATACAAATGGCCAACAGAAACATGAAAAAATGCTCAACATCACTAGTCATCAGGGAAATGAAAATAAAAGCCACATTGAGATATCACCTCACTCTAGCCTAACTGGCTATAATCAAAAACACAGTGAATAACAAATGCTGACAAGGGTGTGGAGAGAAGACAACACTACCAAACTGTTGGCGGTACTGTAAATTAGTACCACCACTATGAAAAACAGCATGGAGGTTTCTCAAACAACTACAGATAAATCTTCCATATGATCCAGCAATCCCTCTTCTGGGTATACATCCAGAAGAATGGAAATCATCATGCTGAAGAGATAGCTGCACTCCCATGTTCATTGCAGCTCTGTTTACAATAACCAAGATATAGAACCAACCTAAATGTCCATCAACGGATGATTAGATAAGGAAACTGTTGTACATATACACTGTGGAATTCTACTCTGCCCTAAAAAATGAAATACTCCCATTTGCAACAACATGGATCAACCTGGAGAAACTTATGTTGAGTGAAACATGCAAAACACAGATGGATAAATACCACATGTGCTCACTCATATGTGGGAGCTAAAAGAGAAGGGAAGGAAGGAAAGAAAGACCACAGTAGTGCCATGGTCTAAAAAATGGAGGGAACGTTCCTATGGCTACAAAGTGGACTGGTGTGGAGAGGGGGATGGAAGGGGGAGAGAGGTTGCAGGATAATTGGTGAGGACAAGGGATACAAAAGTAATTTCTGGTAATGGGTATGCCCCCAGTATGAATCTGGCCCTCACATCATGGGCAGGAGGGTTGACAATCAGCTTTGTATCTCATGAATATTCTCAATAAATTTTTTAAAAAGACATAGAGAGTAGAACTTTGGTTACTAGAATCTGGAAAAGGGGGAGGGGGACGGAGGATAGGGAGCGGTTGGTTAATGCACACAAAATTACAGGTAGCTGAGAAAAATAAGTTCTAGTGTACAGTAGTGCTAGGCATCTATAATTAGCAATAATTTATTGTATATTCTCAAATGGCTAGAACAGAGGAGCTTAAATGTTTTCATCACAAAGAAACAGCAAATTTTTGTAATGATGAATTTGCTAACTACCCTGATTTGATCACTGTACACTGTATACATGTATTTTAAAATGTAACTCTCTACCCAATAAATATCAGCAATCAATACATTTCAATTAAAATTAAAAATAAATAAAAAAGAAAAAATCACATGAGAAATAAGAAATATCTTGAGTCAAATGAAATGAAAACAGAATATATCAAAGCTTATGGGATACAGCAAAAGCAGTACTAAGAGGAATGTTTATAGAAATAATAAAGATTAGAACACAAATAAATGAAGTATAGAATAGAAAATCAATAAAAAATCAATAAAATTAAGAATTGATTTTTTTTAAAAAGATCAACAAAATGGACAAACTCTTAGCTAGACTAAGAAAGAAAAAAAAGACTCAACAAAAATCAGAAATGAAAGAGGAGACATTAAAACTGATGCCACAGAAACAAAAAGGGTCAATTAAGAAAAAATTAACTTAAAAAAATTCAGAGACAGAGTAGATTAGAGGCTACAAAAAATGGTGGGGGGGCAGTAATAATAGGAAGTTATTCTTACTAGGTATAGAGTTTATGATTAGGATGATGAAAAAATTTTGAAATAGATAGATGTAGTGGTTATACACAGCATTGTAAATGCAATTAATTCCATGGAACTATATATTTAAAAATGCTTAAAATGGCAATCCTTATGTTATGTATATTTTACCACAATAAAAAAAAAAAGAAAGATATAGAAAAATTATATTCCAACAATTACATTACCTGGAATAAATGGATAAATTTCTAGACATATACATCCTTTCATTGAATCATGCAGAAATAGAAAATCTGATCAGAGCAATAATGAGTAAAAACATTGAATTGGTAATCAAAAACCTCCCAATGAAGAAAAGCCAAGGATCAGATTGTTTCACTGGTGAAATCTGCCAAACACTTAAAGAAGAATTAACACCAATTCTTGTTAACACCAACAGATAAATTTGTAGAAACATACAAGCAAACAAACCTACCAAGACTGAATTACGAAGAAACAGAAAGCCTGAACAGACCTAACAAATATGGAGATTGAATCAGTAATCAAACTCTTCCCAACACAGAAAAGCCCAGCAGGAAATGACTTCAAAGGCCAAACATTTAAGGAATAATTAATATCAATCCTCCTTACAATGGTTAATTTTAGTTGTCAACTTGACTAGATTAACGAATATCTAGAAAACTGGTAGGCATTATTTTCGTGAGTGTCTATGAGGGTATTTCCAGAGGAGATTAGCATGAATGTCTGAGTGGTCTAGGTGGGAATGATCACCTTCAGTATGGGGAGGAACCATCCAATCTGCTGGGGGCCCTGAGAGAACAAAAACACAAAAACAGAGAGGAAGGTGAATCTCTCTCTCTCACTAGAGCTGGAATATACTTGTCTCTCCTGTCAATGCACATGAGAACTCTACGCCCTTCCACTTTTGGGTTTCAGGACTTACACCAGCATCATCTCTCGGCTCTCAGGCCTTTGTCTACAGACTAAGAACCACACCATCAGCTTCCCTGTCTCTGAGAATTTTGGACTTGAACTGAGCCATACTACCAGTATCCCAGGGTCTTCAATTGCAGCCAGCCTATTGTGGGACTTCTCAGCCCTCAAAATCAAATGACCAATTCTCCTAATAAATCCCTTCTCATATATCTATACACATAGCTTATTGGTGCATCTACCTGAAGAATCCTAATACACTTCTTAAACACTTTTTAAAAAATAGAAGAGGGAACACTCATTATATGAGCCAGCATCACCATGATGCCAAAGCTAAAGACACTGCAAGAAAATGAAATTAAAACAAAACAAAGCAAAAATAGGTCAATATCAATGATTAACATGGATGCCAAAATTTTCACCAAAATATTAGCAAACCAATTCAACAGCACATTGAAAGGATTATGCACCATAACTAAGTGGAATTTATCCCTAGATGCAAGAATGTTTCAAATACACAAATCAATCAATTCAATATACCACATTAACAGTATGAAGAACTAAGATCACGTGATCATCTCAATAGATGCAAAACAAGCATTTTAGAATATTCAACATCTTTCATGATAAAAACTCTCAATAAATTAGGTATAGAAGGAATTTAATTTTCATAAGTCTCATTTATGAAAAGCCAACATTATACTTACTAGTGAAAAACTGAAAGCTTTTTCACTAAGATCAGGACCAAAGTAATGATGCCCATTTTTGCTACTTCCACTTAACATAGTACTGGAAGTTATAGCCAGAGCAATTAAAGGATACATTTTTCTTTTTTTGGTGGCTGGATAATATGGGCATCTAAACCCTGACCTTGGTGTTATAACACCATGCCCTAAGTGACTGGGCCAACTGGCCAGCAAGCCAGAGCAATTAGACAAGAGAAAGAAGTGAAATAGATCCAAATTGGAAATGAAGAAGTAAAAGTATCTCTGTTGCAGATGGTATGATCTTGTATATAGAAAGCCCTAAAAAAAATAGCTATAAAAGAACTGTTAGAACTAATAAACAAATTCAGTAAAGTTGCAAAACACAAAATCAACATACAAAAATTAGTTGTATTTCTATATATCAACAACAAACTATCCAAAAAGGAAATTAAGAAAATTACCCAATTTACAATACCAAAAACAAACAAACAAAAAGAATAAAACACTTAGGAATAAACTTAACCAAGGAAGTGAAAGTCTTGTACACTGAAAACTGTAAAATACTGATGAAAAAATTAAAGCAAACACAAATAGAAAGACAACTCACATTCGTAGATTGAAAGAATTAGTAGTATTAAAATGTCTATACTACCCAAAGTGATAAATGTGATTAATGCAATCACTATCAAAATCCCAGTGATATTTTTTGATAAATAGAACAGTTCTAAAATTCATATAGGACCACAAAAGACCCTGAATACCCAGAAAAAAACTGAACAAAATAACAAAGCTAGAGGCATCACAGTCCCTGATTTCAAAATACATTATAAAGTGACTGTATTCAAAACTATATGGTACTGGCATAAAAATATGTATTTGCCCGAATAGAAAAGAATTGATAATCCAGAAGTAAACCCACACATATATGGTCAACTGATTTTTAACAAGGGTGTCAAGAATATGCAATGGAGAAAAGACAGTCCCTCCAAAAAAGGGTGTTGGGAAAATTGGATATCCACATACAAAAGAATAAAATTAGACCACTATCTTACATCACATACAGAAATTTTAAAAAATGGATTAAATAATTAAAAGTAAGATCTGAAACCTTAAAAATTTTAGATGAAAACACAGAGGAAATCCTTCTTGATGTTGGTCTCAGCAATGATTTCTTGGGTATAATACCAAGAGCTCAGGGGAAAAAAAGCAAAATTAGACAAGTGGAAATAACATACAACTAAAATCTTTTGTGCAACAAAGGAAAAAGCCAACAGAGTGAAAAGGCAACCTACAGACTGGGACAAAATATTTGCAAATGATTTATCTAACAAGAGGTTAATTTCCAAAATATATAAGAAATGCCTACAACTCAATAGCCAAAAAAAAAAATCCCGTTTAAAAAAATGTGGAAAGGAGCTGAAAAGCCATTTTTTCAAAGACATAGAAATAGCCAGCAAATAGATGAAAAAGTGCTCAGCATCATATCATCAGGAAAATTAAAATTAAATTCACAATGAACTATCACTTCACACTTGTTAGAATAGCTATTATTAAAAATTTTTTTTTAAATGTGTTAGTGAGGTTGAGAAAAATTTGGAACCTTGCTCACTGCTGATGGGAATGTAAAGTGATGCATTAGCTATTGAGAACAGTATAGAGCTTCCTCAAAAATTAAAAATAGAATTACCACGTCACCCAGAAATCTCATTTCTGTGTACATGTCTAAAATAATTGAAATTAATACCTCAAGTAGATATCTGCACACTCATGTTCATTGCCATATTATTCACAATAGCCAGGTATGGAAACAATTCAAATGTCCATCAACAGAGGAATGGACAAAGCAATGTGGTATATTCATACAATATAACATCATCTGTCTTAAAAAAAAAAAAAAGAAAATACTATCATTTGTGACAACATGGATGGAACTGAAGACATTATGTTAATGCTAAATAAAATACACCTAGAAAAAGAAATACTAACTAATTCCTCTTCCATGAGGCATCTAAAATAGCTGAAAGTATATACAAATAAACAATAGATAGAAGGGGGATATAAACAAAAAACATCCTTAGAAATTCCAAAAGAACCCCGCAATAAAATTGTTAAAACTAATAAATTTGTCAAAGTTTCAAGATACAAAATAAACACATGAAAATCAGTCGCTTTTCTATACACTAACACTGAACAATCTGAAAAGGAAATTTTTTTAAAAATCTCATTTACAATAGCATCTAAAAGAATAAAATGCTTAGAACTAAACTTAACCAATGAGGTGAAAGAACGTATACTAAAAACTAAAAAACATTGGCTGGAAAAAGTTAAAGACACAAATAAATGGAAAGACATCTCATGGTTACAGATCGGAAGATTTAATATTCTTAATATATGTATTCTACCCAAAGCATTCTACAGATCTAATGACATCCTTATCAAATTCCCAATAGCAGTTTTTTCAGAAATAGAGAAAATACCTAAAATTTATATGGAGTCTCAAAGGATCCTAAATATCCAAAACAATCCTGAAAAAGGAAAACACAGCTGATGTCTCCCACTTGGTGATTTCAAAACATGTTATATAGTTACAGTAATCAAAACAATATGGTACTGGAATTAAACACAGACTTACATATCAATGGAATATGAATAAACGCTCAAGTATATGGTGAAATGATCTTTGACCAGGGTGCCAAGAATACATAATTGAAAAGGATAGTTTTAACAGCAAAAAGTGTTGGGAAACTGGATATCCACATGCAAAAGAATGAAATCGGACTTTTGCATTTTACCATATATAATAATTAACATAAATGGATTAAAGACCTAAATGTAAGACCCAACACCGTAAATCTCCTAGAAGAAAACATTAAGGGAAATGCTTCATTACACTGAATTTGGCAAAGATTTCTTGGATACGACCCCAAAAGTATAGGCGACAAAAGCAAAAATAGTCAAGTGAAAATATATCAAACTTTAATCATCAGTGACATGCCAATTAAGACCACAAGACATCACCTTACACCCATTAGTGTGGCTATTATCAAAACAAAAACAAAAAAAGATATCAAGTGTAGTGAGGATGTAGAGAAATTGGAACTATGGTGCACTGCTGGTAAGAATGTAAAATGGTGCAGTAGCTATGTAAAACAGTGTAGAGGTTCCTCAAAAAATTAAAAATAAAATACTACATGATCCTGCAATCCCACATTTAGGTAAACATCCTGAAAAATTGAGAAGAGCGTCATGCACACCCATGTTCATGCAGCATTATCTTCAGTACTAAAGAGGAGGAAGAGACCTAAATGTCCATTGATCCATGAATGGATAACGAAAATTTGTTATAGATGTATTAGAATATTATTCAGCCTTTAAAGAGAAGAAAATCTTGTCATATACTACAACATGGATAAACATTGGGGACATTATGCTAAGTAAAATAAGCCCATTTCAAAAAAGATAAATACTGCATGATTCCACTGGTATGAGGTACCTAAATCAATCAAACTTTTAGAAACAGAAAGTAAATGGTGAATGCCGCAGCCTGGGAAAGTGGGGAAGAGATGATTTTGTTCAATGGGTATAGAGTTTCAGTTTTTGAAGATGAAAAAGTGAAAAAGAGTTCTAGATATTTGTTTTGTGACAATGTCTATATAGTTAACACTATTGCAATGTATACTTAAAATGGATGGTAAATTTTATATTTTTTTTAACCATAATAAAAAATAGTGTGATAGGTCCTACCATCTACATATTTGATATATATTTGTATACACACACACACACACACACACACACACACACACACACACACGTTATAGATGCACCAAAGAAGAAATTTGTTTCTCAGACTGGGAGATAAGAGAAGGCCTTCTGGAGAAAGTAGCCTTAGATTTAATCCTGTTAAGGAAAATATAATATTAGCATCTTGGAAGAAAATAGGGGAGAGATATCTCATGAGAGCATCATGTGCAAATGCAAAGAAATAATATAAAGATTTTCCTAAAAATCTATAAATATTTATAGATGTATGTTTGTATAAAACTGTATAATTGTGATTTCAACGTCATACCATTTTGATCTATCCACATTCTTGCTCAAATAGGAGTTGGTTGTTGGAATGGCAAGGCAATATTTTGGGAAATGGTATCAGGAGAGATAAGGTTAGAAGCAGGGACAGGAATCATATTGCAAAATGTCTTAAATCATGATAAACCTTTAAATTTTACTATGGGACAATAAGGAGTCACTAAAGACATTTAAGAAGGAACTTGCTTAGTTCCAAATTGGATTTCAGAGAAGTCACCTCAACATAGCATTGTGGGTGATACATGCCTAAAGACTGAGTCTATATGCATGGAGAATCTCTAGACTATAGTAATAGCAGATTGCTGCATTGATTTAAAACCAAAAGTATGAATCCAGAAATAAATCACCAGAAGTAGAAATAGAGAATGGCAAAATGAAGAGGAATGTGATTCCAGTTACCTGTTTGCTAAATAAATTTGTAAAAGGCTCCAGATCTGTTATAAAACAAAACCATTTCATCATGCTCAACAACACTATGGAGTAGAAACTCAGAAAAGGGCACAGTGGGGATGGCTTCTGTCATCTCCTCAATATCTGGCATAGCTCGCAGCTTGAGACTGGACCAAACAAAGCTGCATGGCTCATACAATATACAATGGTCCAAAATTGTCACTGATGTAAAAGGAAAAATCAATATAGATTGACATGACAGCTTAAATGTAATGAAATTTCAAAAAGGAACCACTTCTTGTGACCCTTAATTTTGGTTATTTACTAAAAAGTTGTTAATGTAATAATTGTAATCATTCAATAACTACTTAAATTAGCAGTTGTTATATCTACAAATACCCTCTATTTTCCCAGAATTTTTGTAGCATTCTAAGAAATATACTAAGATTATGACTACCTTCTATACATGAGCACATTGATACATATGTCTTTGGAACATATAGGTCAAAACATTTGGCTTATTTGAAAATAATATATTTGAACGATGTCATAAATGCACAGAACTAGAAAAAAATCTTATTTCTTTTTATTTGTATGTGATTGTGGATAATATCAGATGAGGTTAAAATTAGTGTTTAGCTGCTTGAGAGTAACATTTTATTCCTGATTTTTGATGACACTTAACAATAGAAAGTAATCTATTCATTTCAGGATTTAAGCTTTTGCTAAACAATTTCTTGATTACAGAGATTCAAGCATTGAGGAATAAATTAAAATACAACTTAGGAACACATCTCTTCCTAATTATGTAGCAAATAAAGTATTTACAAAATTGAACAGATTTTTTTTTTAATCCAAGATTATGACAATTTGGAGAGGGAAAATTTTCTGAGTTTACTGATGAAATCAGGATATTTGGTTTAAGATTTGGGACTGAATATAGCACTTGAATACTCACACTTTAATTAACAAGAAAAATAAATTTGTAAAATATCCATATTTCAATGATGAATATTTGTGTGCACAACATCATGATTATCGAGAATCATGTCAAATCTGTTACCATTGTTTTCCATTCTCCTTGAATAGTCGCAGGTTGTTGAAGCTTTGTGCAAGTGCAATGGAGTTGGATGAGCCAAACAACTCCAAATAATTAAAGTAGCATTTATAGCCTTCTAAAAATATAGGTGTGCGGCCACCCAGGAGATTAGCCTATAGCTGAGAGCCTGTCTGACATCCCATGGTTATTAATGGTACTAATAAAACTGAAGCTGGCCAGCTCTGCCTCAAAGGGGTTGATAGGGAAATGCAACAGAGCATGATCTTTCCTTTGACAAAGAGAAGGATTTCCCATGTTTTGCTTCTTTTCTGATTTCTGGTCAGAAAAGTTGGAATTAATATCAGTTGGTGCTGGCGGATGATTCTTATTGTACTACAGAGAGTTGGCAGCTTAAAATACTGAAGATTTGCTTCCAAAATATTTGCTGTTGTTTTTTCTTATAAGTTGCTTCAGTTCAAAGAATATGTTCCTTTGAAATAATGTCAGTACAAAACCAACCCACCAAACGCACATGTGCATTCACACACGCACACATTAAAGAATTTGAAGTTATGACATGATCTGTTTCTAGAATAATGTGAACTCAAATTATTCAGGAAGAATTAGCAGTTTGCTTTTTTTTTTTTTCTTTGTGGAATTACTTCCACTTAGGTTCAAAAATATATGTAGCTTTTTATTCAGTTAGCCAAGAGATCATAAAAACTAACCTATTATTCAAAATTTTCTTCCAGTCTCTACCATTATAATGTCCAAATAAATTAGGTGTAGGAATTTAGATAAATTACTTAATATTTGTGAGCTTTCATTTCTCAATTGCAACAGGAGGATTGTCTACCCAATAAAGTTGTTGGGAGGGTTTCATAAACAAGATTGGACACATAGAACATTGAAGGTAAAGCACTTCCAACTACAATTACCTAAAGGAAATATATGCTGGCAGATAGATACAGATAAATAGGTAGATAGGTAGAAAGATAGATAGATAGAAGGATGATGTGTGCAGACAGGAAGACAGAAGAAAAGAGTTATCAGAATACAAAAAAAAAAAAAACAATGTCTTTCATATTTCCAAAATTACCATTTAAATGATGGCTATGAATATGTTTTCTTAGACTATTTTTTTTTAATTGGGGGTGTTAAATAATCACAGTTTTTCTGTTTTAAATCTTAAGGGAAAAGAACTCTTGGGTAGGAGAGGAAGCAGAAATAAACACATGAGGAACAGCCTACATGAAACCAATTTTATAGCATCCACATATGTGGCTGCAAAACAAACGTTTTCCAGGACAGGAAAATGTGTTTGAGCAGTCATGTCAGTGTTTCTCAGACCTCTAGCAACACTTACTCTTAAACAGTCAGACCTGATTTAATTCCTCTATTGATATCAATCTCTAAACATGAAGCTAGAGCCCAAATCAATTCTTTCTGAGAAAAAGATCCCTGTAAATTCAGACTTTAAACAAATCTTTGTGTAATCCTGTATAAATCATGAATCCATGAATAAATAAGACTTTGGGTTATAATTACATAAAAGTTAGAGAGAAAATGTCTTTCTGAGTTTAACTGTTTACACAAACTTTTAGTTCTCAGAAATCCAGAAAAGATTTGGACATAAACAGACATATCATTTATACCAATTATCAAAGAGTAAAAGTCATACAAGAGACAGTGCTAAAAGGGTAAATGACAGTAAAAGAGGAAAAGAGTGTAAGACATATTCTTTTCCTTTAGTTACTTTAAATGTAGACCAGGAGAATAGACAACGATGAGCATTCATTGGAAGTTTTCACTGGGTAGGGATTCTTCCATCTGAATCTACTTCTATTTCCACAAGAAATGACATGTTTACAATTGAGTAGCCTTTCAGCCTACTTCTAACCCATGGATGGTGCCAAAAGGCCTTTTTACATTTTTGAACTGTCCTTGCATGTTTTAGAAAATGCTGATAAAATACCTTGAAATACATTGTGGGTTATCTGTGTTTCATATTACGCAGTTATTCCTTTAGTTCATTTTTCCCCTATTTTGTTACAGGAGATACAAGAAGGCAGTTGGAAACTCGAGGAAATTGACTTATCCACATCTGAAATCATTAGGTACAATTTTAATTTTCGTGTTAGTGTTGCCAGAAGTTTTACAAACTGCTCTTCTGGAACATACCACGGTTGCACTTCTTTTCTCCAACCTCTAGTTATATAATCCTCACCATTACTTGCTAACAATTTCCTTAAGACTCTTTCATCCTCTTCCTAAAAGTTGAGGCCAAAACCAATGTCACATGTTTGTTTTTTGTTATAGCCTTTTCCCATTCCCAGTATTAAATTTTGACCTGAATTACCTATTGCTTTTTAGCAAACTACCACAAAGCCAAATGGCTTAAATAGACAGTGATTATATCCATATACACAGACACAAACACACACAGTTTTCCCTCAGTATCAGTGGGGGATTGGTTCTAGGACCTGTGGATGCTCAAGTTATTGATGCAAAAGAGTATAGTACTTGTATAACCTATGCATGCCCTCCCAAGTATTTTAAATTATCTATAGGTTATTATAATACCTAATACAATGTCGATGCTATGTGAATAGTTGTTATACTATATTTTTTAGGAAATAATGACAAGGAAAAAAGTTTGTATGTCTTCTATGGGGAAGCAATTTTTTTTTCCAAATGTTTTTGATCCTTGGTTGGTTGAATCCACAAATGTGGAACCCACAGATGTCAGGGGGAGGTCAACTGTATGTACATTGCACATTTTTTCTGTTAATAATTTGAGCAAGAAATTATTCTGTCCCAAATACAGTCGCTCAGTTGTAATCAGATTGCATCTGGTTCACTCTGGAGGCCATCAATGATTTCACAAACATGGATGATGCCTTGAAGGCTGGAAGGCAGGGTTCAGTTGATCTCCTTTCCTACTTAATGCTATCTCAGGATCTCTCCATGCAGTCTCTCTAGCATAGCAGTCAAACTTCTTAAATGAAAATTCAGGCCCCCAAAAGACCAATGTAGAAGTGGCCAGTTCTTTGAAAGGCAAGTATTATTTCTACCATAAATTCAAGGTTAAGGTAGGGATAGGTCAGCCCCAATCCAAGAAGAGATAAAATGGGAGCTAACTTTCAATGGGTGAAGTGTCAAAGATTTTGTATCTATCTTTAATCTGCCATTTGTTTTAAAGAGGAAATAAATAGGGAACAGATATGGAAATTCAAAAGAAAATTTGAAGTTATAAAAAACAAAGTAACAAATTCTAAATATAAAAGATACAAAAATTGAAATTAAAACAACCTTAATGCTTGGGCTTAAAATGTATTGTAAAGGCAGATTAAAGGTTCAGTGTATTTGAAGATGATTCAAAAGTTCAATCTAAAAACTGAGGAAAAAATAAGAAAAATAAACAAACCACAGTAACTCATGGGACAATATTGAATTTTCTCAAATACATGTAGTTAGAATTACAGAAAGAGAAAAAAAGGTGGAGAGACAGGCAAAATACTACATGATTCCCCTTATACAAGGAATCTGCAACAGCCAAATTCATAAAAGGAGAGAGTAGAATGGTAGTTGCCAGGGGATGTGGAGAGAGAAAAACAGGTAGGTGTTGGTCAAACGGTGCAAAGTTTCAGTTATGTAAGATGAATAAGTCCTAGAGATCTACTGTAGAGAATAGTGCCTATATTTAACAATACTGTATTGTATACTTAAAGTTTTGCTAAGAGCTTAGATCTTATGTTGTGTTCTTATCCTAAAAAATAATAATAAAAAGGGTGGGAGGAAAATTTTGAAGTTGATAGAAATGTTTACAGTATTGATTGTGATGATGATTTCATGGGTATATATTTATCTCCCAAACCATCAAGTTGTGTACATTAAATGCATGCAACGTTTTGTATGTCAGTAATACTTCAGTAAAGTGGATTAAACAAATAAATTATTCAATGGCCAAAAATGTAAATAAAAAGGTTCTCAATCTCAATAGTCTACCAAGTAATAATCTACTCTCACTAAGCAGACAATGTAGCATGTTCACTAAACAGAAGATCGATATACAAAAATAAATTTGACTATAGATTTGCTACAAATAGCTAGGAAATTAATTTTTAAAACCTATTTAAAACAGCATAAAAATCAAGTATCTAGGAATAAATATAATGATACATGTTCAAGATCTCTACCTTGAAAACCACAGAAATAGTGCTGAGATAAATTAAAGAGTAAAATAAATGTAAAGGTGGATCATGTTCATGGATAAGAAGACTAAAGATTATTAAGATGTCAGTTCTCTCCAAATGTATGGATAGATTTAATAAAATACCAGTCAAAATATGAGAGTGTAGATACTGTCTCAACCAGATAAAGTTAATATCCACAAATTGATAGCCATGTTAATAACATGTACCCTTGATATAATATGAGAGTGGCACTTCACCTCTGTGTTCATCCTCCAAAAAACTCATAACCCCATTTGACCATAAAAAAAGTTAGACAACCAAAATGAGAAACATTTTATGAAATACCTGATCAATACCCTTTAAAACTGTCAAAAGCAAGTAAAATCTGAGAAACTGTCACAGAACAAAGGATACTAAAGAGACAGTACAACTAAATACAATGTTATATCCTGGTTGAGATCATGGAACAGGGAAAGGACACTGAGAAAAGACTAATGACATCTGAGTAAACTGTGGAATTTAATTAGTAATACATGACATTGAAGTTGGTTCCTTAGTTGCAACAATGAACCTGGGTAGTGGTATATGAGAAATCTCTGTAATGTCTTTGCAACTTCTCTGTAAATCTAAAACTAATTTACTTCATGTTATCACATGGCTAGAAGAGAGGAGATTGAATGTTCTCATCACAAAGAAATGATTAAGTTTTGGAATGATGAATATGTTAACGATACTGATTTGATCATCACACATTGTATACGTGAGTTGACATTCAACCCTGTACCCTACAAATATGCATAACCAATAAATTTCAATAAAACAAAACTATTCCAAAATTTTTAAAATGTTTATTAAAAACAAACAAAATTGTTGTCAGAATAGCTTGTGAAACGTGGAAATCTTATTGATTTGGTATCATGTAAATAGTAATGAGAAGCCACTTTATCAGACAATTTAAAGTTGCAATCCCTGGGATGTGTTTGTCATAATTGTGTAGAAAATAGAAAGCCCATTTTCTACCGTAAAAAATTTTTAGATTAATGATAAAAGACTTCTGAGTGACATCATGATACATGATTGCAAGATTATCATGCGTCCTTTATGGCATTATCCATTATAATTCTAAGGCTGCACTGGCAAACATACAGAAAACTAAAGTAATATCATATCACCTTTTCCTCAGCTATCACACAACTTGATTTTCATAACCAACTGGAATGACATCAAAGAATTTAATTATTTTTCTTAATATTTCATTATTTTTGCAAAAATCTGTGAATGGCCCCAAACATTGTAATACTTTCAGTTATTGGGATGCTTTCAATTTCAAAGGTCAAATTAGTACTGTTGGAAACAGAGAGAGATCAAGATTAATAGGGGGCCTCTGGAAGGATCTGATTTCTGAAGTTTAAGGTGACATATTGATGAGTGGCTCTGCAGTAAGCAATTTCTAGTGGATCATATACCCTCTAACATCTTTTGTGACTCCCCTATTTGTAATCTACTCAGTGAGTAAAGTGGATTCTATGGAAGAATGCAAAAGCTTAATATACCACTTTCTCCTTCATACCCTGCAGACTCAAAGAAAAGAGAGTGTCTTTTTTATCCCTTGAAATGAGCCCTCTATTAATCATTTCCAGAGAACTCAGCAAGGAACCTCCTTGGATTTAGCAAAATACACACAGCAAAGATATCCTTCTAAATATAGCTTTATTGTGTGTAATTAATACAGCTAAATTAATTATAAGGCTGACCTTTTTATTGCATCTAGCTCATTAGAAATACAGTTTTTACAAAATTCACATTTTTGTTCTTTACATACATTTTTTCTTGTTTTGATGTTTGTTTCCAATAACAATATAAATTAAGATAAATTTTTCTATGACCTGGACTAGTCCACCATCCTAATTCAGTTACTTAAATATGCCCATACTAATGTAAATCAATAACTGAATCAGTAAATCAATGAAGATGAAGCAGCAGCTTTTCCTTGAAAAACAAGCACAACTAATAAATGCAGATGGAATGGGAGAAATAGAAGGTCATTATTAGAAAACCACAGCAATATAATCACTGAAGGCAAAATCCTTTAATGAACAGATGGGATATTTACAAAGTCTCAAAGTATCTTTGACAAGATATTTATTCTAAAGGGAAATATATTAACTATACAGAGGAGAAGCCTGATACACACTATCTTCAGCAATATTGATGTTACCTTTGATAAAACATATGGACATCATGTAATCCTGACGTGATGCTCCAAGATGGGTAATCATTTCTATGGTGTTTTAATCAAAAGTACATAATCCCAATTTAATGATGAGAAGACACCAGGAAAACCAAACTTTAGGTGCATTTAACAAAACAATTTACTAGTATTTTTCATGAATATAAAAGTCAAGAAAAACAAGAAAATATTGAGGAGCAGTAGTAGTTTGGAGGAGACTGAGGAGACAGAACTAAATGCCATATGGTATTCTGAATTGGATCCTAGAGCAAATAAAGACAGTAGAGGAAAAGAAAAAAATTGGTGATATCCAAATAAACTATGTAGTTGCTTAGTATTGTGCCAGTGTTAATGTCTTAGTTTTGATAATTGCAATATGTTTATCGAGAGGTTAATGTTAGGGAGAGCACAGTGAAGGCTATATAGGAGTCTCTGTATTCTTTTTATAACATTTTTGAAGGTCTAAAATCATTTCAAAATATGAAGTTAAAAATGAAGCTATTGACCCCTACATAATTTTTCTACATTGAACTCATAGCAAAACTAAAACTATCAGCAATATGTTTGCAAGAAATTATTAAATTCTCAAAGACTGCAAAATTAAAATTAGACATTAAAAATTAGAAATAAAATTAGTTTATTTAGTAATTTGATCAGAATCAACAAACAACAGAAAAGAGGAGGGACCTCTTGGTTCAGATGACACGCATACCTTTGACAGCATAATCACCCCCACCCACATGTGGCTGCATTATTTTTAAATGTAATTACTCATAAATAGTCTATTTACATAATTTTAAACAATAGCAAGACAATTTAATATTTATCAGTTTGAACAAGATATACCACAGTAACACTGATGTACCTCATACTCATTGAAATCAGTTCTACCTCTATAAACAGATGATTTAAACCTCAAGTGAATTTGAGTTGGGTATAAAGAGTACATTGTTCTTCCATGTAATAAAAAAAAAAAAATAGAATACCAGGGGAGTATGTCCTTGGGAAATCAATAAGGTGAGGAGTGGTTGACAGAAGGAGAGAAATAAAAGATGGAGAGAAAGAAGGAATTAACATCAATATGGGATAATATGTGATAGATTATGTGAAGAACATTACATTGATACACTCATTTCTTCTTCATAACTATACAGTAGGTTTATCATTATCTCAATTCTGCACAGAAGAAAACTGAGGTACAGAAAGGTTAGGTAAATAGCCAGGTGTTATGAGTCGAATAGTGTCACCACAAAAGCTATGTTTAAGCCCTAATTTCTGGTACTTGTGAATGTGACCTTATTTGGAAATAGGATCTTTGCAGATAAAACCAGGTCATACTGGATTGACGTGACTCCTAATCTAATGAGTGCTGATGGTATAAGAAGAGAGAAATTTGAAGGTAGATAGATACACAGAGAGAAAACCATCTCCTTGTGAAGATGGAGACAAAGATTAGTGTTGGGGGTTTATCAGCCAGGGCATATCAAGAATTGTTTACAACTTACAGAAGCTAGGAAAATAGCATAGAACAGATTTTTCCTCACTGACTCCAGAAGGGGTAAACCCTGCCAACACTTTGGTTTTGAACTTCAATCCTCCAAAAATGTGAGATAATAAGTTTAAGTCACGCAGTTTGTGGTACTTTGTTATGGCAGCCCTAGGAAACAAATACGCAGTTTACATGGCTGTTAACTGTATGAATTTGAATTTGGTAATACTTAAGAGCCCTCAGTTCTTAACCACTTCTTTGTAATAGAAATCCATCTGACTAAGGCATTAAGACATTCACTGAACCAAAACAAGGAATGAGATCTTATGTTTTCTTTATATTTCTTCTCAATCACATTCTGATAATTTGGGAACAATTTTTTTCTACTTTTAATTAGATATAGGTAACAACATAAAACAATATAAGTAGTTAATAATAATTCTGAATCTATAAATATTTTGATATTTGCCTTATTTAATTAGATTCAAACCTTTAATATTTCTTATCCTATTGGAGTGAGCTGGACTGACACCATGATGGGAACAGCCTGAGATGTAGGAAATTTTTTAAATATGCAGTTTTTTTTTTCCTTCCTCTCTTTCTTCCCATCTCCTGACTTTCTTATAGTGCATGCTACGAAGAAAAACAAGGCTGCCGAAAGCTCATCGGTACCTTGCAAAAACTACCAGTTTTTCGAGGCTTGCAGAGTTCTAAGAACACGTCTGGAGGCTGACCATAGGTGCCAGCAAGGAATCAAAATCCTGAAGGACCCTAAGATAACCTCAAGGATGAGAATAGAAACCAGGTGAAGCCTTGACAAGGTTTTGCACCTGGCTTCTTAGATGGAGCCCTCATAGCTCACATCCCCCTTATCTGTCCCCCTCCTGCTTTTCACTTCCCACTTCCTCCTCCTTAAAAACCCCTCAGTAAATTTGAGGTTTGAGATGGCTTAGTCTGCTGTCTCCTTAGGCCTGAATAAAGCTGTATTACTATTTCACCAATAATTGACTTTGGGGTTGATTGTTTCTCTTTTGGTGTCAGGCAGCCAGACTTGGGTTTGGTAACAATCCCTTGGATTCTTTAAGATTAGGTAATTTCAGCAAGAACTCCTAAGCAAGGTACATGATTCAAAGTCTTTTGAGGTAGCCTCATAATGTGGAAAGTGCTAATCTTAAGTTAAATGGTAATTTGGAAATAAATAATTAATTCTTTCACTTAATGAAAATGTTTTTGTCCATAAATTTTGTTGAAGAATTTTAACTATGTAGCCAAAAAAATAGGCGATATATAAATAAATAGAAATATTTTTTATACAGTTTATATTCTAGTAAACAGGGACAACCATCGCTGCATACATTTCTAAATTCTTAAGAATTATGTTATTAGATTATTTTGGCTCTCAGCCTCAGTAACTCAATTATATAATCACTAAATTACTTTTACAACTATTTCTGTAAAAAAATTATACTGTTGCAAAATTAGCATTTGCAATTGTTCATTAATAACATCATTTGTGAAAATATTCTGCTCAAATAATTTAATTGTATGTTAGTTATAAAAAGCTATTAAAAATAAAACTAAAAAATATTTTTATGATTACATGAGAATGTAAGATACTTAAGAACAAATTTAGTAAAAAATGTACAAGATCTGTACAATAAAAATATTAATGAGTGAAATTAAAGAAGACCTAAATAAATGAAGAGGCATACTATGTTCATAAATTGCATTATTTGATATTTTTAATGTCTATTTTCTCCAAAAAGATTTGTATACTTATACTCTCAAAATCTCAGCAGACATTTTGTAAAAATTGATTAGATGTCCCAAATCATATAAAAATTGGAAAGGCCTAATATAGTTAAAACAATTTTGTAAAATAAGGAAGTTGAAGAACTTGACACTGTGTTTTCTAGACCTAATTTAGACTGAGAAAGTCATATAATTAATCAAAAACATTAAAAAAATCAATAACACTCAAAATGTTTTTGGGTGTAGATTAATATATATATATTTGACAATAAGTTGGATTAGAAAATTTGATCTTAAATTTGTGATTAATTTTTATTACTTAGAATCAAAATTTCATTTTTACTAATGAAAAATATGATTGTACATAATTAGAATCAAATTTATAAATGATTTTCAATGATGAAATTTCCACAAAAGCAAATAGAATTGTCAAAATCTGTCAAACATAATAAATTAACATAACTAAAATATCGAGATTATTCTAGTTATTTTGTTCAATCTATTTTTTGTATGTTAACAATATATATATTCTTTCAGCCCATGGGACTGGGTTGAGCAAAAGCAGTGATCAAGTGCTTATTGAGCACCAGAAACTGGATAGAATCCCCAGATTCAGATATGAAGAAGATGCACAATAAGTTTAGCTGTGGTTCATGGGGGGAGGGGGAGACATAAGGGAGAAAACAAAAATAAAATTGTGTTTCTTCTAAAAATACAGGTTCTAATACTACAGGTCAAGGAATAGGCAAGAGGAAATGTTTCCCTCTGCTTCCAGAGGTACTGGGGGAAAGAATAAATTATAGTCTGGTTCTATTCAAAGCATCTTTGTGAGTAGAGTATCTTCTGTCCTGGCAAGTATAGCATTATAGGCAAATTCTGAGTGAAATTTCTTTGTTAAGCACACTCACAAAACAGTTAATTGAGATCTGTAGCATATTAACATAGGGCTTATTTGACGGGGAGTATCCACGCAAAAGGGTTTTCTTTCATTTTCTCAGAAATCACAATTGAATTTAAGAAAACTGATTCTTGGACACTAAATGCTTCTCTCCCTAGTGGACAGGCATTGTTTATACTAGATTAGATGCTCATAGCTAGTTCATCAGAATGTACAGACATTAACAGAAAATCTGGCAGGGAAGGATACCGTGGACCAGAGAGAGAGAAACACCACCTAACAGTTGCAGCAGCAAGAGCCAGTGAGAATGCGTTTGTTCAGCACAACGAGCATACTTCCAGTAAAATTAATCTACAAATCGTGCCCGTGTTTATCCTAGTATTAGTATCTAAGCCCCACGTATTACAGTATTGTATAGAGAAACAAAGGGATTAAGATAAATCCTTAGGATATTTGACACATCTATGACATTATTGTAAAAATGACTATCTTCATATTTGTGATATGAAAGTCAAACACAAAGTAGAGTTGTCATCTTCTCCTATCATACAATATTTGTGAAGACTAGTGTCAGAAATAGGGCATTATGAAAAGTGCTCATTTATTTATTTATTTGCTTAATAATTAGCTCCTAATTTTAATTTATAACAGTGTGGTTAAACATGAATTTAAGTAAGTTTATTTTCTTAATCACTGGTATTATTTTTCATTACTAAATCTCATTCAACAATGTTTTCTATTATTTACAGTGAAATAGTAGTCTCCATTTTAAGTAGATATTGTACACAAACCAATAATCCCTGGAAATCAAAGAATTTTTGCACATCTTCCCTTGAGCCTTTTTTTACATCTTTATTAATAGAGTAACACTCTACTGCACAAATAGAACACCGACACAATTCAATTAAATTTGCATGTATGAACTTGATGTAAATAATATTAAATAAGTAATTAAACATTTCCAGATATGGTTTTATTAAACATTACTTCACTAAACAATGACTACCTGCTTGTAACAGTTTACCCTTTGAGCTTGTTTTTAATAATGTAAGTGGCTGAGAACACAGTCTTTGGATTCTCATACATACCTCGATTTGATTCCTAGCTCTGTTATAAATCGGCTGTGCAGTTTTTAGTAGTGTATTAAAATTTTTCAGGCTTCACCTTCCTACTCTAGAAAATGGAGATGATAATGCAGTAATATAGGGTCATTTGGAAAATTCAAGGAAATGTTTTATGCAAATCACTTAATATAGTATCTGGCACATAGTAACTACACAATAACTATCTGAACACATCTGTTATTAGAGATAAATCCTTATTCTTTTAGAATATATGGTACGTACAACTTACCAAGTAGCATTAGCTTTTTCATTGTTGTTATGCAAAGTGCAGTGCTGGTTAGGTAAGGTGAATGAAGAAAGCTTTCACATCACCTGTGCGCGTGGGACATTTTAGCACTCTCAGACTTGAAGCAACAGATCCACTGGTCACGGCCTGGGTTGTTTCTGTTTTTTTCACTTTTCCGCTTTGTTTACTCATATATGAAATCAGTGAGTTCTCTTGATTCTTAATATTTCAAACAAGCTGAAAATGTAGAATATATACATATATACACACACGCACACACACACATGCACATATATGCTTCTACTTTGGGAAAATTCTGTTTTAAAAAAATGTTTCTTATGATATGAAGTTTTGTAAATAAAGAAGGAAAAATAGGGCAATTGCCTTTCACTTTTAACTTTGATCATGTGGTTAAATTTGGTACTTAGCAGAGTAAAGAATAATCAGGTTTTCATTCAGTTTACTCAATAATCCAGGATCAGGGCAACAGTCCTTCAAAAATAATACTTTCTTTAGGTAGAAATGTATTTTGTTCTTTCTGTGAATAGATAAAAGCTGAGTAAACTCTTATGTGCCTTGCTATTCACATTGATCCTGTATCAAAGGGTTGATAAGAGCATGCAATACACCTAGAAGCAGGAAAGTATAATGTCCCACTTGGAGCAAATTCTTCCAGATACATACCTGTGGAGACATTGAAAGGAAAACTACATTCAGACCAGCAGAACAGGGGTACTGTGTGATGCCCTAAACAATTCCCCAGAGGTGTTTTTTTATCTTTTATTTGCAATAAGCTATACTAGTCTTTCTTTTATTTTTATAAGGATGTGTAACTTCCAAATGTATACGTACAAGTTATATAGTAGTTTTATGTTAAAAGAACATTAATTTTTCAGATTTTATCAGCACCACATTCTCCCAATAATTTTCAGATTTTAAACAATAACAAATTATGCAAATTTACGTAATGTAGAAAAGTATGAAATATTTAAATCAAATACAATATCTTTTTCAGAAGTGACAAAATGACAATTTAAAAACTCCTTAAGATGTTACATAATTTATGTAATTATAAAACAAATGCTTTGACACAATTGGTGTTATGCAATATATACTATTTTCGTCTTTTTTTTTTTGGTATTCTTTTCTTCTTTTAATTTAATGCTTTTTTTCCTCTTAGCATTATATTTTATGTATTTCTCATTATTTTTCAGAGATACAGTCTTAATGAGTAGCTACATAGCACTTCACTGAATAAATTATTGTCAGTAAAATTTTTTGGTTTTGGTACTTAGGTGTTTTAAAGACTTTTTTCCTTGTTTTTGCTATTTATACACCTACAGAGAGATCATTACATGCTTAGTCCCCAGTGACCTGTATGGTAAGGAGTGATAAGTATATATTTTCTGATATTAAACTATTCTCCAACTCCTGAACAAAAATATATTTGGTCCTTTTAAAATATGGAGTCAATGATAAAATCCTCTTTTATTGGATTTTTTGAGTTTGTCTACACAAAAACTCTACTTTGCAAGGCAGATTTTGTGTTTTTGTTACCAGATTGTTCCCTAAATTATTTAAAACCTACAGGCCTTAGCTATTAAGATGGTTTATGAGATTAGATTACAATACAACTTAAATTTGACACCAAATGTATGTGGTAAGTATAAGTGTGTTATTGGCTTATAGTGATTTTTACTGGAAGAACTTTTAGCCCTGATTTTGAAATCACTGTGAACCACAGAAAATGTGTTTCATCCCTTCTCTGACCCTGCAAGGATTTGGACTTCTTGAGAATTTATAGTGAGGCAGGATATATGCTTATCTGTCTGCAACATTTCCCATGTTCTGACCTATACAGCCTCACAATAAACCACATCCATTAGGATTGTCTAGAGTTTTTATGTAAAAACTTATATTCATTTAGAAGAAAATGAATCTGCTCTATCTCTGTTCTTAAAAGGGTAGCTTTCCTTCGAGTTTACGCAATCATGGTCAATTTTTATCAATTCATAGCTTTTGATTTATTTGTATTTTATATGAGAATGTTTGTTGTTATATTAGTATGAGACTTTTGTCTATAGGTTTATTTATTTTTTTCCATTTTCAGGTTTTCATGTGAAAGAATTAGAGTTTTACTAATTTTATGAAATGAATTGAAAAGGTATATTGTTTGTCCATTAGAAGAGATCAAATATCACATTTTTTTGGAAATTTCTATAAAGGTATATGTCTTAGCCTGTTTTTGCTCCTATAATAGAATACCTGTGACTGAGTTATTTATAAACAATGGAAATGTATTTCTCACAATCTTGAAGGCTGGGAAGTCCAAGATCAAGGCACCAGCAGGTCCGATATCCAGTGAGAACTGTTCTCCACTTCCAACAAGGTGCCATGCTGCTGTGTCCTTGCATAGCTGAAGATAGAAGGGCAAGGAGCGTGAGGGGCCATGAGAACTCGCCCTTTTATAACTAACCCATCCTCTAGATAATGACATTAATCCATTTATGAGGACAGAGCTCTCATAGCCTAATCAATTCTTAAAGGTCCACTTCTTAATACTTAATGCTGTTAAAATGGCAATTAAATTTTAACATGAGTTAGGAAGGGGACAAATATTCAAACCACAGTATTATAACGCTGTAGGTATTCACCTGTGGGATGCTTTTATCCAACAAATATAAGTTACAGAATGTACTCATGCTGATGTTCACAGCTCTGATTCACTAATTTTGACTGCTGTATAATCATAATTGTATGAACATCTTTAAAACTTATGCAAATGACCAAGCAGAACCCAAAGAGCTGGGACAGACTGTTTTGGGAACGATTCATGAAGACCGGGTTAAAAGCGAGTGTCAAGGTTCCTCACCACACATTTATCCCAGGGAAGCTCACAAAGATCTAACCAGGCCAGATATTAGACTCTAGAAAAGAACTAAGTCTTTTGGGCTCGGCCCTTATGTGCTGCATAGTTACAGCAATACCTGATTTTTTTCCTACCTTTCCTGTGATCAGAAACTAAGAAAAACATAGCAGTGTAACCTGATAGGAGCTTGCCTCTATCTTTATCCTTGTAGCTTAGTGTAATTAGTTGGGGTAGCAACCCTGCTGTGACTAGGAAACTTGAGTACAAGCCTTGAATTTGCAGCTGTATAAGACAGCAGTCTAGTGGAAAGATTCACCACATCAGTGTTTACAGTTGGGAAGGATCAACACATTCCCTGGTAAGAGCAAGGTTTTGGTCCAAACTTTGCAGTTAATAAGGACCCATTGCTTAAAGACTGTGAATAGCTATATTTCATGTAATATTAAAGTACATCACAGTTGTCCTGGAGAAAATTTAACTCTTACCTTTTCCCCACCCCTCTGATCCAAAAGTTGCCCTGTATTTTATCATCAACCTGTGCCATATCATCCGATAAGGATTTGCTGCAAGAATTTAATTGAAATTTCTACAGAAGGCATTTTAGGGAACGTTGAGAATGTCTACAGATTGCTAGATGGTCACGTGGGTTGCAGATCATTTTATCTAAAACAAAACCGAAAATGGCCACTTTTAAGATTAGTTCAGGAAGGCCCCATAACCAAAGTCCCAAAAGTATAATATTGCCAGTTTCAGAAGGTAAACAAAGAAAAGTCGAGTAAGGATACACAGCATTGTTCTCAATACACTTCAAATGATGGGAACCTCTATTTTATTTTTTTTAAGAAAGAACTACCTGGCATAGTTTGCTTATCCTCTGGTCCTAGTGTCAAAAGTTGATAGTCAGGCAAATACTAGCAGGTATAATTCAATAGACTTTGCTGTGAGACACCAGAAGAAAAATAGTGTTCTCAGACACTATTACACTTAATTGGGCTAAGATAAGTGGTGAGATCTTGATTAGATGGGCCAACAACCTGTCAAGAGATGAAGAGATAGCAGTGCTCCCAATCTGGTATCTGTGAGCCTTTGGCACAGGGTACAGTTCTATTTTCCCAACTACTTTAGAAAAGGAAAAGGATATTAAGTCGCATTCTACATCCCTGTAGTTGTTTTATTCTAGTCACCTCACACCTGTCAATTCCTTAACAATTAACAAACATAAAGCAGAAAGGGTCCCTACATATATTTGTAATCAAGACATAAACAGCATTAGGCAAATTGCCTACCCAGTTTGCCATGGAATGCCAATCATTCGACTAGCGTAATTTTTCTTTTATTTGGCTGTGCCAGACTTCTATTTTCCCCTTTAGCTTTAGCAGTGATAATGGGCATGGAAGAGTCACTTGATCCCATGTGGTATGGCCCAGTGTTGTGCTGCCTGGGCTAAAGACATTATTCCAACATTGTCCAGGCAAAACAACATTACTTTTCCATGACGACATTGTGATTTTAAAGCATCTTTTCTTCTTTAAGAACATATTTATTTTGTTTCTAGCTTTTGTTTTTACAACAAATACTATTAATATTATGTGAATGTATTCTAACATGCATGTTCTGGAGTTTCACTAAGGTATGTATCAAAGAATGAAATTGCCTTAAGCAATTAGATTCATGCTCACATTTTTTTTTTCAGAAATGAGTTGTATCAATATCTACAAAATGTATAAAGTTTCTATTGCTGTTCCTTCTTCTCAACACACTTTTTAATTTTTCCCACTTTGGTGAGTATAAAATACATTTTCTCACTTAATAAGGCTAAACATACCTTCACTTTTTCATTAGTCATTCATTTTACCACTGTTGTGAAATCCAAGTTCAAGTCTTTTGCTCATTTGCTAACTGCATTTTTTTATTGATTCACAAACTCTTTCCTAAAATAGAGAATGATGAAAAACTTCCTAGTTTACTTTAAGACACCAAAACCTGAAAAATAGGAAATTACAGACCAGTATCTTTCACTGACATGAATGCAAAAATCCTGAACACAATGCAAGCAAATAGAATCCAGAAATACATAAGAGTAACACACATCTTTACAAGACACAATTAAGAAGAAAAAACACATATTAACAGGCACAGAGAAAACATTTTACAAAAGGTGATAAAAACTGTTTATAAACCAGAAGGAGATTGAAACAGCTTCAATCTGACAAAATAAAATACATCTATGAAAATAGTATAACTACATTGTACTTAATGGTGAAAGGAATGAATGTTTTCAAAAATACGGTTCTCTCACTATTGCTACATATTACTGAAAATTTTAGCAAGAGCAATAAGAAAAAAATCAAAATTAAAAGAATTAAGTTTTGAAAGGAAGAAGTAAAACTGTCTTCCTCAGACCGTGTAATTACACGTTTTGAAAATTATATGGAATATACAACAATTTCTACTAGAATTAAGAAGTGAAGGCCAGCCCCGTGGTTCACTCGGAGAGTGCAGTGCTGGTAGCACCAAGGCCACAGGTTCGGATCCTATATAGGGACAGCCGGAGCGCTCACTGGCTGAGCGTGGTGTGGAACACACTGTGCTGAGGGTTGCGATCCCCTTGCTGACCAAAAAAAAAAAAAAAAAAAAGAAGTGAATTTAGTTTAGCAAAATGGAAAATTAATGCATAATACTCATTGTTAAGCCTATATGTGAGAAATTAATACTACAGACATGAAATAAAATACCATTTTGAAATAGCATCAAAAATAACATATGAAGAATAAATCTAGCAAGATATGTATAAGAGTTCTATACCAAAACTACAAAACATTGCAGAGAAAAGTTGAAAAAGACCTAAATAAATGGAAAGAAATATCGTTTACTAACTTCAAAATAAAATAAATAATAAATTGTATTTAATTGAAATTATCCCTCTCTGTTTTTGAAATATGCCATTCTTGTCCTAATGTTACATTACTTCTTTAAAGCCACAAAGAGGGCAAAACAAAAATATCCAAGAAGTCCGAATAGACACTGATATAAATAAGACAAAACAAACAAAACTTGAAAAAAGCCAGCATAATTAGTCATCTAATACAGGCCCATGGAAAGATTTATAGAAGAATGTTCACAGCAACATTATTTATAATAACTCAAAACAAAGCAAAATAAGTTTATCAAAGAATAATGGGAAAGCAAGATGTGCTATATTCACTCAGTGGTATACTTCTTAGCAACAGAAAGAAATGAACCACTAATACATGCAGCAATATGGCTGAATCTCAAAAGCATGTTGAGTGACACCAGCTAAACACAAAGGAGTACATCATGAGTTATTCTATTTATTTGATGTTCTAGTAAAGACAAAACTAATATATGGCTTAAAAAGTTAGAAAACAAATGGGATTATATTAAACTAAGAAGCTTCTGCACAGCAAAAGAAACAATGAACAGAGTGAAAAGACAACCAACAGAGTAGGAGAAAATATTTGCAAAATATACATCTGACAAGGGATTAATATCCAGAATATACAAGAAACTAAAACAACTTTATGGCATAAAAACAAGTAACCCAACTAAAAAATGGGCAAAGGAGCTAAATAGGCATTTCTCAAAGGAAGATATACGAATGGACAAAAGACACATGAAAAAATGCTCAACATCACTCAGTATTTGGCAAATGCAAATCAAAACCACTTTGTGATACCATCTCACTCCAGTTAGGATGACTAATATCCAAAAGACTGAGAATGATAAATGCTGGCGAGGTTGCAGAGAAAAAGGAGCTTTCATACACTGTTGGTGGGACTGCAAAATGGTGCAGCCTTATGGAAAATGCTTTGGAGGTACCTCAAACAATTACAGATAGTATTACCATATGATCCAGCTATTCCACTGCTGGGAATATACCCAGAGGAATGGAAATCATCAAGTCGAAGAGATACTTGTATTCCAATGTTTATTGCAGCTCTATTTACAATAGCCAATAGTTGGAACCAGCTCAAATGTCCATCAATAGATGAGTGGATAAGGAAACTGTGGTTTATCTACACAGTGGAATTCTACTCTGTTATAAAAAAGAATGAAATACCATCATTGCAGCAACATGGATGGACTTAGAAAAAATTATATTAAGTGAAATAAGTCAGGCACAGAAAGAGAAATACCACATGTTCTCACTTATTTGTGGGAGCTAAAAATAAATAAATAAATCTATGCCGAAGCCTTAGTTTCAAGAATCTGAAGTAAATCAAGCCGTGTACATCTCTTGGTCAAATGGGAGAGGGAGCAGTGGGGAAGAAGACACAAAATCACAACAATTCCTTGAACTTGTTAAGACAAGTGAACAGATATGATGTTGATGGGTGGGAGTGGGGAGAGGAAGGGGGAAACAGGAGCCCGTAGAGGGACACGAAAATCAACTACATTGTATATTGATAAATTAAAATAAAAAAAATAAATTTAAAAAAGAGGTTTAGAATTTGGAAAGGAACACAAGGAAATTTTCTGTAGTAATAAAAACATTCTTTTTCTTGTTTGGGGTTGTAGTTAAAACTTATTGAACTAAATACTTAAGATAAATGCATTTTACAGAGTTTAAAGTGTATATAAACCTTACATCCAAAAATGTGCATGCCAAACTATTCCCTAGGGGATCTCTTACTTATTTGCAAAAGCTAACATAAAAAATTACCAAGCTTTATCTTATCGCTAATTTTTCCGGATAATATGCAGAATCAGATATTCTCTTCAAAAGGGGTCTTTATTTTTTTAAGCAGTACATTTACAGACAATGTAAATTTAAGAGAAGATGATACATTTAAAATAAGTCTTCACATACATATTTTCACATAAATATTTTCATGTAAATATTTTCACATAAATATTTATAATTAGTTTTCATATAAGAGGGGTCTTCCAAAAATTCACGGAAGGATTTGTAGTTTCTTTTAATTCCATTTTCAGAAAACTTTTAAAGTACCCTTGTACATATTTTGATGTACACTATTTTACAAATATCAAAACACATTAAGTTATTTTTGTGATAATTTTGTTCTCTTCTATTTAAACTTGAAAATCTATCTTTGATCTAAGAATTCTGGATGAGGTCTGTGATTAATGTTTTGTCACTGGGTAAGTTGCTGGGATACAGCTACTGTTTTTAAAAATTACCACCACCTGGAAACACCCATGTCACTATTTTGGTGCTGAATAAACATTACATTTCTAAATGCCTAGGATAGTGGTATCTGTGAACTGAATGCATTATTTTATACTTCTTTACTTTTGAAAGTCTTCTCTAGTACCCTAATAATCTTCATGTAATCTTTATGTTTCACTTCTCTGTATTGTACCTGCATCTCTGACTCAGAACAGTTTCTGGGGACTATCACACATATTTTGGGATGAGAAAGATTTATTGAACACATACTGCAGGCTAAACATCAAATAAATCATGAAGAACATCACTATGTTTTCTTCATTTCTCCGTAAACCTTTAAGTCATTACTCCTCAAATCACTGAAATCTTCTGATATTCTATGCAAGGATGACCTTTTCTTCCCTTCTGCACACACTTTATCAGTCCAATTGACAGTTTCCTCAAATATGCCTGCATGTATTGGGAAAAGCATGTGTAACATATAGGCGTAGCTTTGTGCATGTGCATAGCACTATGTTTTCTAAATAGAAACTTGGCAAGTAAAATACATTTGACTGACTGATTGGCAGACCAAAAACTACTCTTAAATCTCTGGAAAGGAGTATTCTCCAGTCTAATAGCTTTATTTCTCTCATTCCCAACATATGGAGGGAGACCACTACACAAGTTTCATCTCATCAAAAATCAAAATCCAATATTTGGTTTAAAGCCTCTTTGCTTATGATTCAGTGTTTTTTAGAGAAAAAAAATTTTTTTAAGTATTCTGTAAAAGCTAATCACTGAATTCTGTGATCTATCAGAACTTATTTACGAATGATTCTGAAACTTTAGAAACTCACTCAAGGCAGCTCATTGGATAAAAGTTTTCTATTTGTTTTTGGGAATTGCAACTTCACTCCTGAGGATATGAACTCCAGCTGTCATACGCATGTGATTAATTGGATTCCTTTCCAGCCATTAAGGACACCCCACTATGTTTCTATGTTTTCTGGCAAAAAATAAAAGTTAGCTTAACACAACATCTTGGCAAAAGATTGCTGGCATAGGACAGCAAAACACATGCAAATTGCCAAAAAAAAAAAAAAAATGTATAAAACCAGTTCCAAAAACAGCAGGTGCAAAGCCAAATTTACATTACCAGGTCCTGTAATATACACAAACATAAGTACAAAAGTTTAAATACTTGCCTAACTTAATATTATTCTAGATCTAGGTTTAGATTCTCTTGTTTCATTTTCTCTGAGAGTAATAACTTTTCTTTTAAAACGTGGAATAAAATATTTCTGTTTCTAAATATTAATGCAAAGGTACATAATAACAGCAACATACAGTGTGTCAATGGTGCATATGCGTGATTTATTTTACAAATAAATTATGCTAATTGTACATGTTCATCAATATTCCTTTTAAGCAAAGTTTTTGTTATGGTCATATTTATTTGTTTGCTTACTTTATTGACATGTTAAGGGATGGGAAGTAATACTGTAGTTGGATTTTCTATCTATTCTAATCTCAGCAAATTTACCATTTATATAGACATCAACCTCAGAATTAGAAGGATTGCTTTACTTCTTATTACCCATCATTCAGTTGTTAAATTTGTGTAGTTGATTCTGCCCTTTTAATATTGCTCATATACTCTTCATGAATATTGCCTACTTAAGGTCTTAATGAGCTCACTAGAAATTGAGTTTGTCTCTCAAGCATTCTCTTTGCCTCAATTTTTTTCAATCCGTTTCCCACAGATGGTAGGATATCTTTTCCAACACTAAATTATGTCTGTGCCTTACTTAAAACAGCTTTCCATTGTCTGCATAATTAAATTCAACCTACTTACTATGACATGAAAACCTTTATGTTCTTACCATTCCATGCTTTTGAACACTTACGTGATAAGTTTACGCTTCCACTTGTCTCTTTTGTGTATCAAAACAACTTTTAGAAGCAAGAATGTACCAAACTAATGCTTGTTTAGAAAATAAGGCTTCTTGAGACTTTCTTGCTCACCATTAATTTCCAGTGCATGTCTGCAATCTTTTTTGAGCCATCTAGAGAGAAACCTCCATGGCTCCTATATGCTTTTGTATGCATTTAATTTCACCATGAAATGTATAAAACCTGAGTACTTTTAGATGTTCTTTTTACATCTAATTCCCAATTTTAGACTGTAAATTCCTTGATAGAATAACTTTCTCTTTGAATCCCTAGAGAATATTTATTCATGAAATAAATCATGCCTTTTAACTTTACTGGGCCTTTTGAATTCTAAAGCTTAGTCCATGATTTCTGACCACAGCTGACCAACTCCTGCCTAGATGAAAAATTAAAAGTCTATAATCCAAAAATTATTGACAAACCAACAGTATGAAGTCTCTCACAAACAACATCCTCAAATAGTAGAATTTATAACCCAAACAGTTCATGAAATACAGTAAAATAGTTACTATCTTAGGGTACTAAATTTTAATTAGGTTGTTATACCGTACTGGGCAACCAAAATTCCTTATATTCATATAAACTTTCATAGCTGTGTTGGAAAATCATTTAACACTATCTACTGAAGTTGAATTTGTGTGACGATTATTCAACATTTCCACTCCTTGGTGTATACCTAAGAGAAATGTGTGTGTATTTATAACCGCATTTGTTGAAACAGTCAAAAAATAGAAGCAATTCAAATGTCTAACAACAAGAGTAGATAGCAAAGTGTGTTATATTCATAAAATATAATATCAGCAGTAAAAATGGACAAAATGCAGCCACACACGGATGTGGATGAGTCTTGCAAGCATGGATAAACCAAGCAAAAGAGAAAGAAGCCAGACATGCCATGATACACACCATATGACTCCATTAAAAACAAACAAACAAAAATTTAAAAAGCACAAAAAACAAAGACATCGAATAGAATTCCAGAGTAATCCACTTTGTGAAGGAAGCAGGACATAGTAATTTGGACACAAACATACATTAACTTGGTACTGTTCTATTTCTATATTGGTGTGCTCATTGTGTTTTAGTACATTGGGCTCTCTACTTAGGATTTGTGCATCTTCTATGTGTATGTTTTACTCCCTCAAAAGACTTAAGAACAGGAGAGCATTTCTGATTTTATTCTCAGAAAGACTCAAATGCATATTGCATCTGTGTTTCTAGAATTAAACAATCACCCAGAAGAAATACTTTGAGATGAAAGTTGAAAAACATGGGAAATTTGATTCTCAAATAAAATGAAATAAAACAAAGTAATCCTTTTGATGTGCTGTTTTATTTGGTTTGCTAATATTTTGTTGAGGATTTTTGCATCGGTGCTCATCAGGGATATTGGCCTGTAGTTTTCTTTTTTTGCTGTGTCCTTTTCTGGTTTTGGTGTAAGGATACTGCTGGTTTTATAGAATGAATTTAGAAGAACTTCCACTTCAATTTTTGAGAATAATTTGAGAAGAATTGGTATTAGCTATGTTAAGTGGAATAAGCCAGGCACAGAAAGACAAATACTGCATGATCTCACATCATATATGCAATCTAAAAAAGTTGACGTCATAGAAGTAGAGAGTAAAATGGTTACCAGAGGCTGGGAAGAGGAATGGACAAGGATCGATGAGAGGCTGATCAATGGATACAGAGTTACAGTTAGATAGGAGAAAAAAGTTCTAGTGTTCGATTGCAAGGAAGTAAGGTGATTATAGTTAACAATGATATATTGCATATTTCAAAATAGCTAGCAGAGAGAATTTTAAATGTTCTTAACACAAAGAAATGATAAATGTTTAAGGTGACAGATATGCTAATTGCTTTTATTTGATGATTACACATTGTATAGATGTATTGAAATGTTACACCATACCCCATACATATGTACAACTATTATGTATCAATTAAAAATTTTAAAGAATATAAGGAACAGGTAGGATATTACAAATAATGCTATCAGAAAGGTAGAAGAAAATTCTCTAAGAGTGAATGCTGTTTTCTTCCAAAGACTTTTGTTTTGTACTTCTAATTATCAAAGGCAAATGGAACTTCTGGAAAAAAAGACTAATAAGTTTTATGCCCAATTTGCCACTCCTGTGCAAAGTATTCAAGAAGGTGTTCTCAGAGTGTCACAATAGTCGTACTGAAAAAACATTGTACTCTTAAATGTACTTTGGCCTATCAAAATATAGATCAATTTGAAGAGGTAGTGAAGAGGTAGTGACTGAACAAATATTCAAACGGATAGATAAAAAATAATGAAATGACCTAAATTAAAGTTGTCTGAATAATAATAGTGAATATACTTAAGAAATGATGCAAGTAAAAAGTTAGTATGAAAAAATCGGTTAATAACTGAGCAAATATTTTCTAAACATGCATCAGTTAGAAAGATAGGACAAATCATACATAAGAAATTAAAAGTAAGAGGTAAGAAAAATAATGCTATGTTATTTTAATAGATGAGTCTCAGGTTCATATATACAAATATAACTTTCATTTAAAAATTAAAGAGAAGTTAATTCAAGTGTATTTCATAGGGGCATGATATTAGATTATTAGATTACTTCCAAGAAAGCTTTTATTCCCTCAGAAAACTTTAGCTAAATTTTTTCAAAGAGATGGGATGCTTTTTAAAATTAACAAATTATTTAGAAAGTACGAAAAGTGAATTTCTTAATGAATACAAATGCCTAGGTCAAATTAAATACTAGTAGTTTGAACATTAACACGACTTTAAACAAAGGTTAATTTTTGGAGTAGAAATGTATTTTTGGAGTAGAAATCTTAATTATTATTTTAAAACATATTCTTTTTTGTCAATATAGCATTTATCAACAAAAAATGTTACAGCCTAGTGATAAAGAAATCATGTTCTGGAGTCTGCCAGACTTTGTTCAAATTCCAGCCTTCTTAGACAGCTACTATATGACCTAAGTAAGTCTCATTAGTCAACCTTTCTGTATCTTAGTTTTTAATTTATAAAATGAGTTAATCATAAGACTAATTCCATTATATTGTTGTGAAGATTAAATGAGACACTATAATTAAAGCATGAGGGTCATGCTAAAACTAAATTTCCTACTATTAGAGTGATTTCAGACAATACTGAACTGAAAATGCTCTCCAATCTAGTGTAAGGAAGAATAGAGCTTACTATTCATAAGAGGAAAAGAACTTAGGACATATTCTTTTTAGACCATATAAGGACTTTGCCTCAAGTGTATATAACAGAGACTATCAATGCAGTGAATTAGTTTAGTCAATTACACAGTTCTAAAAGCTTACCAAGTGAAACAAGCAATAATCACGGTGCCTTTCCTGACATCATAAGATACTGATATACTTTAAGACAGACAGTTCTTAATTATGCTGACATCTCTTATACTATTTTGAATTTCCTACTTCAAGTGCGTTGCCCAAAATGCTTAGTATGATGCTAGGAAGTCAAATGATAGAGGACCATTGTCACATGCACATAAGCTGGGTTAAGGCTTGTTCCTAGTAGCGGACAAGCTCATGTCTATTATAAATGATCATGCGAAGTATTTCTGAGATGTGGGGAGAGAAGACCAGGAGAACGTACAGACTCATAAAGAACAATAAGAAATTTACGGATGTCATCAAACTTGTATTTGAAAATTATTATATTTTTACTGTAGAATAGGGAAGAGCAACAGAATGAGGCTGGGGGTGCGGGATGGAGAATAGGCCCCTTAGAAGAGAAAGGACAACCAAGCATTTCTAAAGAGAAATATAAATTAGAGGATAAAGTTTAATTTCAGAAATTCTGTTGGTTAAATCACTCTTTGTAAAATATTTGCAGACCAAATCTTCTTTTAAGATATTATTTCTACCGATAAAGATCTTTCAAGCTCGTAAATGTCTTATATATGAAACTGTGATACACAACCGTTTTATAAGTTGAGACTGTCTACAAACTGCCAGGAAATTTTAAATAGCAATGAATCCAGCTTGCTCACACAGTAAGAAGCTGTTTTTTTAGTTCTTTTAATTAGAGTGCAGGTTGCTCCCTTGATAATTAATATTATAGATAATACTTGTATTTGGAAAGCCGTAATGAATTTCTGATGACATTTAAGAACATGGGATCTTGGGAGTAGTCAACCTCAGCCAGAAAGCCAAAACTGTGTATCTATAAGTAGATTAACATCATTTTATGTGTTCTTCATAACATTATTACTAACAAGCAGTAAAACCTTATTAGTGATTCAGAGTGTATGAAAATTTTAGAAGATTTTATGATTCTATATAACATAGTCACATTTATGGTTTATTTACTTTTGTACAAGTGTTTGCCAAAGTGCTGTTCATTTACACTTTTAAATTATGCACCAAATACTATTTGCCATCAAAAAAAAAAGACTAAGTTAAGCTAATGCTGGCAAAAGATGTTTTCTCTTTATTCTTTCTCAGAAGAGTAAAGAGTTTTTTCATCATTCTATTGCCTCCAAAATTAAACACTAGGCCATAAATATACCCAATTACATTAAACCTGGAGAAGAAAGTAGTCAACACAGAAATCATGATGTAGAAAATAACCTCACCCTTTCCTCAAGAATGATAATCTCAAGACCTATTTGATCTTAAGGATGATGAATGACTTGCTTTCCTCATTCAAGACTTTGTTTTAGAGATCTGTCCATGGTTACACTTTCAAATTTATGCAAAATTCATTTATTTTACTTTCCACATTGTATTTAGCATGAATATAAAGCAATACCTGTATTCATTTTCCTATTATTAGACATTTATATTGTTCCCAATTTTTCTCTGATTCTATCTCTGATAGAGACTCTATCTGTGTGGGCATCTTAACACATTATCTGAACACATATCTCTGGTATAAATGTGTAGAAATTTGTCTAGATAGAAAATACCTTTAGAAACAGATGTTCAGAGCCTCCTACTGCTCGTTAAAGTAGTTGTAACAACTTCACATATGACCTGTAGTTACTTTTCTGCTTACTTATATTCTGAAAAACCTTGGTATTGTTAAGCCTTGGTATTGTCCTCAATAAAAATCATGCAATTGTATTACATTGTTCATTCAATTAACATTTTTATTATAGTGACATAGATATTTTTATTTGCGTTTTTAATGGCAGTTTGCTTTTCATATCCTGGAAGTTGCACACTTGTAATATGAATCTGGTTATTGCATTCTTTGTCATTTTTTGTTGATTTGTAGAAATATTGTATGCATTGTATACTGATTTTATGCATTGAAAATCTCCTGTGTATATCTAATCATGTGACTTCATTTATACCATCTTGTGGTTCTTTGATATTGCCTTTCCATATGCATCTTTAGAATCAGTTTGTCTAGTTACAGAAGCAATCATAGTAAAATGGGGAAAAATGGGAAATGATCACTCATGTTCCCGTAAATCATAGAGACAATTTGGTATCATTTGCTCTGAATATTACAAGACAGCTATACTAAGAAAACAGGAAAGAGGCCAGATAAAAAGTATTTTTCAAGCCACACATATCTCCGTTGCTGTTCAATTAAGGTGATTTTTTTTCAATAAAATAGACCAATATGGTTGATTATGTAAACATAATGCCATTAAAAAACTTTAATTATGATACTTTGAAAAAAAGCTCTGAATAGGCAGCTAAATGAATAATATTGCACTCCAAGTGCTTCTTAGTTCTGGGTAAACAGTTTGTGATATATATTTTTAAAGTACACATTTAAAAATGAACAATCAGTTATTTGAAAACTACCTGAATTTAGAAGTCCCAAAGTTCATTAACCAAGAAATATTCCTAAGTTAACATTAGCAAAATAAGTCCAGTTTTATTCTAACATGTATAGTCTATAGCACAGTTTACTGTTTTTATTTATTCTAATATAACAAATACAATCACCATAAGAGAGATGTCATACATGAAAACTCGAAAGCTAGAAGGGGGAAAACAATGCAACGAAAATCGGGTTTTGGAAGAGAAGCCGGTTTGCATCAGTTATGTGCAATTGAACCAGTTCTATAATCAAAGTATAATAAACCCTAGGAGTCCAGTCTTGATTATCTGTGAGTTAGTGATGTGTGAGATGGGATATTCAAGATGGTAATGTTAAGTGTAACCCCCTGATAAAAGCCAAGATCGATCACTCACAAGGAGTTTCTAGTGATTTAAAGGATAATAAAATCTCACTATGGAATTCTAGCATAGTAAGGCACACTATATAGCTATTTTGCTATATACTGTCAATGATATTTGCAGTGGAGTTATCCAATTTCAAATATTATCAACTGTGTACATAGTAGTTTTATTCTGTTCTTACAATGTCACTTGGAACCTCTATGTTGGAGATTATTTTGGCCGGGGACCCTGTGTATTGTCATACAGATGGTGCCCAAAGCTGCCCAACTGAGGAAGAAAGTGATGAAATTCAGCCCATCATGTTGGCCAAGGCTGTATCCTGGAACATGGCTTCCTATACTAGAAAGAGGTATCTTTTTATAATTCCATAAAAATGACATCTGAGCTACAGCTGGCATGATTTAGTTTTTTCCATCGTCAACATGATATCACAATCTTTATATTGCTAATCAAGTATTAAAAGTCAGTAGTATAGAGACAAGTTGCCTGTGAAGTCTAGGCTACCCGAACTCTGTCACTATAAGTTAATTAGCACCCTCAGGAACAGTTTGTCATCTGAAAAATGCCAGCTCACCCAACCTCCCAGGTCACATTTCTAACTAATTTCTATGTAGGTTAATCTTGATATTCCATCACTGGCACAATCCAGTACTGTATAAGCAAAACTGAATTTATTACCTATCCACTCCAAACTGCTCCTCCTCTTATTCTTTTATTTAAATGATCACATTTCATATCAAATAGCTTTTTACTCCATGAGCATTACTTGCTCTTTCCTCTCACATCCATTTGATATTTTACCAGAACACAATTATCTCTTAGTGCCTCCTCCTTCTAATTCATTATACACTTGAGCACTACTTACATATTTCATAGATAGCTCCGGTTTTATCATTTCCCAGGTCAAACACCTTTAATATCTCTTTATTCTCAACGCAATTACTTTTAAACTCTTGCCTTGGTATTCAAAGTCATTCATAAACTGTCCTACCACGTTAAACTGTACTTTGCAGGATTTACCCCACACAGACTATTTTCCCATATATGACTGATGTGGTAAATGGCTTAATGAAAATGTTTACTGTCAATACACTCTTCTGAATTCCCAGTATCCTTCAAGCACTTTTTAAAAAATTACTTTTTGAGATAAAATACACATGCATTTCAACAATGTAAAGTGTACAATTCATTGGTGTTTAGTATAGTCAGAGTAGTGCAACTACGACCACACTCACTTTTGGAATATTTTCATCACAACAAAAATAAACCCTAAATGCATTATCAGTCTCTCCTCATTTCTCCCTAATTCTTCAGTCCTAGAAACTAATATATCCTATCTCTCTATAGATTTGTCTATTTTGTGCACTTCAAATAAATAGAAAAACTTAGTATGTGGTCTTTGCAACTGGCTTTCTACACTTAGCATAATGTTTTGAAGGTTCCATTCATGTTGTAGTCCTTCATTTCTTTTTTATTGCTGAATAATATTCCATTATCTGATTATACTTCGTTTTATTTATCTATTTATTTGCCTAAACATTTGAGTTGCTACCACTTTTTGCTATTATGAATAATGCGTCTAAAAATAAATCTGTAAACATTTTTGGGTACATACATGTTGTCATTTCTCTTGAATGTATATCTAGGAATGGGATTGGTGGGTCATATGGTAATTATAGGTTGAAACTTTTGAGGGCTGACTGTTTTTCAAACTCTGTACCATTTCAAGTTCCCCTCAGCAGTGTATGAGGGTCCCAGCACTTCCATATACTTGTTAGCATGTCATTATCTGACATTTTGATTATAGTCATTCTAGTGGGTGGGAGGTAGTGTATCACTGTGGTTTTAATTTTCATTTCCCTAACGGTTAATGATGTTGAACATCTAAATGTGCTTATTGAACATTTACCTACCTTTCTGGAAAAATGTCTACTGAGATCCTTTGCTCATTTTTTAATTGAGCTATTTTTCTTCTTATCATTTAGTTGTGAGAATTCTTATTTTAAATACAAGTCCTTTATTAGATAAATGATTTGCAAATACTTTATTATTTCGTGGTTTGTCTTTTCGCTTTGTGATAGTGTCCAATTTATATTTTTTTGCCTAACACAATTATGAAGATTTACTCATAAATATTTTTCTAACAGCTTTGCAGTTTGGCTCTTGCATTTTAGCTGTGTGACTTATTTTGTATTCATGGTTGTGCATGGTGTGAGGAAAAGATCCGACTTTATCTGTTTGCATGTGTATATACTGTTTGCCCCAGAACAATTTGTTGAAAAACTTATATTTCCCCATTAAATTTTCCTAAAACTTTGACAAAAATCAATTGACCATAAATGGATGGTATATTTCTGAACTATCAATTCTATTTCATTTATCTATGTGTTTAATCTTAAGCTTGTTTGACACAGTCTTCATTACTGTTGCTTTATAGTAAGGTTTGAAACTGGGACACATGAGTTCTCCAACTTCATTCTTCTTTTTTAATATTACTTTAGCTGTTCTTGATTCCTTGTATTTCCACATAAATTTCAGGATTAGGACTGTCATTTTATGCAAAGAAGCTAGAGAAAATTCTTTTACAAGTTGTGCTAAATCTTTACATCAATGTGGGGAGGATTGTCATTTTAACAAGGTTAAGTCTTTTGATCCATGGACATGGGGTGTCTTTCAATTTACGTCTTCTTTTAAAAAACGCTTTGCATTTTTCAGAGTATAAGCTTTGCCTTTATTTTGTTACATTTATCTCTAAGTATTTTATTACTTTTGATGATTTTGAAATATAATTGTTTGCTTAATTTCAATTTTGGATTGTTCTTTGCTATTGTATAAAAATACAATCGATTTTTATATATTGATCTTCTGTCCTGCAACCTTGCTGAGCTCAATTTACTAATTCTAATAAATTTTTAGTGGATACTTTAGTAATTTTTATATATAAGATTATGTTATATGCAGGCAAACATAATTTTACTTCTTCCTTTCCAATCTGAATGATTTGTGTTTTCTTTCTTAATTTTCCTGGCTGGAACATCCAGTAAACTGTTGAAAGAAGTGATAAAAGTAGACATCATTTCTTGTTCCTGCCTTTGGAGAAAACATTTCACTGCTTAACTATAAAGCATAACATTAATTGTGGGATTTTCTTAGATTCCCCATATCAGGCTAGGGAAATTTCCTTATATTTCTAGTTTGTTGAGTGCTTTTTTATTATGAAGAGGTATTGGATATTGTCAGATTTTTTTCTGTATCTATTGAGATGATCATGTGTTTTTCTGTCCATTACACTATTGATAAGTGATATTATGTTAATTGATTTTCATATGTCACACCAATGTTGTATTCCTAGATAAATTCTACATAGTCATAGTGTGTATTTTTTTTTCATAATTTGCTGGATTTGGATTATTAGAAATCCAAATTATTGAGGAATTATTTATTTATTTATTGAGGATTTTAAATCTATATTTATAAGATATATTAGTCTGTTGATTTCTTTTCTTCCACTGTCATTGTCTGGTTTTGGTATCAGAATAATATTGGCCTTATAGAATGAGTTGGGCTTATTCTCTCCTCTTCAGTTTTTGGAAGTGTTTGTAAAAAACAACTGTATTAAATATTATTTAAATGTTTGGTAGCAATTGACAGTGAATTAATTTGGACCTGCATTTTTATTTCATGAATAGTTTTGATTACCAACTTTATTTCTTTACTTCTTATAGGTCCATTCAGATTGTGTATTTCTTCTTGAGTCAGTTTGGTAGTTTCTTTCTATGATTTGTCCATTTCGACTAAATTAACTAATTCACTACCATACCATCATTCATATTATTCATATTACTCTCTTATAGTCTGTTTTTTTTTTCTTGTAGCAATGTTCCCTCTTTTGTTCTTGATTTTGATAATTTGAATCATCTTTCTTTTCAATCGGTCATTCTCACTAAAGGTTTGTCAGCTTTATTAAACTTAGTTCTAAGAACCAACTTTTGATTTCTTTGATTTTGTCTCTCATTTTCCTATTGTCTTAGTAGTTAATTCCCACTCTTTTGGGGAAAAAAATATATATATATATTCCCTCCCTTCTATTTGCTTTAGGTTTAGTTTGTTACTGCAGTTCTCATCACACTCTGGCCAGCAGGTAGGATGGAGGTGTGAGAAGGTAAGGGAGGACATGCAGATTTGTTTATAAGTCACAATTGATAAGTCATACTTACCTTTTTTTGGTTACTTAATATGTCTAGCTATGATTACATAAGCTTTAAAGGGGACTGAGAAATGTAATCTCTAGTTTGGCAGTTAGGTACCATGGTAAAATTTTGAGATTACATTACTAGAGAAGCAGAATAAGAACCTTCGTAGATAATATAAAGGAAGGTAAAAAAAAAAAAAAAATACTAGAAATATTTGAGCAAGTGAAAGTTGAGAAGAATGTGTTTTTCCTGACATGGGTAAAAAGTACTAGAATATGTTGCATAGGAGGAAAAATAACCAGATATAAAAATATAGTGGAAAAAGGCAAGATGTTAATTTTTCTGGGAGTGAGCATATTATTGCAGGAAAATAGATAAGATAAATATTTAAGAGGTACAATTTATTGGACTTGTGACAATTACTGTAATTTACCAACTACATAAATTATATTAAATGATTATATTAAATGAGTAAGCCTACAGCTAAACAGCTAAGGATAATGTACATAGTTGAAAGAACTATTGTAAGCCTAAAACTGCTTGAAATATTGATTAAAATACTAGATAGTATTTATTCTATCCTAATTAATATTTGTTGTTCTATGTGTGTTTTTGCCATATAAAACTGCTTATACCCTGCAATTCTCACATGAAAAGAAATGACAATTAGGGAGTTTCCCTTATTTCAAACCAGAAACCATCTTTATTGAAATGACTGCATTATTTCTACTTATTTTTGTTTGCTAGATGAATTCTAAATACTGCACTCTGTTAGGGCATAGCTCTTTAAAAAATAAGTCAAAAATTGGCAATACATATACAATTTCTCCTACTTAAATTTATTATTTTCATTCATTTTATGTTACTCTTCTTGCTCATTTGTATCTCTTTGTTTATGAAATATCCTTAAAACTTCCTATTCCACATATTCTTCCATTAGAAATTTAATTTAAGGTTTTTATATGTTAAAACAGATATTTTTGTTTGTTAAAAACTGTAAACTTTCATTTTAGTTTTTAGATTATCTTAAATTAATAGTGTCCTTACATTTTGAGATATTAATGAATAATTATATGAGCAAAATCAGATAAAATGCTTATGAGGTCAGGAGTGGAATGTGAGGAATTGTTACGGGTTTGTCAGTATATGTGTAGAATAGTGTTCTAACCTTTCAGGAGGAGAAAAAAAGAAAGAGGTAGATATGATAGATATGTTTGCCTCTGGGCTGAAGAGGCTTCTACCCCCACCTGCACATACATAGAGCACATAGTACAGTGGAATCCTTTTTTAAGTGATTTTTTTCTTCTTCATTAGCATCCAGTCATGTTTGTGCACTTAGGAATACCATCGTGTATTCACAGATTTCTCAAGTAGATGCTGCTTTATTTGAATGCAGTTCCTTGTATCACAAGTAGGATAGAAATACACCTCTTTTCTTGATCTTCCATAGTATCTGGTTCTCACCTCCTGCTTTATTGATTCTGAGACAGAATAGTAGAATTTTGGTAGTGGTGGTTTCCATATGCTGCCACAGAAGGTTTTCTTTTCCAGTACCTTATAAAGCACTGAGTTCTTTTCTTAAATCATTTTTACCTACATTATACCTTAAAAATGTTCAAAATTATGGGGGTGACTATTATGGGGATGATATTCTTCCCTGGTTACACCACAGTTACAAAATATCTTGTCATCTTACTATTAATTTCAAAGGTGGGAATCGTTAAATGTTCTCATATCAACACTTAGAAATAGAGACTCTTCAATCAAGAAATCAAAGTAAAATTGTTTACTAAAAACCTACCTTTAAAACCTTCATTTGAAGTATTACCTATTTTATAAGTTATCATTTGTGTTTCAAAATACATGTAGATTATCTCCTCCACAGATTTAGTTTTTCACTCCTGTGTAGGTTGAGTTGTTTAATTTTCTATATTTAAATCATTTTGATATTTTAATGGACTGTATCTTGCTTATTCTTCTATCTCATAATTTTTTTGGTTGAACTTAAATGATTATTTTTACATAAAAATTTTAGATTTATCTTACTTACTTCCCCCAAAACATGTAGAGAAATTCTCTGAATGAAATATCAATCAAATTTTGGTAGAAAATAAACCAGAAGAACAGATGCTAGAAAACAATGGAAAGTATCTTAAAAATATAAGAAACAAATATTGAAACGAGAATTTTATACCCAGCGAAATATTATTTAATACTACTGGAAAACACCAATATTTTCAAATGTACAAATGTTAAGAAAAGTTTATTTCATATAGATAAGTATTTTGCTAAAGTAATAGCTAATAATTGTGCTTCACCAAGAAGAAAAATGAACTCAAATGAAAAGTGTGAAATATAAAATGAATTAGTGAGCATATTAGAAAAATATCATAAATATGAATTTTTAATTAGAAAATAAAAAGGACAATAAGCATTATTTACATTTTGATGTGATGCAATATGAGCTACAAAGCAACGTCTATTAATAGGTCTTGAATTCAAGTCTTTCTACTTAAATAACAGTGTTTTAAAAATGCAATATACAGTGCAATAAGCTAAATGACAGCATGGAGAAGAAATAAGATTAATCCAAAGATGAACATTCTGTAGTATAACTAGCTTGATTTCTTCAATAAGCCAATATATGATAAACAAAGTACCATTCAAGATTAATTGACTAAAGAGACATAACAATCTAATAAAACTTCAGTACTTGATTGAATCCTGATTCAAATAAAAAATTGTATAAGACAGGTATGTGTGTGATGGCATTGTGATTATGTAGGAAAACATCCTTATATTTTAGAGATGAATGCTAATACTTTATTTAATTGGCTTTAAATAATTTGATAAAATAAAAATTAACTTATTACACATGGCAAAATGTTGAGCTTATAAAAGCCTTGTAGTATTTTACTATTCTTTGATTTTATGTATGTTTAAAAATATTCATAATACCAAAAGTATGTGAGGTATATGTGCATGTATGTTTTTGGGTGTGTGCGTGTGTGTGCATTCAGTAAAATACAATGCAGGCTATCTTAAAAGAAAAGAATAGAGTGCGATGCATTATTTAGAACATATTTAAAAGGCAAAAATTATAAAAGCCTAGTTTAAAAGTGTATAAAGGACTTGTTCTGATTTTTAAAATGATAAACAATACAGTAGAACAATGAGCAAAGGATATGACTAGGAAATTCACAGAAGAGTAGTTTAGAATAACCAATAAAAGTATGTAAAGAATATCAACATCACCAGCAAGCAGAAAATGGTACATTTGAATAAAATATATGTTTATAGTTTAAATGGAAGCAAATTAAAAGAAACAACAATTTCTTATTTCATTGAGAGGGAGAATGTCACTCTTTTACAGTGATGGGGCCATGTTAAGCCCAATAGTCATGTTGGAGGGAGATATGAGAGTATCTAATCAAATTGCTAAAGCAAATATATCCTCATTTCTACTGCAAGCTATATGAAATGGAACTTTTTAAAAAAATTTTAACAAAAAGTTATGTAAAAGAATTTTCATTGCATCATTGTTAATAATAAAAATTTGAAGCTATGCAAATGAATATCAGTACAGGATTTAATGTTATGCAATAGTTAAAATATAAAAAAATATATAAAATAGATAAAATTATATTTCCATATATCGACTATGGATATAGAATAAAATAATTTTGAGAGGAAAAGCAAGCTTTATCAATGATATATTGTTTCAATACAAAAATGAACACAAAGAATTTATGTGTTTTATTTATTTTTTATCTGTTTGTTTGTTTATTTATTTATTATGAATATTCATGAGATACAAAGCTGATTGCCCCCCCTTCTGCCCATGATGTGGGGGCCAGATTCATACTGGAGGCATATCCATTACCAGAAATTACTTTTGTACCCTTTGTCCCCTCCCAATGATCCCCCAACCTCCCTCCCTTTCCCCTTCTCCCCTCAATTTCAATTTGTAGCCCTAGGAATGTTCCCACTCTCTGTGGGACCATGGCACTGCTGTGGTCTCTTTCCTTCCTTCCTTTCTCTCTTAGCTCCCACATATGAGTGAGCACCTGTGGTATTTATCCCTCTGTGCTTTGCTTGTTTCACTCAACATAAGTTTCTCTAGGTTCATCCATGTTGTTGCAAATGGAAGTATTTCATTCTTATTTATGGCAGAGTAGTATTCCATTTATATGTCTTTAACATGCATGTATATAAATCTAATAAAATTGATTGTAAAGATATGCATCAAACCCATGACAATGTGAGTAAAGTGACTTGTTCAGGAATAGATGAAGTGGGGAAGTATAAGATGATGTGAGCTTCTTTAAGAAAAGGTTACAATTAAATAGATAGTTCTTTTAAAAAGAAGTCTGGAAATAGATATAAAAAAGTGTAAATTTTTAAAAATTAAAAAATGTGAGATAATGAATGCCACATAGTATACAATGAATGTGAATTAAGATAATAAATGCTGCTATTTCTATATTATAGAATAATATACAGCCATGAATATTAAGTGAAAATATAGTGATATTAGAAATTGCTCACAATGTTATGTTACATGAAAGATTATGTTGTTGATTTCAATGGCATGACCCTAAGCATGAAAAAAATGGCATCTGAATATGAACAAATACTTACACAGAGAAACACAGTGTATAATCCCACAACAAAAATCAATCATGTGTGATCTTAAGGAAACATATTAAAAGTGTATGTTATACAATGAGTTATGATGGGACTTGGTATCAGGAGATAATTTTAGACTCAACTCCAATATTATTATTATATTTCTAACTTTTAATTTTAAGGTAATTTCAGCACGCTGATAGAGGACAATTTTTGTCCCCAGACTGAAGACTTCGTACAAACACTTAGGACTTCTTACAGCTGAACAACTATGCATTCTGCTGAATTACATTAGCCATATTCTTTGCTTCAGTTAGGACTGTGGAAAACAGAATAAAAATTTTCCTAGAGCCTTTTCAGATACTCACTTATATGTAGTTTATGCCTTCACATTTTAAAGTGCAATCAAATGAGGAAAAATAAGAGGTCTGGATAATACAGCATATTAGTGAAGATTTGAATTATTCAAGCAATATATGAATGAATCAATAACCTATTCATTAATGGATCAATAAACATTTGAACAAGATATAGTAAAATTTTCTCTACACATTTGAAGCAAGTTTGTATACCCCTTAATTATAAATGTTATGTACAATTTCTTATGAGTTACTGAATAACATATACACCAAAACCTTGAACATTATTCCACAAGACATTAAATATAAGTAGGTCTTTATGTAAACATTATAGTACGAAAAGTTTGAACAAGGGGATTGGACTTTCTAAGCTTTGCATGAGCAGGAAGGGAGTTTGGACTAAATGATTTTAAAAATCTCATAATCTGAAATGTATCTTGTATGCTAGTTCTCTTCAAAGAGTATGCAATAAAAAGGGGAAAGACTAGAAATAAAGATACAAGATTGCAAAAGTTCTACAGTATACATACGTAGGTATCTTCTCAGACCTTGAAACACTGTATTTATTATATTAATTTACTTAGTTTGCAAAAGCATTTTCCTATTCAATCCACAACATTGGATCCCCACAGCCAAAATTGCACATAGGTCCAACTTCACAGTAATTGGACTAGTGAATAACACCTTACGCAAGCTGTTTTTTCTTTCCCATAAAACATTGGAATTGGCAAGGGAGACCATTAGTCTGGCTCTGTTGATGGTCAGATATATAACCTATAAATTCAAGTTCCTAGTAAAAATGTGATTTCTCATGAGCAAGGAATAGAGAAAGCTTGGCTTTGAAATGAAAGAATGCATAGCAGAAAGAAATCAACAGGATAGACTAAGTCATTTGTAAAAGTCTACTCATTTCTGGTCCCTGTTCATTCTCAAGGGAACCATCACTATATTTCAGCTGTAATATTGCAGGAAACAGCCATGTGTGCTCATACCAAATTCTGCTTTTGAACATAAGATAGCTCAAGTTAGTTTTAGTTAGTTGCAACTCTAATCTAATGGGTCCAAGTTCTATCTATGAGAAATTGCCAAATCAATGATTTTAAGGAAACATCCCTAAATGCTCTTAAAATGCTATACTCAAAAGATACAGTGAGAGAAGATAACAAGCATGAAGTCTGCTCTATAAATGAGTCAAAAAACAAACAAACAAAACAAAATACCATCAATTAAGATTCTAATACAAACTTGTTAAAGCACAGAATATTCCATTTTTCTTATTTCATCTCTCTGCTAAGCCATTCTTAGATCCTCAGTTTTAATAGGGTTATTATAATAAGGCTTAGATAAAAATGTTCCTTCTCAGAGACCTAGTCTGTTTTTGTTCTTGCCTTCTTTGTATCCTTTGATTCTCGGTGATTAATAATGGTGTCACTAAGTTCCTTGGATGAAGACTGGCAACATTAACCAGAGTATACCTGTGAAACAGTCTGAACCAGCGCATGCAATAAATCATGGCTATGGCTTAGGCAAGACTAAAAATTCTCTCCTTATGCGAGGGGGGTTCTTTCGAAGAGAGAAGGCAAAACTTAAAGAAGGTCTGAACTCCACTCTTGGAGGTGACTGATATTTTCTGCTTTGTTATTAATTGGGTGTATCTTCTTTTAAATACAAACCTCTCAATTATTGTTATTTAAGAATTTTTTTGGGTTTTCAGAAGGGCACTTAAAAATACAGAATTTTAGAATATTATAACAAAAAAGAAACTTAGATGTAAATTAATCCATAATTTCCTTTCACAGGTTAATAGAAAGTTTCTTCCCCAAGGTCAAATAGAAAATGAGTCATAAAGTTAGAGCTTAAATTTGGTTCTGGTAACTCTTTGTACTACTCTTTTACTTTTTAAAAATACCTTTTGTTTTCTAAAAATACTTTTACTTTTTAAAAATGCTATTTAAAAATACCTTAATACCTTTCAATTATAAATAATAATTTATTACTAAATAAATAATTTATTAACTTAATAACCAGCTTAGATCACCATTTTAAAAGGGCTTTATGGTTTAATTAATGTGATAATTTTTGAGGTTACCATAAAGGACTAACATGGTCATAGTCCTCAAGGACAAAGGGGTGTATAGAAAGATTGGAGGTACAAATGCAAATACCTACTACATAGAGCAATATGTAGTATCATAAGAAGATTAATAATGTAATGGAGAAATACAAATATGGCTTGTAACTTCAGAAGGAAACTTTATAAAAGAGGTAACATTTGCTGAATTGTGTTATATGTCATACATGTTTGGGTTTGCAAAGTAGAGAAGGAAACATACTTCTTATTAACTGGTATCAATATTTGAGCATCCTCTGTGGAACCAAAATTATCTTAAGTACTTTACTCACTCTGTTCATCTATCCATCCACCTACTAATCTATGTATCTATCCACTTACCTACCTACCTATCTAACTCCCTGTAACAAAATCAGAAGAGAAATTTGTCAACTTGTGTCAATTTTTTAAAGTAGAATTGAGGGGAAAAGACCCTAAAAATAAATATTTGTTACAATTGCACAGTTAGTAAATGGAAAAAAAAAAACATAATTCAAGTCCATGATTGCCTGATTCTTTTCTTGTAGAGTTGGAAGCCAAATTATGAAAATTTTATTGTGTTTTCTTAAGGTTTTCCTAAAATTTCCTCATTTTCTTGTATTCATGTTCCATGTGACAAGCCTAAGCATACAATAATTTATAAAGAGTTAACAAAAAAGAAAGTTAATAGTGTCAAGTAATTTTCCAGCTGCTTTATTCACATATAAATGTTATTGTACATGAAATAAAATGATAATAGTCAGATCCAGGGATGAGTGTGAGGTGTTGTATTGAAGACTGTGGCTCTAATATTTGGCACTACTATCTGCAAAAGTTTGTGTAGACTTTCGTACGCTGAAAAGCACAGTGCTCTCAGGTGATATCAACATTTAGTAAAAAAGTTTATGTATTCAACTACTTCTAAGATTTCCCTCATTAAAAAAAAGGGGGGGGTTACTTCACATTTTAAATGTTGACTACATAAAAATTCATAAATCTGTGTCCAGTCTCTCTTCTGATAGAACACCTTCCCCTCCACCACCATCAAATTCCTCCTATCTGTGGTATTCATTTTTAATATTTCTTGTGTAAATTTATTCTGGACATTTGAACAGTTTAGTTACAAACATAAAAATATTTCATTATGATGGGCTTCTTTATTAAAAAATACTTATAGTGATTCAAACAATTTGTATTATAAGGTGTGGTATGGAGGTTGAGAAAGAAGAAAAATGAAATGGGTACTGTGCTGCATAAATAATTTGATACATATGAAAGTGAACATTTCATTGGAATTAAAGCACATACATTAATTTTATGGCCCTCGATTTCCTGGAGTTAAAGCTTTCAACATCCTCTGGACTGGTTGGGTAGGAAAACACTAACAGAGCACAAAAAGAGTCATTAAGAGCCATACACAAAAATTTGAACTGACATCAGCCATTAGGTGGAAGATGTTAACTGAATAATTAATTGACTGGCTTAACCAAATATTGATACTCAGTCTCACTAATGCCCAATGAAACACTTGTAGATCAGTGTAGGTATGAACAAAAGAGAAGACAAATATGACAGCACTAGTTGTTTTTATAGATGACTTTGTCTTTGAGGTAATAAAGCATCATTTACATTATGAATTAGAAAATATCTTGCATTATCCTTAAGAGTATCTTATTTCTTGTATTTTGCAATTTCTTTCTGCTTTCCTGGGGGCATGATGTGCCTTATTAATATCAATAAATTCCCTCTAAATTGGACAGAAGTTCTGTTTTGGTCTGCTCAATTTTTTGTTTACTTTTCTCCTGCAAGAAGACACTGTCTGGGATTAGGACAAGCATCATTTTATTGCATTTCAGTCTCCTTTATATCCTTAGTTTCAATAAATATGATTTCTTATCCCTATTTTCATTGTTTTAGAATAAAACTTATATTTTTGAAGAAATTTTATTTAAATAGAACATATCTTAGTCAATTATAACATATATATTCTTTTCTTCTTTACTAAACTAATTTTCCAACCTGTAACACTTCATTACAATTCCAAGTATCCTGGGTGAGCTTTTCGCTATGATTCATTTTAATTTAATTTTCATTCATTTGTATCTAACAGACCTGTTGCAAAGATTGAAGAAATCAATAAAAGGAAGAAAAACTTCCTGATAGTTATTAAATGATAGAAAATTTTTACATAAGTTAATCTTTACGCTAAACTCATAAAATAAAAAATATTACCCTCATTAAAAATTTTAAAACATAGGCTTACGTACATAGTGCCATTCTAATATAACAAATTATCATTATTATTATTATTCTACTAGAAATTTGATTTCTATTGGATAAATGGAATATACGGTGTATAAATATATAGTTATTCAATTCCCTCATATCCCCTGCTAATCATTCTCCTCCATGTCTTTGTTATGCTGTATATGCACTTAACATCTGTCACACAGATTTTCTACTCGATTGAAGTGGATAGTAGATAGCACTTCAAAATTATATTGCCTTAGACTCAGAAATTGCTATTGCTCTTGTGCTCTGTAAGGGAAATCCCATTATTTTGTCATTTTTTCTCTTCAAAGATTGCCTACCGTTCATATCATTGGATTCTTATGTTTGTTGACAAAAGTTTCTATGAGCCTGCCAGAATCACACACCTATAAAGTATGACATTCCTTACTCTGTCACAAGTATTAAAAGGGTGCCTTGATGGTAGACATTTAGGCTACTTATAGTTTATCAATTTTACTAATAGTAATGCAATATGCACAATTTTGTATCTCCTAAGTGATAATATCTGTGAGGATAAATATTAGATTTTAAATTGTGAAATTAAAGGTATATTCTTTATTATAGAGAGATGTCCACAACTTTTGCACTAAAAATTGGTCTAATCTATACTCATAACATGTGTAAAGGGAAACACCTGATATTCTATGCCTTTTTCAACTGTGATTTTTATTTATTTTTTATAATAACAGCTTGTTGTCAATTACACGGGGAGAAGAAATACAGAATAATCAGAAGAGTAAATTGCTTACAACAGTCCTTACACAAAAGAATTTGGCTATATGAAGGAGCAGCTTGGAGTACACCTTCCACTTAGCCAAAGGGGTATAAACGCTTGCCTATAATTTAAAATAAAAAAGGTCATCCTTCTAACTTTTCTTGTTTTTTATAAGAGTTCTGATTGAACTCTACTTCTATTAACAATGGAGGCAGTTTATCAACAAGTAAACTCTGCTGAGGGGAAAATATCATGTATTTCTTCTCAAGTGGAATTTGGATACCAAAGTAATCAGAATATTGACTCTGGAGCCAGTCTGCCTGATTCTGAATCCTGACTTCACCATCTATGGTGTGGCCCGTGGCAAGATAGTTAACTGCTCTGAGGCTCATTTCCTTATCTTTAAAAGGGAATAATGATAATACCTATATCATAAGACTTTTTGTAAGGATTAAAGGAGCATGTAGTGTTCTTAGAACACTGCTTTGTATGAACATTAGCTGGTAATTTTATTTTAATATGGTGCATTAAAATAATTCTAAACATATTGTATTAAATCATAACTGTACTAATCAATAGATAAATGTTTATTGTTGTCACACTTTGTGACAAAAATCACCCATAGAAAAGAAAGCATTATATATTTAAAATTATAAATTTATTATATTATATATATTTACTCCTTTTGAAGAATGTATAGCTTATTAGAGGACACAAGTCTTATATACATAAATTTTGTCTGACAAAATGTAGCACACGGTATTGCCATATTTATGGCCCAGGAAATAGTCTGGGAAAACACAGCATTACCAGATAGCAGTGGAAAGGGCATGGTAGAAAGACAATGTTTTCATGAAATGTGAAACTAAACTAAACTAAACCTGTGAATAACTAAACTTTTAAAAGCAAATTAGTATTTGTAAATTTAAATTCTATTATTTGTTAAGTAAAAGTATGGGGCTATAAATTATCCAAGAGTCCTTCCCAGCTCTAAAATTCATTCATTTTAAATCTATGAACAAACTCTGCAGAATAATGAGAATTAAAATGAACAGGCAAAATGAGGTGATAGCTGTACAGGAGAAGGGATTAAATTGAGTATTCACATTGAGGTTCAAGGGGGAGTTATTTTCTAGAAAACTGTGCTGCATAGTCACATTTACTTTCACTGTGCTTGTTATTATTTTCGTGTATTTATCACTAAAGATGTGCTGGGTTTTACATTAAAGGGTTTTATTTTTAGCTAATAGCTTTCTTTAACCATATAATCACAATTTCTAATAGCTAATTTTAATATAGTTTGCCATCTTATGAACTGTCACAGTGGCTTCTTTGATGCTTATTTTCTTAGGAATTAAATACAGTTTCAAGGTCTGTAAATGAGATAATCTGAAGTATTATAAGAACTATCCTATTCAAAAAGGATGAGTTTTTATGACAAGCAGAACTAGGACAATCAAGTGGGTCTCAGACTTTTACTTGTAAATCAGGGTGTCATTGCTCATTTAATAGTGTAATGGATATTAGTTACACATTGTGGCTGCTCAGCATTTTTTACATAGCTTTCCTGTGCGTAGGGGATTTATCATATTGTGAATCTTACCTCTAACAAGTAGGAGCCAGTATGTGACCTTGATTACCCTAATCAGATGAACCCTCCCAAAATTGCAGGTAGCAATCTGAGGAAAGAGGCTTTATAGACTCCATATCCTGGGAAAGGCTCTGAAGTAGATCAGGCATCTGGCTTTAGCAGTAGCAGTGAAAAAGGCACCGGTGATGGGATCACAGGCTTTTCCTCTCTACCACCAGTTGAGGTATAAATTACAGAATAGCAACATTATGAGAGAAATTCATAAAGTGTAGATGAACATCTCTCAGACCATAATTAATAAAATGTTAGAGTGATAACTTTTGGACAGCAGGCACTCGTATTCTCACTTCTAACAGAAACAGTACTCTGTATTAGAAGAGCACATTTTTAAAAATGTTATCTATGTAAAAATGTTTGGTATTTTGGGACAGTAAAAAGCAAAGACTGAACTGGACACATATCATTATTTTTTGCTGTTGATCTGTATTCTCCCACTAAAAACCCTCCCTAGGAAGTTAGTTCCTTTAGTGTGAAATTGTTAACCTTGTATATGCTGGGACTAGGCAGTCTCCTGGCTGTGCCCGCCTTTCAGCTAATTACCCCGATAGTTGCTCCAAGGATCATCTGTTAACCTTGATTGGGGTTACTCGGAGATTGTAGTTTTGCCATCTCTGCCATTGTTTTAACGTAATTTACTCTAGCACAGGTTAGGCTTTTGTTTCCTACTACCTTTGTTAATCTGATCCCATTTGCTTTCTGTCTTTAAGAATTTCTTACAATATCTGGTCTACTGAGCCTATATTTTCTTATTTTTAAGGTATTATGGGCTTATTTTTCAAAAATACATAATCTTGTTTTTGAGTCATTTGGGGTTTGAGAAGAGGTAAACATGTATGTTCAATCTAACTTTAGTTCTAAATATATTGTACCAAATTCAAAGATAATATCTACTCTAAAATATTGGCTTTTGTGAATGCTTTTTCAGGCTATCTCTTCTTGTACTAAATATTTTCTGCTTTTTTAGACTTTAGTTTATGTACACTTACTCTAGAAAGCCATAGGAGTCCCTGAAAGCAGAATTAGTAGTTTAACCCTTGTTACTGCAGAATTTCCTATACCTAACCTTACTACAACATCTGCCATATTCTGTTTTAATTGACTTTTTTACTGTTTTTTTTTCTACCACCAGATTTTAATCTCCTTGAGAAGAATAACTAGTTCATATTCATCATAGTAACTTGAATGCTTGTCATTTGATAGACACTGACTGGATTAGAGGAATAAATTGTTGCATTGATAAATTGATTTTTAAAAGTTTTTGTTCAAATAAAATTATCCTGTTGTGATTGCCATGGGGATGCAACACTGGGATCTTCCTTCAAGAGAGAACTTCTTGATGAGCTAAGAAGAGTACAGTTAGCTGACTGGCTCCAACTTCTATACCTTCAGGATAAGTTTCAGTTTATGAGCTGAACACAATTCTTCTTTGGCAGGCTGTAGCCAAGGACTAAGCATAATGTGCAAACTATGGCAATACAAGATTCCTCTACTCGGCCATCTTTGATCCAGAGCACCTATAAGGTTGTCTGATAAACTTTCAGATCTATACCATGGTCTGAAGCTCTGCCCAATCCTATTCCACTTCCTTTTGCTTTCATGGGAGTCACAGTGGGAGTGTATTTGTGCATTTCTGTTGCTTACAACAAAATAATTGGAACTGGGTAATTTATAAGAAAACAGCATTTATTGCTCACAGTTTCAGAGGCTGGGAAGTCCAAAGTCCAGGGAACACATCTGGTGAGTGTCTTCTTTAGTTGTGGCTTTACAGCAATGCAGGGGTCTCACATGACAGAAAATGGTGGAACAGAGAGAGAGAGAGAGAGAGACTCTCACATGCTCTCCTTTTAAAACCCTCAGAACCACGCCCCTGACCACCATTATTAACCCATTCACTACAGCAGAGTCCTACAATCTAATCACCTCTTCAAGGCCCCTCCTTTTGATTACCGTAATGGGATCTCCCACCCTCGACAGTCACCGTGGGAATTAAGCTTCTAATATATGAACGCTGGAGACACAATTCAATCAATCCACAGCAGGGTAGAGAGTTTATCCTGCTCAGTTGTGCTTCCTCCCCTTTTATCTTTCACCCTAGTGAATTGCTTATACTACTGACTCCTACTCTGCATCTGCTTCCTGAAGGACCAATGACAAAGCTTCTTACTTAAAAGAAAATTTAAAAAATTGTAAACAACACAAGAACATAAAATATTTTTAAGTCCAAAAATGAATTCAAATGCCTGTCAAATGCTCAGTTTTGAACTGATAATCACCTTTCACTTGCCACTCCTCAGTCAGCCTTCTGCTTCAAGTTTCAAATGTTTAGAGATTTAACCATGTTTATTTTCTTCAATATAGGTTTTTCTAATAGAATAAGAATTACATCCACTCTTCTATGAATTTTATCTAAGGGCAACATTTTTATATTTTTAGCATGGATATATTATTTTGTTGTGGTTCTAAATTAATTTTTCAGCCCTTTTCTGATATATGTGTAGTGTCACATTAATACTTACATTTACATTTTTCAGCAGCATTGACAATTGCTCTATTATTACAGCTATAATTCTTGTGTTCCTGTTCTGCAGAGGATTTCACTCCATGAGTCAAAACTTAGTGCCTAACTGTAGTCTCTGTAATTGAATCCATTCTTATTACAAACTCTAAAAGTGAGAGTTCTAAAGCACAATTCATTTAACTCTTGAGATACAGTGATTCCAGGGAAAAAACCAAACCAAATCAAATAAAATATTATCAAGGTATCGTTCAGCATACTGTCAAGGTCATTGTCATTTTAAGACAGTATCTGTCTTTCTCCTCTTCTTCTTCCTTCATTCTTCTATTTGCTTTCCTGCCCTTCTTTAAAAATGTAGCCCAATAACTACTAAGTTAGGCAAGGAAAAATGTTGAGTGGTATGAAGCAGGTGTCCACGTATGAGAGCTGTTCCTCCTGGAGTTTCCAAACCCAAGTGTGTTGAGGAGAATATCTGCTTCTGTGTGTGTGTTGGGGGGGGGGGGTGAGAACAAAAGGGTGTCAGGGAATGAATTTGTGTGTATGTGTATATACCATAATGGGAACCACAAGTTTTTCCCTATCAAAAAAAGGAGTTATAAATATGAAAAAGGAGAAAATAAAAAATGAACTTTGTAGATTAGATTTGGAATTGGAGTATTGGTGTGAACTTAAGATTTTGCATAGGTAGATATAGACAGACAAGTAGGATGGTATGTCAAAAAGTTCACAGAAAGATTCATATTCCACTTTTACATGAACTTTTTGAAGTACCCTCATATACAGATGCAAATATACAGACACACACATACATATATAGATACATACATACCCTAGCTCTGTCAACCAAGAGATCCTTCGAGCTGTACCTCAGCAATAAGCAATTCTTACACCAATATCACAAGCAATTCTTACCCCAATATCTTGCTTTCTAATTAAATGCCCCACTAGAGGAAAGCAAGGCTCCTTAGAGAAGTATCTATTTTCAGGGATATGGATGTTCAAGCACAAGATGAGCCTGGAATTTATGTGTGTGCCACAAAATTAAGAAGTGTTCAAAAAATAATGGAGACATATGAAAAAGACACAGAAGCCAGCTTAAAGCTGATCCCACTGGCCAAATTACACATCAAAATAATGATAGTAAAAGTGTATAGTTTCTAATCTTTGAATAAAATAGAAATCTATGAGTCTATACTTACATGAAAGAATAAACAAATAATTTAAAAGTTTGACAGAGAATATTTACATAGCCTGAAAGTATTTTCCTACAAAATAATCATTAATCACAAAAGAGAAACAAAGTATCTTTTACAATGGATAATTCTGTGAGATATCACTTTGATCCAAAGGGATATATAATGGACAAATCAAAATTGCACATCATAAGAAAAGAAATTTAACAGAAAAAATACTATGAAAAAGTGAAAGCCTGATATTTATTTTTATACCACGTGAACTTTATTTTTTTCTCAAAATTTTGTGGTATCAATTGCAAATTAGAGTAATGTTATCCTCAACTACATAACAAAACTGTTTTCAGCCTAAAAACCAGACTTTTATAAAAATAGTTTTTAAAAAAACTTATGTAAGTACCACTCACTTTCAATAATTCATTGGAGGAGAGTTATATGAGAAGCGATTATCTTAAAGAGCTGCGGCATATTTAAACAAAGGTGGAATGATAATTATACATAAGGAAAAACTAGTCTGCTCCAAGGATGGTCTTAATTTTAAGACTTCCTTTTTACATTTAAGAATTAGTGGAGAAAAATAAGAAAGGTAAAAAGGAATAGAGGACATTGCACATAGAGAAGGAGATAAGGATTCTGGCCAATATCCATGATCTTCGATATGAGTTAATGTATGCAAATAGTTTATACAATTTTATACTCTAATTGAGAAAATAAGTTATAATATTGACAGACATACAGAAAACATTTGCTGCATGCATTATAAAATGGATCTCTATCCCTAAGAAGAGAACTATTAGAAAAAAAATGTCAAGAACAAATGCATAGAAGCGAAAAGACAATTGACTTATAGAACCAAGAAACTATGCTCAGGCTTACTGTAGGAGGGTACTTCAAAAAAGTTCATGGATTGTTTCTTCTGTGGTGCAGCAGCTTTTTAGTTTGATATAATCCAATTTGTTTATTTTTTTCTTTTGTTGCTTATACCTTTGAGGTCTTATTCATAATGTCTTTGCCCAGAATTACATCCTGAAGTGTTTCCTCTGTTTTTTTTCTAGGAGTTTTATAGTTTCAGGTCTTACACTTAAATCTTTAATCCATTTTGAGTTTATTTTGGTATATGGCAAGATGTATGGGTCTAGTTTCGTTCTTCTACACATGGGTATACAGTTTTCCTAGCACCATTTACTGAAGAGGCTGTCCTTTCCTCAATGTATGTTCTTGGTGCCTTTGTCAAAGATCAGTTGGCTAAGTATGTGGGCTGATTTCTGGTTTCTCATTTTGTTCCACTGGTCCGTGTTTCTGTTTTTATGCTAGTGCCATGCTGTTTTGTTTACTATAGTTTTGTAGTATAGTTTGAAATCAGGTGGTGTAACATCTCTGGTTTAATTTAATTTATTTATTTAACTTTTTTGCTCAAGATTGCTTTGCCTATTTGAGGTCTTTTGTTGCTCTATATGAATGTTAGGATTGCTTTCTTTCTATTTCTGTGAAGAATATCCTTGGTATTTTGATGGGGATTGTATTGACTCTGTAGGTCACTTTGGGTAGTATGGGAATTTTCAGAACACTAATTCTTCTAGTCCTTGAACATGGAATGTTTTTCCATCTTTTGGTGTCTTTTTTAATTTCATTCAGCAGTGTTTTGTAGTTCTCATTGTAGAGATCTATTACATCCTTGGTTAAATTTATTCCTCGGTATTTTATTCTTTGATAGCTGTTGTAAATGAACTTGTTTTCTTGATTTCTTCTTTCTGCTAGTTTGTTGTTGGTGTATAAAAATGCTATTAATTTTTGAGTATTGATTTGGTATCCTGAAACTTTACTGAATTTGTTTACCAGCTCCTGGAGTTCTTTGGTAGAGTTTTAGGTTTTTCTATACACAGAATCATGTCTTCGGCAAACAGGGACACTTTGACTTTGTGTTTTCCAATCTGGATGCCCCTTATTTCTTTCTCTTGCCTGATTGCTCTGGCTAGTACTTTCAATACTATGTTGAATAGGAGTGGCAAGAACAGGCATCCTTGTCTTGTTTCTGATGATGCTGATGTTGGTGGTGGGTTTATCAGATATATATTTACTGTGTTGAGATACTTTCCTTCTATATCTAGTTTGTGGAGAATCTTTATCATGAAATGTATGTTGAATTTTGTCCAATGCTTTTTCTGGATCTGTGGAGATAATCATATGGTTTTTGTCCTTTTTTGGTTGATGTGATGTATCATATTTATTGATTTGTGTATGTTGAATCATTCTTGCATCCGTGGGATGAATTCCTCTTCATCATTGTATATAATGTTTTTAATGTGCTGTTGTATTCTGTTTGCTAATACCTTGTTGAGGATTTTTGCATCTATGCTCATCAAGAACATTGGCCTTTAGCTTTCTTTTGTTACTGTGTCTTTGCCTGATTTAGGTATCAGGATGATGTTGGCTTCACAAAATAAGTTTGGGAGAATGGCCTCTGTTTAAATTTTTTGCAATAATTTGAAAAGGATTGGTGTTAATTCTTCTTTAAAGGTTTGGTAGAATTCAGCAGTGAAGCCATCTGGTCCTGGGCAATTCTTTGTTAGGAGACTGCTGATTACTGCTTCAATCTTGTTGTTCAGTATTGGTCTGTTCAGATTTTGTATTTCTTGGTTCAGTCTTGGTAGTCTGTTGTGTCCTGAAATTTATCCATTTCCTCCAGATTTTCAAATTTGTTGTCATAGTAATCTTTAATGATTCTAATGAAAAGACAACCTAAAGAATAGGAGAAAATATTTGCAAACTATATATCTCACAAGGGATTAATATCCAGCATATGCAAGGAACTCAAACAACTTAACAGTGTAAAAAACAAAACAAAACAATGCAAAACAAAAAAACCCCCAGATAATCCAGTTGTAAAATAGGCGAAGTAGCTGAATAGACATTTCTCAAAGGAAGACATACAAATGGGAGCACATAGATAGGACTGGATATAGTGATTGCTAAATGTCAGAGGCAGCTTTCTGGGAGATGAAAAGTTCTTTCTTAATTGGGTTTCTAGTTATATGGATAACATATCTACATACTGGATTAGTGAGTTTTATTTTGCTATAACAGAAATACCTGAGAATTGGTAATTTATAAAGAACAGAGGTTTATGTGGCTTACAATTCTGGGACAGCTGCATCTGGCACAGGCCTCAGGCTGCTTCCACTCATAGCAGAAAGTGGCAGGCAGCAGGCAGGTACAAGCAGATCACATGGAGAGAGGAAGCAAGACAGAGAGAAAGAAGGTGCCATCATCTTTCAAATTACCAGCTCTTGTGGGACCAAACAGAGCGAGAACTCACTCAATAATCCCCCCACCTAAGGAGAGTATTAATTCATTCATGAGGGATCCACCCCCGTTACTCAAACAGCTTCCAACACTGTCACATTTAGCTATTTTTAGCTTTCTAGTGCATATCTCATCAGGTGTATATTTAGAGAAAAACAAGGAGTTCAGCTGCCTTGTTTTCAATCCCAAGTCAGAAACCATCTCTAAATTCTGACAATGTGGCTAGACTTGAAGATCAATTAAGAAAAGGATTTTAGTTATCTTGGGCATTACTTAAATATCTGTACCCACGACACTGTTTGTCTAGGGACTGATAGGCTATTTGTTAATATTATTGAATGGATGGATGGAAGGATGGATGCATGGATGAAGTGGTTAAATCAGAAAGAATGCAGGTGGGTGCTATGTACTTAGATGTACACATATTTCTACTGCAATCATGGCCATAATTTCCCAAAATTCTATTTTTTATATCAGTCTCGCACCCTGACCCAATCTAATATTTTATTATTTATCACATCACATTTTAGTTTGCTAAACTTTATTATTATCACAATTTCTAATTTTTCCATGTGTTATTTTAACTCTGTGCAACAAGGAGAAAACCACAATTCAATTCATTTTTGTATACTGAATACTAGTAGAAAATAAGAATTAAATTGTTAATTATTAAATGGATTGATGAATACCCTTAGTACAGAAAGTATATTAGGCAGTGATGGCCATTTCCAGAAATAAAAGACTCCTGTAATCTTTGGTCACAATGGACCAAAGATGGTTAAGATAAAAGCAAATGTTTTTAATGATTATTTGACTCCTCCCTCTTTTTTAAAAAGAAATCTGGTTTAACATCAGGTCAAAAAATTTTAATAAATTATATTTCTCGTTATAGCACTCTTTAAAAGTCATTAGTACAGCACAGGACATTTTTTACTTTTATATTTAAATTTGTCCACATTCTTTTATCAACACTACTATTTCCTGCTCTCCTATAAGAACTTTATCATGTCTTTTATATAGGTACTAAAATATACATGTAGTCTTGTAAAATATATAGCAAATTTGTGGGATAAATGCTTTAATTTATTTAAAGAATATTATGCTGTAAATATCATTACCTATCTATTACTCAAAATTATATGTGCATTCTTACAGACCTTGGGAGACTTTCTCTGGGATATACACCTAGAAGTGGAATTGCTGAACCACAAAGCAAACACACACTTAATTTCAATAAATAATGCCAGACTGCTTTCCAGGATGGCTGTAACAGTTTACACTCCTGTGAGTAGTATGTGAGGTTTCCCTTTCCTCACATCCTTTCCAACCCTGGATATTATACTCCAATGTGGTATTTTGTTATTCTGATGTATAATTCACTCTCTTGTAGCTTGGGTAAAAAAATAAATCCTTGTTATTTTAAGCCATTAAGAGTATTGGGTTGTTCATTTCTAAAGCATAACCAGTCCAGATTGATTCAATGTCTGCCTACGTTTTCAATCTGCTAAATGTTTAGAGCCACATCAGTTGAGTGTCTCAGAGGCTGTTGAACTCAGGGTTTTACTTTGGCAATTTGGATATTGAAAGCACATTCGTTCATTGCCACCTTACCAGCTATTTACGCTGGAAAGTGAAAAGAATGTTGGAGTGTAGCACCAGCCAATTGTGAGCATATAAAATGTCCATTATTCTATGTAATCTCTACAATTATTTATGACAGATCATAATTTTGGAGTTACTCAACTGTCAGAGCTGCTAATGCATCGTATGTCTCTAATCCTCTATTAAAGTAGTTATATAAAAATATAACCACTGTGTTTTGCATAAAATGTTCAGTTCTTGAATATGCAATAGCTGATTTAGGTAGATGGAAAGCTTGATTAAAGCAACAGCATTAAAGTACTGGTCCACGCAGTAAAATTAACCATTATCCTTAGGTACTTGCAGAAATAGTTGCAATCTAGTGTACTCACCATTTGGAACTAAATCAGAGCAGTGATAAGCTCTCACAATTTCGATTAATCATGACCTTTAATTAAGCATAGCAATGGAAGAACTACACTCTTAAAATAATTAAGGTTTATGCTAGTAAGTGGGTCAGAAACAACACAAAACAACCAATTTGTTGGCCAAAAAAGAACAGAAACTAACAACACACCTATCTGAACTTCTGATTTTTTGCTCTATCTTTTATTATTTACCTCAGCGATTTATGCCAAAGTAAAATTCCGTAGTTTCTTATTCTTTGACTGTGAGGGAGGCATTGACATTTATTCTTTCTCAGGTTTCCCAGCTGGACAATGGGAATAATGAATGCCTGTATTACGGGGTAGTTGTAAAAGAATAAAGTAGATGTACAAAGATAAAGTCCAGGGCTCTCTTTTGATTGAGGGACACAAAAACTCAATGTGAACCAGTTTAGACAACACAAAGAATAATAAATAAATAAATAAATAAATAAATAAATAAATAAATAAATAAATAAATAAATAAAATTTGGCACAGGATAGATGAGATTCAATGATTACTAAGACCAGAATAAAATGCAATCAAGACTCTACATATTTGTCTCTCATTTTTTCCTACTTCTTCTATGCTAATTGAATTCCCTCACCAAAGATCTTCATGAAGCTGTAACCAAACCTGTACATATTTCCAGTTTTGATATAGTAAATTAAAAACTTAATTTTTCTTAGTTCCAGTTCTAAAAATTTTTGACTGGCCCCCTAAATAGTCTGGTGTGAATTACACAATCATCATCATAACAAGGGACTGAACAGGATACTTGACTCACAACTCTGATTAAAATACATGACTGCCCTTAAGGGGAAAAATAAAAACCCTGAAAATAAACATCACGTGGGGAGCAGAGAGAGTATATTACATATGTGTGATTTCTCTGAATTTGAAAGTTGAATGTTAATAATGGATTAAATTTTGCTGTAGATAAGGCAAATGTCAACAATAGCAAACAAAAACAACAAAATAATCACTGAACCCTTGAATGCCTCCCACCCTAATACAAGAAAGCAACAAAAACAGATTAACTATGAAACATCTGTATATATTACTTTGAGTTGTTGAAATGCCCCAAGCTGTCTGCCAGTCCCACAGTTATCACAAGGAATTTGGTGAATAGTGATAGACAATACTGCTTCAGAGGTGGGGAAAAATTTTGTAAAGTTTTTCATTATAAAGAACAGCTAAACTATGATATGGGTTCTATCCTTTACATATGTAGAATGACTTTTATAAAATAAGCACACCTTCCAATAAAATCATAAACACTGGAATATATATATAATACACACACACACACACACACACACACACACACACACACACACACACAGGAGGGTACAAAAATAGTTCAGGAGAATAATAGAATTCAAAGATAATACGAATCCTTCCACGAACTTTTTGAAGACTCCCTCCTGCGTACATCTGTTAAACATGTGGAGAGCAGCTTAATATAGGAACAAATAGATGTTTGCTGATCCTTGAAATGAAGAAAGCAAACTAGCAGAGCTCCACATTTTAATTAATTTTCCCCTCAGGGTATCTCCCAGATACCCAAGGCCCAAGAGAAAATGAAATTTAAGCAAAAAACAGCAGTCCTACTAGGATAAAACAACAGTGATTATAATTTAAGGCTGTCAGAGTAACCAGACATTGAGGGGAACATTCCATAAAGATGAAAGCCACATTGGTGGAGCCTCAAATCTATATACAAATACCCATCACATGCTTGGCTGACTCTTAAACTAACCATTTTCAGAATGATACGCTAAAGAATCTGGTGAAAAAAGGTAAATGGGAGGCTAAAACCTGAGCCTCCACAGGAACAAATTAATATGGCAGTAATCTAACTATTTTCAAAACAAAGAAGAAAAGAATGACTGAATAAAGGGAAATTTTCAGTAGAGGAATATAAACACAAAATGGAAAGTATTCCATAATTAAAATATAAAGTATTTAAAATAAAAAAAAAATAGATGGGCTAGACACAGCAAAATATAGAATCCTGGAACTCAAAGGAGTTCAATAGCAATTTTTCAAACTGAACTGTAGCAAGAAGAAAAAAAAAAAAAAAAAAGGAATGTTAAAAATTAAATAAAAAGAGATTCAAGCATTTGAGAAGTGTGGATCATGTCAACAGGTATAAAACATGTATAGTTACAGTTCCAGAAGTAGAAGAGATAAAGATAGATATAGACGGGGCAGAAGAAAGGTTTTAGAAGATAAAGTCTACTTTTTTTTCCCCCAAAATAGATAAAAGACATCTAACCATCAAGTCATCCTTAGTAAATATTAGTAAATACATCGAAGACCCCACCTAGATGCATTGCAGACAAGCTTCTGCAAAGCAAAGATAAAGGGAAAAGCTTGAAGGCAACAACAGAAAAAAAGAAGCATAACACACAAAGGAATAAGAATTAAAATGATAGCAAACATCTCCTCAGAAACTAAGCAGAGTGAATGACAATAAAGTAACCTCTTTAAAATACAGGGAGGGGAGAAAATGGACTGTGTATTAGTCCATGATCTGTTGCTCATAACAGAATACCTGAAACTGAGTAGTTCATAAAAAACTGAAATTTATTTCTTTCAGTTTTGCAGGCTGGGAGGTCCAAAATCCAGAGGACCCGTCTGGTGAAGGCCGTCTTCTTGGGACGTACTCTGTACAGAGTCCTATGGCAATGCAGGATGTCGCATGGCAAAAATAACATGAGCAAGAGAACTTAATGTGCTTTCCTTATAAAGCTACCACTCCATACCCATGATAATCCATTAAATCATTAATTCATTACTCCACGGGTGGATTAATGCTTTCAAAAGGGCAGAGTCCTCACATTCCAATCACTTCTTAAAGACCCACCTTTTAAATACTGTAATTGGATTTCCTACCCTCTTAATACTGTTACAGTAGGGATCAAGTTTCCAATATGCGAACATTTGGGCGACACATTCAACCCATAGCATCTTGTAAAGTGTATGAAAAAATGCTCAAAATCACTAATTATCAGAGAAATGAAAATTAAAACCACGATGAGATATCACCTTTGCCTTTTTGTTCTATTTAGGCTTCTTTACTTTGGAGAGGGCCATCCCATCCAAATTCTGAGCTTTTCCAAAAATACCCTCATGGATACACCCAGAAATAATGTTTCATGAGCTATCTGGGAATCCCTTAGCCCAGTGAAATTGACACATAAAATTAGTCACACTCTACAATGACAGACTAGAAATTGCAATAGAGATTGTGTGCCCACAAAGCTCAAAATATTTACCATCTGGTCCTTTTAGAAAAAGGTTGCCAATTGTTACCTAAGATGATTATTTTATGTCTTTTCTTTGATCCTCCATCCTTCTTTGCACCCTCTGGCACTTTCTCCACTTTCGTTAAAATCAACAGTCAACCACATACAAATTTTCTCATATTCTAATCACAAATGTATTTCCATTTCCTGCTACTTTCCTCATCTTTATTCTAGACTAAGAAAAGGAAGTACACTTCCTTCTACAAAAAATTTATCATATATATATATATTCTTTTTTTTTTTTTTTTGCTCTGAATCTCATTCTTTCTTCAAAATGTTGCTCCTTCAGCGATTTCTTCTCTCTTGCATCACTCCTTCTCTTAATCTTGGTTATTGGAAACAGGTACTAAATGTAAAAAAGAGAGAGATTTTTTTTTCCTGTTTTCTGGATACAGAACTATTCCTAGGACATATTTGCCAGTTTCTCTACCTGTGCTTTTCCTTGTAAGCATCCAGCGTTACAGGGACTTTATGATACCATTAACCTGCAGGGCACTGATGGATACCTCCCAACAGGATAAGCCAAGGTCTGGAATTCTACTCCTTCTACTCCACTAATGACTATTTCTGTTTCTCAGAGATGTTGATTTGAACTAGACTGAAAGGAAAGAAAACTGATTTAATTATTTATATGAATATGGAAGAACAACAATCTCTCCATTCAGAAAGATACTTTATTTGGAAAAAGAATTGTTATTCAAAGGTATATTCAAAGGTATGTCTAGCTGGTGAAATTTTCAGAATAGGACAGAGACAATTCTAAGCAATATAAAGTCAGATTTCTTTTTCTTTCTTTCTTTCTTTCTTTTTTGTTTGTTTGTTTTCGTAAGCAACAGCACCACATAGGTCTTTACACAGGCATCTAATTGCACCTATTATCTATCACAATAAAGTGGTTTTTTTTTTAAATTATTATTACAACAACAGCAGTAGCAGCATCAGTAACTAACATTTACTGATTAGGCACTGTGCTAAGTACTTTATATATATTAACTTATTTGATCATCAGCCCTGTGAGATAGGTGTCACTATTTTACCTATGAGGAAATCAAGGCTCAGAGAGGCAACTTGCCCACTCAGTTGGTAGGTGGCATTTCAAATTGAGGCAGTCTGACTCCTGAGTTTCCTATATTTATCACTGCATTATACTGATTCTCACATCTCTTGTGAACAAACCCAAATTGCAAAAACTGTAATGTTACCAAGAAAATAAATTCAGGACATCATCAGTACCCATATCTGTATAGAACGCTCAATGAGGCTGTGGAAGAAGTATACTAGGGTTATAAGAATAAAATAGCTAATATTAACTGAGCCCCTTACATTCACTTAACATTTACAACAAACTCTATGAGGTAGACATGTGTATTCTATTTTTATGTATGAGGCAACTGAGTCATAGAGAGACTAAGTAATTTGCTAAAGATGACACAGCTAGTAGAAGAAGAATCATGAATTGAAATCTGTTTGGCTCCCCCAGCGATCTCTCAGTCTCTGTAGTACTACAGTATCATATCCTCTTCAGTCAGATTTTAATTGCTGATCCATACTGTTACAACCTTTAGGTATTGAATATTGAAATTGAAAACTACTGTTACACACATATACATGCAAGGGCCACCTTCGATGCGCTCTTTTGAAGTTAGATCACACTATTTTCTCTGCATCCACGTGAAATAAGCCACCCAAGGCAAGAAATAAGAAAGAATGTGATACGAAAGGGCATCTGAGAAAATGTGCTGATCTAACTGAAGGCTGTTTGTTACAGAGAATTACCAGATGCCATTCTGGAGGACTCTGAAGAACAGAAGGCACGACTGAATTAATTACCTTATTTATTCTACATAAGAACCTGAAAGAATGTAGTATTATTGCCATTTGGGGAGATTAAAGGGTTCATTCAATTAACAATAGATGGTGCCAAAAATTTAAACACAACTCTGTCTAACCCTGAATCTTATCTTAATATCTGAAGTGCTCTGAAAAAATGAGCAAGGGGGTAAAGAGACCATTTTTGGAGTTAGTAAGTTTAGAAAATTAATAGGAAAATAAAAGGAACAAAGAAGGGACAAAGATAGGACTTATAAAAGAAGATTATGTTATCATTGTTCCAGTATTAAGATTACAAAAAATTTAATCAGAAAAATTGAAAAAAAAATTATAGTAAGTAGCTTATAAGAATTACATTGCATAAGTTCATGGTAAAGCAACAAAACATAAAATACAAAGCAAAGATGAGGAAAAATAACATGAATTATTTTATACGAGTATTGAGATAGTCTACTCTGTTCAATTTAGGATAGGACAGTGTCCTTCAGGAAGTAGATACAATTATCAACAAACTACATTTTTGTTTTTATTTTGAAGGAGGTTAGAGATCAGTTCATAGCATTGTAGAATGAATTAAAAGCAAGTGCTTATACAAAATGGAAATTTAGGTGGGATTTGATAGATATGTGGTAATTACACGTGGGATGGAAAATGGGGCATAAAATTAAGGTCCAAGGAATTATAAAAATCTTAGTGGATCAATGGGGAATTGACCAACAGCCTAAAATTCCCTGGAAATACTAATGAGGTAGCCTAAAGTCCTGGCTTAGAGTGTGAGCTTTAGAATCAGAATAAACTGATCAAGGAAAATCTCTCTGTTGAAGTCAGGTTTGAAATTATATAAAGCTGGGGCTAAAGTTATCTTTTGATAATATGCACAGAGATATTAAAATAAAATGTCTACAGGGAGTGAGAAAATAATAAAACAGGCACTCAGAGAAATACAGAAGATAGGAGGCGAGGAGTCACTGGGAATAATGACACAAACTCAGTTCTTCACATTTGAATTCCTGGTTTCGGTCCCTCATGAGGTCTCTCTGTGTGAAGAAGCTCACTGTTGATAATTTTCAGCAAAATGATGCATAATTAAACTATCACATCATATAGTGAAATAGCTTTTAATTGGACGTGTGCTTCATGGAAGGCTCTGTCTCAGGGTAGGATTTATGAAGACTTACTGGGAAAAGAATATGAGTCCAAGGCATCTTCTGTCATACAGATCTTCCCTCTCTTTTTTCCTTCCTCAGTAAACTTGGACTGAACTGAGATCTTGCACGCTCCCTTCCAGTAGGATGTGCTCCTCTCCACCACTGCCACCACCCCTACCCCGCACACCCACCCAAACATAGGAGGTTCTTAGGCTTTCACTCAAATGGAAGCTTTCTGGGATTGAAGCACCAATCTTTCAGACATATTCAAAAAATTTGAAGATGACCATGACTTATTATTAATTCAGGACCCTTTCAATTAAAGGTTAAACTTAAGGAAATTAAAAGTTCCTTCCCAGCCAGAGGTTACGTGCCTTACCAAATCCTGAGAGAACTGATTGAGTTTGGGTGCAATTGAATAAAATTAGGAGGGTGCCCCAGTGCGATAAACTGAAACAGGGTGTTTCCAGCCTGAAGACAGAAAAGGAGAACCAGAAAAGACAATAAAGGATTGCTTTGTGTTTCTTTTTCCCCAGACTTGTTTACCTGACTTTTGGTTTCTCAACTAAACTTTAGTGGGAAAAGAAATTTGGAAAAATTAACAATATCACTTAATACATGAGAAAAATAGAGCATAGACATTCAACTTGTAACATATTTTAACCAACAAAACATAATAATTGTGAGGCTAGGTCTGTTTTGTTTCTCTTGAAATAAAAAAAAAAAAAATTACTGTGCCTGGCACATCTTAAGGCTTCTGTCACTGTTATCACCATCATCACCATCTTCCTCTTCCTCTTTGTCCTCATTGTTATCAGTGGTCAGTATGTGTTAGCTCAGGATAATTTGTCAAGAAGTAGACCAAATGACCAAAAAGGAAAAAATAAGTTTGTAAGAAGTATATGAGGTAATTAAAAGGAAAGAATTCCAGTTGAATGCAATTGTTCAGTGAACCTGTGAAAGGGAAACACCAGAAACTTACTGTGCTTATTAATGCCATGGACCATTGAATTTAACATGACCTTGACCCCATAAAAATAATAAAACTGCTCTATATTTTATAGCATTTAAAATTTTACTTAACATTTCCCCATATAGTTTTATTAAATATATGAAGAATGTTATTAGAGTTATTGTTAATATTAGAAGCTCAATCTTACAGGAAATATTGTCTCTAGATAATAATAATAATATTTATAATAATAATTACTGTGATGACAACTATCTTTCATTGAGCTCAAATGTGCCAGGCAAAATTTTAGCAGGCAGATTGTTCATATTAAGTCATTTAATCCTCAAAATATCCTGTGAAGCTAGAATGTTTTTTTTTTCCTGCCCATTTTACAGATGAAGAAACTGAAGGAAAAATATATCTAGAAACTTGCCCAATTCCACATGCTCAGTAAGAGGAGAACCTTGGATTTCCACAACCAGGCAATCTGGCTCTAGAGCAGATTGTACACAGATGTAATGTAAGCACCAACAATCCAATGTTACATGCATAAAAGGCTACAGCAAGTAATTTAAGCTTTAAGTGAATCCAGTCTAACTAAAAACAATAATTCTCTTTGGAACACTAAGGTTGTATTTTCACTCTAATCACTTAATTATGTCTCCATAATATGCTTTTAACCTTATCTGAATAAATCAATATTCTACTTTTAGAATGATGGATGATTTAATACATTGAAGTATTGATTCTGAAACATGTGAGTTTTTCTTTTTGTATTCTACCAGAAATCTTTGAGCCTAATCAGTAATAATGAAATGATGATAATATCTACCTTTGGGGTTACTGTGAATCTTAAACGAGATGAGATATGTGGAGTGCAGATGCCTAGTGTGCTGTTATTGTTCAAAAGAAATAAATACATTTCCTGAGACTTGGTCAGATTCTAGTTATAATAAGCAGCCTCCTTCCTGGTGAAACTGGAGAATAAATTTAATGAGATAAGATTTCTATAAATGATAAGTAAAATTGTAAAGTCCTATGAACTGTAAAGAAGTATTATTATTCTTATCATATTAAGCCTTGTTAATATCAGTAGATCATGGTTAATATGCACAGTGTGTTTCTGGTGCTTTACTTTCAGAGATGGTTCACTGGGAATCATGGGCAATTGAAATGTCTTCCTTTTAATTAACTCATACGTTACCTTGGAAACATATACTTTTCTTTGCATATTACTGTTAATTCCTGACACAATTGCCTAAGCCAATGACTTTTTCTTCACCGAGTTCTCTCAGCAATTCCTCTTCTCTCGTCCTCCTTTTTTTTCTAGTTATCCTTTTATGACCTTTTCTATATTTGAGATTATGACAGAAATGTCCCCAGAATATTGCTAAGCATGTTTTAGTTGTCCTAAATTTATATAAGGTTCAAAAATCTTCTGACGGGAGTACTGAAATATACACTACTTAAGCACAAAATATTGGATTTAGAATAAAATATTGATGTATGTTAAGTCTATTTGTCCTATATACTGTTAATTAAAGTAATACCTAATAGTTCTACAATGGAGACAGTGTTGCATGATGGATGTATCTGCATTCAAATCCCAGATCTACCAGCTCTGGTTGTTTGAGCTTGGGCCAGTTACCTAATCACTCTTAAGCTTCATTTGCCTCAGTATCAGAGTAATAAAAAGAGTTATTCATAAAGGGTTATTGTAAGGATTAAATGAGATTTTATATATAAAGGTGTCTAACACACATCAAGCAAAAGGCAAAAATTTAACTAATATTGCTATTTTCTTTAAATAGTATATAGTATTCAGCTAGAATTTACAAAGCATTTTTACATATATTATCTTGCATGTGATAATCCTGTTATCTGATAGAGAAAATAGCATCAGTCTCATTGTATTGGTGAAATAACTAGAATCCATATTTCCTGCCTCCTAATCCTTTTTATACTTTAAATAGGAAGTCACATGTCTTTTGGTAGTGTTCCATGACACAGCAGAACATTCTGTAATTGCTCCCAGGACAGAAATATCTAGACAACTCATTTAAAACAAATTTCTTTTCTTTTTTTGCGTCCAAATGCTCATGACCATTTCCTTCATTTGGCTTTTTTAATGTCCTTGAAAGAGTTTCTCTTAACTCAGAGACTGGTATAAGAGCAAAAGTGTTAAGGCTGACTAAAATCCTTTTAAACATTTTTATTACTTATCCAAACCAAGATACTGGAAAGGCTTGCAAAATATTTTTGAAAAATGATAAAATTATTTTTTGAAGACAATGATTAAAAAGAAAAAAAAATATGATGGAATTAATGCAGGCAAGCAATATTTAATAAGGACCATTTTGAATATTTTTGCTCGATTGTACATTCAATTGGACCCGAGTTTAATTGGCTGAAGACATCAGGAAGTCAATAAAATAATTTCTTTTGCCAAACTCTTAGGAATGTTGTAATTTTAGACTCTATTTACATTAAATACTCTTCTAAAACATTTCCACCAGTATTTTCAATTACATTTAAAACAGTACTCATAAGTATCTATGGTTAATACAATTTGGCCATGCCATGTTTTGAAGTAACTTTGAAACAGAAAATCACAAGACTTTTTCCATAGAATTTATATTCTTGAAACAACGCAACAGCTTTGCTAACCAAACAGGTTCTAACAATCTGTGCCTGGGAGGCTTTTTTATGTCTTCTCATACTGTATCACTATGTAGTTGAGAAAATGCTTTTCTGTATGAAAAGTGGTCCAAATCCTACTCTCAGTTACCCATACAATCTATGAAATCACTGAGTATCCAGTACAAAAGCATATCCTACATTTCATGTTTCAGTTAACAAGAAATTAAATATTGATGCTCTTCAGGAAAACTTAAAAGACTATACAGCATACGTAACTGTACTTAACATTAGATAGCCATCCTTTTGTAGACCTCCTTAGCCTGCATTTCAAAGCAACATACATTTTTTTGTAAAAGTAAGTTAAGACTTGACACTTGGTAGGTAGATTAAAAGGCAGTACTAAAAATTATATTGGAACAAATAAACTGATTAATTATGAATAGAAGCATATTTGAGCACAATTATTTTTCTTTATCTTTCTCACATATAATTAATATGCCAACATTATTATAAGAAGTGTTTTTTTAATAGCATAAAACTTTTATCATCACTAGAAGCATGCAAAAGATGGTCTCTCAAAATATATAAAAAATCCAATGCGACTATGATTGACATGGGTAAGGTCAGAGGAAATCCAAGTTAATGTTCTCTGTGTGTATAGTAGTTTAATATAAATTGTTTTATATACTCTTTAATACACAAGTTAATTTATTTATTGTTCATTATAAATGTTTGTATTATACTTATCATTGATATATATATATAGTATATATCAATTTATATGTAATATATGTATTTTTTATTCATGTGAATAGTAACAGAAATACATGAATAATATACCCAGTTGAAAAGAGTAAATTGCCCATATATTGTCTCATTGTTGGTGGGGTGTTGATGTGTGGAGTTCTCTAAAATATACTCTAAACAAATGGAGAATAATCTAAACTTTTTAAAAATGAAAAAGTTGTTTTTTAAAAATGAATGGTAAATATTGGAGAAGATTAAAATAAAATGCTCTAATCTAATTTGAATAAAAAACATATAATTGGAAAATAATCAGTCTCTTATAATAACCCCAACCAACCCTGTGGCAAAACAAGATATTTGGGGAAAATTACCACGGAATAAGATCTAGATGCCTATTCAGTAACCACAATGGTACAATTTTGTTAAGGACTACTCTTTAAAATGGTGTTATGTCCTTGTAGATTGAAGAATTAACTATACTAAACATGTAAAAAAGAAAAAAAAGGGTAGTATAAAATTTTCAGCTCATAGACATCAATGTAAATTTTTCCAAAATTATTTTATGAAGCCAGAATTTATTTGGCTTATTATTTTAAAGTAGAGTTGAAAACCAAAGTAACCTTCTAATCTTATTTATGAACTTACATTTTTTAAAAGGCCAACATTTAATTATTGGCAAAATATGCTCATTTTTATGTGGCAGACTAGGTTTATTGTAGCAATGCAGAAATGAAGTTTAGAAAAATTGAATTAAAAATTATTATTCTTTCTTGTATTCTAGGACTAGGTGAGAAGAGAAGCAGGGGCATAAATTTTAGAAAAACACCTTTATTGTCTTTTGGTTTAAAAATTGAAGTCCTGTGAATTATTCCAGATGGAAAGAGTAAAATAAATAAAAAGCTAAATATTTCTTCATATTCTTATAACTGTGATTCTGGATTTGTCACTTGGTCATTTGGTGGCAACTCAAATGACTTTCTGGTGGTGCCTAGAAGCAAGCAAGACAGCAACACCTGGGGTACTAGGCAGGAAATGAGGAAAGTACCCTTGCCTAGAAGCAGGCATGAAAGCATGCCAAAATACAACTTCCACACGCTTGGCTCACCACAGCCACCACCAGTCACAGCTGTTGCAAAATCAGCTCAATGCCACAAAGGTAGCCACAGCCACTGTGTAGGCAGCCTGCCAGACATTCAACTGCATTGACACAAAGAGAGTCACCAATGGAGACCAGAAAAAGAAGAGGACATCTCTTTCCTCACAGCCCACTCTAGAGTAATAGAAGAAGCAACTGTTCTACCAGATGACTGCATATCAGTGTAGATATACTAGAAATACGAAAACATAAGAAAATATGAGATGACAAAAAGAGTACAGTAATTCTCAAATACCAGACCCTATAAAGCAGGAACCCCTTGAAATGACCGAAAAGGAATCTTAGCAACAATCTTAAGAAAACTCACTGAGGTAAGACAAAACTCAGTTAAGTGGCATAAAAAAATGAGAAAAAAAAAATCCAGGATATGAAGGAGGAAATTTACAAAGATATTAATACCTTAAAAGAGAATGCAGCAGAACTCATGGAACTAAAAGATTCACTCAACAAAATAAAAAACACAACCAATAGCTTAAGCAGCAGACTAGAACAAACAGAAGAAACAATTTCTGATACTGAAGATAATCTTTATGAAATAGCCCAGGAAGATAAAAAAAAAAAAAAAGGGAAATATAATTTTTAAAAATGAAGAAAATCTAAGAGAGCTAGTAGACAACTTTAAGTGCACAATCATTAGAATCATGGGTGTTCCAGAAGGGGAGGAAAAAGGAAAAGACATAAAAAACCTACTCAGTGTAATAACAATGGAAAACTACCCAGGTATAGGGAAAGACACGGACCTTTAGACCCAGGAGGCTCAAAGATCCCCAAACAAATTCAACCTAAAAAGAGCTCTCCAAGGCACATTATAATCAAACTTACAAAGCTCAAAGACAAAGAGAGACTCTTAAAAGAAGCAAGAGAAAAGTGTCAACTCACCTATAAGGGAGCCCTTATCAGACTAACAGCAGACTTTTCAACAGAAACTCTACACGCCAGAAGAAAATGGGATGATATATTCAAAATACTAAAAGAAAAAAAAAAAAAAAAGATGGCCAGCCAAGGATACTATACCCAACAAGGCTATTGTTTAGAAATGAGTGAAAAATAGTGTATTTTCCAGACAAACATAAACCATGGAAGTTCACCACCACACAACCAGCCCTACAAGAAATCCTCAAGGAAGTCCTTCATCTGGAATCCAAAACACAGTAATCACTACCACGACTACACAAGAAAGAACAAAACCCACAGGTAGAATGAAAATGCAAATGAGAAAGAGAAAGAAACTGAATCTTTTCACCACAAAAAGCCATAATGGCAATGTAATAATGCCCCTTCTTTATTCATGATGTTAGTAATTTCAGTCTTCTCGCCTTATCTCTTGGTCGATCTAGATAAAGGCTTGCAATTTGTTTTGATATTTTTAAAGACTCAACTTGTGGTTTTGTTGATTTCTTACTTATATTTGTTTTTGGTTTAGTTTGCTCTTCTTTTTCGACTTTCTTAAGGTAGAAGTTTAGATTACTGGTTTGAGATTTTTTCGTGTTTTTAATATAGCTGTTTACAAGTAGAAATTTTCCTCTAAGCCCTGCATGCGCTCTGCATCCTATAAATTTTGATACATTGTGCTTTGATTTTTGTCTCAAAGTACTCTCTAATTTTTCTGTGATTTTTTCTTTTATCTATTGTTTATTTAAGAAAGGGTTATTTAATTTCCACACATGTGAGAGTTTTCTAAATTTCCTTCTGTTATTGTGGTCAATGAACATATTTTCTATGATCTCAGTCTTTTTAAGTTTATTAAGACTTGTTTTGTAGCCAAAAAATTTTTTAAAAAGTAATCTGAACTATGACAAAGATAATACTAAAAAATGGGGGTTACCTAAATGGCAGTAAACAGTCTAAGAAGACACATACTTATTGAAAAATATACTATGGTAGTTCATTTCTGAAAATAAGAAAAATTCTGATTTTTAATCTGAAATTACTGAAGAGTGTTATGCACATTATTTGTTGGCAATATTTTGAGGAAATATTTTGAGTAATATTGTATTTCTTGTCAGGGCTCTTTTAGGGAGAAGAAAAAAGAGCAGCTAAAGAAGTTTAAAATATTACTTAAAGAGCCAGGAAACCATAGAGAAATATACTCAAGTATAAACCAACTTCTGAGTGAAAATTTTTTTGAAAAAACTTTTACGCAAATATTAGCAAAACTTGGAAGCATGCCGAAGTCTATATTGTCTATTATAAGGAGAGGAGCAAAAAATGGATATCAAATGGTGACTCAACAATATGAAAAATTACATTACTATAACTTTTCATGTTATATGATCAATTATAAAATATAGGAACAGAAAAAACTTTCTTTGGTTAAGAATAATTTTTGTAATCAAAACCTACCAGTGAAATAAAAAATAGTATTTAAATATGCTCACTATCATCACCATAATTCATAACTACAGATTCTAAATGTACAGTAAAAAGGAAATAAGACCGATCACGTAGAAAATATGACAATATAATTATGAATTGAAGATGATAAGATTATCTGCTTTAAATCTAGGGAGAGTCCAGCAATGATGCCATATAATACAAAAATTAAATGAGTAGTTTCAAAATAAATACACAAAATCTATAGTTTTCCTGTATATCTAAATTATTTTGTAGAAAATACAATCAAAAGTTAAGACCCAATTCATCATAACAATGATTCTAATGAACATCTTCATAAAAACTAACACCAAGTATATTGAATCACCAATATAATGGAAGCAACAAAACTCCTTTTAGAGGCACAAAATAGGACCTGGTCAGTTAAAATATACATTGTGTTTTCTAATGAGAAACTCGATATTAATGAGATGTCAAATCTTGCAAACTAATCTAATCTATAAATTAAATACAATTCTAATATGATAAGCGCATATTTTATAAAACAAAAATAATTTTAGGTTTAGTAGGAAGAATAAACCTTTGAATACAATCATTCTGACAAAAAAAGTTTAATCAAAATAAGCATTCTACAAAGTACTGACATATAACTAAGATATAATAATTAAAATGATTTAATTCTTGCACAGAGATCAGTAGTCAGAACAGTGGAATAGAATTATGAGTCCAGCAAGTTATAGACAAACATAAGAAATTATTTTGTGATATTTGAATTTCAAATCAGCAGAGAGAAGAATTTTTTAATAAATAATATTGGGAAAACATCATAATTTGAGATAATAAAATGAAACTAGCACCCATTCTGGTCTCAGATGGCCTCAGACTATGCTCACGTCACTGAAATATCAGCTTCAATGTTTCTAATCTGTCTTGGGCCAGCTTGGTGCTAAGTTATTAAAACAGAGGACCATTTATTACAATGACATAGTAAAAATAGGAATTGTAGTGGAACACTTCACTTTTTCTTCTCCTCACCTTATAAACGGGAGATTTGTCAGACAAAGTTTCATACATATATGCATGATCTGTCACACAAGGTTTCATACATACATGCAGTATAGACAATGAAAGGAGGACTCCCTTTCTTAACAGATCTTTGACTTGCCTGCATGCTTAATAGATTATTTGATTATTAGATTATAAAAACATAAAGGTATTATTAACACTTTAATAAACCACCTAGTGCAGGTAATACCATTAATAGAATGGCATTCTGTTAACAGTCTCATTAGTGTACATAAGATAAAATCCTGAAACCACTGAAGTTTCTCATGTCCATCCATGCTAACAGCTGTCACATGGAGAGTATATTAGTCTCTGTTAGATTGCTTATGTTATTTACACTCAAAATAGTGAGGAGGAGAAATTTGATACCTTTCTTACTTTTAGGGAGAAAGAAGTTTTCTTTATTAACAATCTGCATAGTTTTCCTTATGAGTTTTCAGAATGGTTCAATTCCATTCATTCACTCATTTAATAAATATTTGGGGAATACTTATGTGAGAGCCAGTGTTTTAGTTTCTAATGTTTTTCTTTTGATTTGTTTTGCTCTTTTGGAAGTTATATTCTATTTGAGAAGACAGAAAATATATCTGCAAACTGTGACTTCTACTGGAGGAAGAAAATGGAACTGAGAAACAAACTGATGCCAACCTTCAGAGACCACTCCCTGTAACACTCTGCCATATATCCTCATAAACAAGTATCACAATCAAGACATATTATAACAGGATCAAACACTGCAAAATTTTGTTCCTTAAAAAACAAACAAACAAACAAATATCTATTCTTGCTTTTTACAAAGAAATAAAAATATCTGACTTCAGTTGAGGAGACAAGTTCAAGGTACCTATATCAATGGGGATTCCAAAAGCAGATGGAAAATGGTAAATTATAACAAAATCCAGAGCACAAGTAGAATAAGAAAAAAATATATAGATAGATACTGGAAGTAGTTGGTGAGTAGAAGGTAATTGAAGCTACAGGATTAGCTACTTCCTTGCTTATTTATTTCAACTCTTCCCATATATATTTTAAAAATCAAATGGCTAGAAGAGAGGAGATCGAATGCCATCAACACAACGAAATGATTACATCTTGTAAGATTTATATGCTAATTATCCCAATTTAATCATCTACATGGTACACAGGTATTGATATTCAGCACTGTACCCCACAAATATGTTTAATCAATAAGGCTTCAATAAATAAATAAATAAATAAATAAATGGGCAAGCAGTTTCAAAATTTCTAAATTTTCCTTTCTTTTTTCACTCAAATTATAATACCATATAACAAAAATTTGGGATATCAATTCTCATTTATATGAATTAATATTTTTCTTTCATTTATAGTAAGGTATTAAATAGATGAAATATTTCTATTTTGAGCCAGATTTCTTTCTCTTTTGCCTAGATACTTCAAAGCAATACAACCAAGGATGGTAACCTATTTAATTTCTTCTCATTTTATTCTTTGTAACTAACACAGTGTATATTATTTATATATCTTAGTTATATATATATAGAGAGAGAGAGAGAGAGAAACTAAACTTTGTAACTAATACACATTTATTATCTTATTGCAAGATGATTTGTGTAACTCAAAAATTTTCATAAAGTGTTTACCAATACACTTGGTCTACACATAATGAGACAAGTAAAATAAATAAATAAATATATAAATAAAAGGCTATTTTGTTTTTAGGACATAATTTCTTGAAGCCCTTACTGCTCAATCCCTCTTCTGTATCCTAGATAACATATTTGTGTACCCCAAAAGCAAAGGAAATTTCTCAAGTTTTCCAATCTTTGGTTCCTTATTCTATTCTCTCCTGTTTGGATTCTTTCCCCCTTGATTTGAATATTGCAAGTATGAAAGCTTATTTTATAAAAATCTATGTTGAAATGTGTACCTGGCCTTTGAGTTCAGGGGGAGTAATAGCTAATTTAGGACAGCAACTCCAGGATTAGTTCCACTATACAGTCAGAGCAATCCCTGATCTCTAGATCCCAGTGGAACCCTATGTATCCCAGTATGACCCTATACATCTGTGGTATTTCAGGGTGATACTTCAATACTAAAGCTCTGAGTGTCTGAGCTTTGCTCACCAGCAGTGCCATATTTGATTACAGACTATATATAGATGGCAGGACATTCCCAGAATTGCAAGTCCCAGGCTCTTTTTGCATTGCTCTCCAGATTGCTATTTTCTTGCACTCTTTCTGTTCAACGAAGAGTAAAGATAAATTCAGGCTTCTCTTGTAGCAAACCTCCAGAAGCCCAGCTGACTCCTTCTTGCCATTTTTAGATGTTTAGATGGACTATTTAAACAAGAAATTAAAAATGGCCTGCACTGACAACATATATCATATTATTTATCACACTTCTCTACTCAGAACATTCCTTTCACACAAATAAGAGCTCCTCCCACCTACACATACTCACAAAGATTCATGCACATACTGAGTATGCAATAAAATCTAGGGAATCTTTACTCTTTTCCTCTTTCCCATTCCCCACTCTCCCCCCCCAAAAAAAAACCCAACAGAGCACCCTCCTGTGATACAATTCATGAAATATGCTGAAAATCTCTGTGCCCTGGGGATTGCATCTACCCCATATGCTCCAGCTTTTCACAATATTTATATCAGGTCCAGTAAGATTCACCTCTAGTGAAACGCCTTAGATGATCAGTACAGAAAAATTATATGGATAAGTATTAAACTCAGTGAGAAGATATGTTTTCTGAAAGCTTATGATTACACAGCATTGTCTTAGAGTCTCCTGCCATGCATTCCTGGGAAATATACTGCTGTACAGTTAGCAGGAGCAGTCTTAGAGGGTTGATCAAGCTGGAATTGCTTTCTTAACAATTCCCTTTCCACACATATCTTAATTTAAATTCCCCAATAAAAATTACCTACGACTGCTTGTTAAAGACTCAGGGAGCTTCTTCAGCCACTATTATCCTCAAGTCCTGAGACCCTTTGCTGTGGTTAATTGCACTAAATTTAGCTTCTTGCCTAATGCTGTCCCATTTGAATGAAGTCCAGGCATTTTATTTTTATGATTATCTTCAGCTCTATACTTTGCAACCTGGAAATTACAGGTGTCCTGCTTCCTGGTTTTAACACAGGCCATTGTGGCTTTTTCTAAATACTTTCATTTGTCTTTATAAAAATTGATCTCTATTCTGACTTTGTAGAGCTACACATTAATTTGAAAGTCAATTTCCAAATTAGGAAGAAGATAATCTCTACTAGAGCAGGAATGTTTATACTAATATATCCCAACATCTTGAATAATGCATAGTGCTTAGTATTGTGAGAAATGCCCTCACCCATTCAAGGCCAAAGGATGGACACAGAGACACAAGGTATAGCAAAGTGAAACTTTAATTATGGCCTTGCAAGGTTCAGGTGTCAGAACAGCAGGCACATGGAAAAGGGCTGTAGCAAGTAATTTATTCTCTAGTGTGCAAGTCCCTGCCCCCACTTCCTCATTGGTTGAGAGTACTACAGGATACACTATCTTCCTGTAGGACATCTAAGATTACCCTGATTTATCACCCCCTTGTAAGAAATTTCTTTGTCTGAGGGCTCAGGACAAGCCCTTGAGAAAGGCCCGCTAAAACCCTGTGAAAGGAGAAACATTAGGAAATGAAGAGAATGATAAAGGGCTGGTAACTCATTACCATCTCAAGGAGAAATTTATCTATTCAGTGACCCCCCCCCCCCAGGAATGGGCTGGACCAGTCAGACAACTTTCGGGCTGGGCCTGAATTATTATTACTTAGATTATTTTCTTACAGTATATATTTGTTGAATGAGTAAACAGATTAAGAATCTGTGTTGCAAACAGAGAATCTTCTAAAAGTTGCATAGTTAATTAAAGCAGAACAAGGAGTAGAACAGCAAACCCCTGGTTGCCACCCAGCTCTTTCTAATAGACTTCATTGCCTGTATTTATCTTTATTCATCTGGTGACAGAAGCAAATATATTCACTAAAAATATTTAATGAACCAACAAACCGTAATTAGAGGGAATTTAATATACTTGGAGTTTGAGTTTAATGTCTGAAATTGTAGTAGCCAAGTTCCAGGATGGCCCCCATAATCCCACCTCCTGTTATGCATGACCTTGATTGTAGGTTGGATTATTAACTTACTTGTAGTGAATTGAATAAGATAAAACCCACCCACACCTTGAGAGAGCCTGAGCCAGAATCACCCAGCTTCACTCAGTCATTCCATTGTCAATTTTCTGACCCCTCAATATCTGATAGCTAGATTGTGGGGCAATTTGTTAAGTAACAAAAACTAACAGATACATTTCTATAATTACACTACCATTAACCAAAATTATAAAAGTGAAATTGTAATATGTACACACACACACACACACACACACACACACACACACACACACTTCAAAAAGTTCATGGAAAAATGAAATTAAAAGCTAATACGACAAAAAAGTTCCATGAATTTTTTGAAGACCCCTCATGTTATATATGTAAATATATATATATGTGTGTGTGTGTGTATAACATAAGGGGTCTTCAAATATTTTTATTAAATGTTTTTCGTGAATATATATACACACATACACACGTATATGGAGAGAGAGAGAAATAATGTCTATTCTCTATTTCTATTTAGATGTATAAGATATATTTTCTAGACTTCAAGGTATTTCAAAGCAGGGAAAGACAGGCAACAAACATCAGGTGATATTCTAAACACTTCTGCCCATTGTCTTGTTCCACATTTCAATTTATTGGCTTATGTGGGTATGGCATTACCACAATGGCATATATAGAATTAAAATGGGAGTTTTACATATGTAGAAGTCAGGATGCGAGTGTGAGTAGGATTTTATATATTTTTGTTGTTACAACAGTAGATTCTAGCCAACTTTAGAAGACATATCCCGTGAAGCATTATACTCTGATAAAAGCAACAAAGAAAAACCGTTTGATAAACTTGGCTTTTGAATTCTAGCTATGTCGCTAATTAGTTCTGTGACTGAGAACAATGCAACCAAAAAAGTGGATTTAAATTAAAAAATCATAACACAGTTGATGGTTATGAGAATAAACTAATATAATTTATGGGGAATGGTTTTTGTTCATTTGTTTTTAAATATGCTACTAATCAAACAAGAATTTACTTTTGTTCTTTGAAAAACAAATTTAAACAAATGAATGATGAAACATGTCATATTAGTTTTCAGTAATAAGGCAAAAAAGGAGTTTATATTCTATTCCATAAGGGAGCTTTTCAGATGACACAATAAAATACTTTATATTGTTGTTGTGGCTTGTTCTTTAAAAAGCCTATTGTTATAGATTAAACGTGTTCCTCGAAAGTTCATGTATTGGAAACTTGACCCCCATTTTAAGAGTGTTAAGAGGGTGGGAAATCCAATTACAGTATTTGAAAGGTGGGGCCTTTAAGAAGTCATTAGATGTAAGGATTGTGCCCTTGTGAATGGATTGATCCATTCATGGACTAGTGGGCGTGGTTCTGATGGCTTTGTAAGGAGAAAGTAAGTTCTTTGTTGTGCAGCACATTCTCCCCGTGTAATACCCTGTGTTGCTGTGGAGAGTCACCCCACCAGGAAAAAGGCCCTCGACAGTTGTATGCCCTAGACTGTAGACTTCCCAGCCTCCAAAACTGGAAAAAATAAATTTTGTTTCTTTATAAATTATCCAGTTTCAGGTATTTTGTTATAAGCAACAGAAAGGGACCAATAAACCCATATTTTTCTTCTCTCTATGCTAGATAAGAGCATTCCTTGAAATTCTCAGCAATGTTTTTGTTTGTTTGTTTGTTTGTTTGTTTTCTTCAGCTCTTCCTCTTCCACCCAATTTGGTCATATTTCCATTCAAATTAAATTTTTGAGGGATTGATATTTGCAACCCCCATTTAATCTTTCATCTAAACATGGTATTTTCAGCCCTAAACACCACCATACCCCACATATACAGAATGTTACACTCTTAGACTAACTTACAAAGTTGGGGGTAAAAAGACCAATGACGGAATACCCAGAATTATAAAATATATCTTTCTCTTCCCTCCACCCCTCGATTGAAAGGTACTTCAGCATCTGCAATTTACTTTTCCCCTCTCTAACAGAGATTCTGTCTTCCATCAATACACTCATAAGCATTTATATCACAGCTTTTTCAAAATATACTTCTTTCCCAGTGGCTTCCTGTAACAGAATTAACAACTCAGTTTATTCTTTCAAACATGAAATTTCAAATAGATACCAAGTTGTCCCACCAGTCTTTTCTTTCCTCTTCTGGGCAAATGGGTCCCTGTTCCCTGACAAACTCCAGGAGTCAAGAAAATATCTAGGGCTAGAGAAAGTAACTGGCATAGCTGTTCCAGTGCATGCTCTCAGGACTTCCCATAGAGTCTAGGGTTTGGTTTTCCAAAATTGCTGCTGAAGGAGTATCCCCAGAATGATTCCAACTTGATTTGGGATTATGGTTATAATAATATCCAACCTTTTGCAATTTATAGAAAGTCAACAGTAAAAGTCCAACAACACGGGCAATTCTCTAATTCCAGTGACAACTGGTTTTAACATTTATTTGCTGACGGGGCAGAAAATCTTATAATGAGGAACACAAAGCACCACTGAAACTCCTTAGGTTGTGAACGGCATTTGACACAGAGGGGGGATTCCAACAATTCATGAAATGCATTCTGAAGTTATCTAGAATGGAGGTTCCAATCTGCTGAGCTTGGGAGTTTGCCTCACTGTGCTTCTGTATATGGCACAATAGCTGCAATCCTTCAAATAGCCTTTTGTAGTATTTGCTGGGTTTTTCACTGAAGACATACATAGTCCATAGTTACCAGTGCTGAAGCTCTGGTTCAAAGAAGTTGCCAAGGAGTGGGAAAAATACCTTGAAGGATTTGTAAGTCACTGATGAACTTTGAACTTGGACAATTCTGCATGCTATAGGCAGATTCTGGAGAAGAACACTCTACTGAAAGTCATGGTATATTCACAGCTCTTCATTATATGTCAAGTAGACTATGACTCCTGCAGCAATATAGCTGACTTCCATTTCTTTGCCGTGGAACAGGTTGTTCACCACATCTTCAACTACCAGCTTGGAAAAGAACTCTCTGAAATCAGCTATGATGCCCTCCCAGACTTGGATGAAGATTGCCAATCCTTGATTTTCAATAAAGTGCTGGCAGACAGCTGGAGACTCATCTGTAAGATTTCAAAGTGTTTTAAAGTAAACAAGAGGGTGACATCATTTAAATTCTTAGAATTACTTCATTTTACTATTGCTGGAATTTCCTTAATGAGTGTGGGAAGCTCTTCTTTAAGTTGACCAGTTTGGTCAGGTGAGAGTTACAGGGCTAGAATAGGGCTGGATGCTCACTGCCATTCTTTGCATCTTGGGGTTTTCTTATTTACAGAAGCACCTCATATCCAACTTGGCAGAATCAAACTTCTGTCAAATGGGACATTCACAAGAATCCTTACCAAGCCATCACCCCAAGGAATCCATCAGCTACATCCCGAGGGAAACTCCAATGCCCTGGAAGGCCGTATTCCATCAGATTTTTCACAGCATAAGTTATTTTAGTTAGCGATCAGGACATTCAGGCAGATGTTGACCACAGAATAGGGAGATACTTCCTCCTGCAGCACACAGCAGCCTAAGGCATCCTTTTGAGAGTTAAGAGGAACAATGGTCAGGGCCAGAGACTGGGTGCAAAAAATGAACTATGGTGTCCCCCGCCAATGGGGTGTCCAGAGGAAAGCCAGTGTCCAGCCTGTCCAGATCAGATGGTGTCAACTCAAGCCAGGAGACTGCTGGGTGGCCTCCGCGGGCTGCACACGTAGCATTCCTACTGGGAATATCTTAACATCTAACACAGTGAAATGATAGGATACAAGTTTTTGAGCTAAAATAAAATTTAAGACTTCCTATGGAAAGAATTAATCAATTAGAATAAAGTAAATACAAACTCCAACAAAGACATAGTCCTTTAAAATTTTAGATATTTAAGTATATCAAATAAATCCTAAAATTATCACTTCAGGGGAAAAGTGAGGGACACGTAAAATGTGGCAAGGCAATGGAATAACAACCGCAGAGTTTAAATAAAGAGATTTTGATCAAATAATTAATAGCTCTAAGACGATACTTCAAATCACGAAAATAATAAAAATAAAGGAAATGTAATAAAAATAATATAAAATCATAACAAAAGAATTGTCTTAATAATCCTTAATGGCTATAAAACCATGCAAATATTATTAACAAATATTTAAATAAAATAAATTATAGTGTAAAAATGATAATTTGGTTCAGAAATGGTTAGATTCAGAATATATATTTGAGGTTGAATCAATGTGATTTGTTAATGGATTAGATGGGGTAATAGTGGAAAAAACCAAATGAATAAATTATGACTACTAGGTGATTTGGCCTGGCAAACTGAGTCTAATTCATGTATATGGGAATAACAGGGGGAAGAAGTAGTCTTGGAGAAATGGAGAGTGGGATTTATACTTTTGATTTGTATACTTTTAAATTTGAGATCTCTATTAGGTGTATAAGTGATGATGAGCATTATATGTACAAGTGAAGAAAGTTGAACATAAATATATATACACACACACACATATATACTTTATGTCATATGATATGAAGACTGATCATGTTAGTTATATACATTATTTTTTTTTACAAAGGATGATTTCCTTTACACACACACACACACACACACACACACACACACACACACACACACACACACACACACACATATATATCCATGATGTAGTCCAAAAATAAAAAGTAGGATAATTTTTAACATACTTAATATTTTAATAAATTTCTAAAAGTAGGTTAATTAATTTCTGATTAAATTTATTGTATCTAAAAATTAAAAAAAAAAGACAGATTTCCCTGTCTTTCAGATTAATTGTGAAACAGTCTCAATCATTCTCATAAATAGTATTAAAAATTAAACTACAAACTATTCAGAGATAAGTGACAGTGAGAATGCATCATATTAAAGCTAATGGAATTTATATAATGCTTTACCAATGGAAAATGCATCTCTTTAAGTTTGCATGAGTGAATAAAAACAAAGTTCTATTTAATATGCTTGAAAACAAAAGACATAACCCTACAGAAAATATGAGACTAATTTATAATAAAGACATTAGTTAATTAGAAAACAATAGGTTTGGTAAATATGCAAGTTAATTTCCTTTAAACAGAGAATACATAAAAGTGTAAAACAAAATGTAAACACTTTGTGAGGACTAATTAAGAAACACATTAAAGTTATGAAAACATTTTCACATTTTAGGTATGAAATGTTTGCTATAACTCTACAGAATGTGTGTGTGTGTACATACACACAGACACATGTATACATACCCATATGCTAATTAGTTATACTAATACTATGAAAGCTAGAGGAAGAATAATACCAAAAAAAGCATATGAAACAGAAAAAGTGAAAAATGATACCGTTATTTAGAAAAGAGTAACTTCAGACAATTAATAGAAAATTGTAACAGAATTCTTTGTGCAACTGTAGTCTAAAAAAGTGTAGATACATTATGAGAGAATATAAATAAGTAAATTTTATCTTGGAGCAATTAGTAAAACTAAATAAACTAAAATGAAAATATAAAGTATTTCACAAAAGTACTTACAAATGTGATATTGATTTATCATGATTTTGAGACAAGAACTTTTACATTTGTATTTAATATAATTAACATTATTTTAGATAACCAAATAAAAGCAGACTTATTAACAATAATCTGTTGTGAATAGAATAGAAACTAACAATCCCAGGCAAAGAACTCACCTACTTTTTTCTCTTTGTGTTAGAGCTGAACAATTTTTATTGTATCTTCATATTTACTGATTCTTTTCTCAGCTTTGTTGTCTATTGAATAGTTTTTCAAAGATATTCTTCATCTCTGTTAGTGTGTTTTTCTTTTCTTTTTTGCCATCTCCATTTGGTTTTTTCAAACTTTCCATCACGCTGTTGAGATTACCCACCTGATTTTGCATATTATTCCCCTTTTTCCCTAATATTTTCTTTTTCTTTTTTTATTTTAACTTCTCAATATACAGTGTAGTCAATTTTCATGACCCTTTACCCATTCCTCTTCCCCCCTCCCTTTCTCCCCTCACCCCCATATCATTCCCTTTTTCTTTTAGAGATTTTGACATATCACTCATAGATAGTTTAAATTCCTTATTTGAAAGTTCTAACATCTGGGTCATTTATGAATCTAGTTCTGTTGATTGCTTTGTCTCTTGAAAGTGTGTTGGGTTCTTTTTCTTGTTTTCTTTGCATGACTTTTAAAGTTTTTGAATCAGACGTCTTGAGTGATAGATAATGAGGGAAATAACTTTTATTCTTTTGTATGGATATGCCTTTATTTCTGATGATCCTTTAGTGTCATGGTAGAAAAAATAGAGTCAGGACAGTTGAACCACAACTGAGATATGTTATGGCTATGAATTGTCAAACTAAATAACAGAGGGAGATTTTCTAAAAAAAAAAAAAAAGAAAAGAAAAGAAAAAGAAAAAGAAAGAAAGAAAGAAAAAGCAAAAAGATATTTATTGGGGAATTTGCATTGCAATGGGAATACACATGCCATACTAAACTATGTGTGTATTCAGGAAGGTGAAGGAAGACAAGGTATATAAATAAAAAATGAGGAGGGTTACACAATTCTTTTGAGATAATTTATCCTTGGCTACATGGATCAATAACAAAGGTGGCACTAATTCAAGGTTGGACAGGAAGTTGTCAGACAACAGTCCTCACAAAAATATTTTTTGTGTATGTGTATAATGTTCTCATGGCCTTTGTGCAAGGTTGTAGTTTTTGCAAAGTATTTTTTGGTAGTTCTTCTTATCAGGCATTTATGCAAGAGAAAACTCCTTTTGTGGGCTTGCCCAGCTCTATTTGTCACAGTTTTTAATACATGTGCCTCCATTTTGATTCTGACAACTTTCAGAGTACATTCAGTGTACCTATTGCTTAAAAATCTTCTATTATCACCTTGTTTATAGCATTTGTTGGTTTGTCCAGAGTTTTTCTCAATGTCTGCTTGTCTTAGTCTATTCAGACTGCCATAACACAAATATTATAAACTGGGTGGCTTATTAACAACAGAAACGTATTCTTCAAAAGTGCTGGAGGCTGGGAAGTACAAGATCAAGGTGCTAGCAGATTTGGTGTCTAGTGAGGGTCCATTTCCTGGTTCATAGAAGGCATCTTCTTGTTGTGTCCTCATATGGTGGAACGGGCAAGGCAGTGTTCTTGATCCTCTCTTATAAGAGCACCAATCTTATTCACGAGGGCTCCATTTTCACGACCTAATCACCTCCCAAAGGCCCCACCTGCTAACATCACATTGGTGATTAAGTTTCAACATATTAATCTGGGCGAGATAAACATTCAGATCATAGTACTGCTCCATCATCGGTTTAAACCTTGCTCTTTTTGTGGTGGACCTCAGTGAAGATCTTTCTCCACAGTCTTGGTCCTTTACAATTAGTAAACTACTGTTACATGTTACTTGGTCCTTGTTAGCCTAGTAATGTGGGAGTGTTAATTTGGAGTCTTTGTTGTTTTTACTAAGCCTCAGTCTTTGATAGACTCTGTGTCCCTGGCTTTCACAATTGGGGTATTTTCAGATGTTTATCGATGCTGCCCCACTCCTGAAAGAGCCAATCCTTCAGGATGGATCCTGAAGTGGCTAACTGGGTCTAAATCCAAACTGGAGCCAAGCAACCTTTTGTTAATTAAAGGTTACACATGTACTCTGGGACTTCCACAAGATATCCATCCCTGTATGTGCCATTGGTGAACTGCTGCCACCTAAATTATTCCAATGTACTCCGTACTGTACTCTGTCAAGTGTTAACTGGCCAGAAGTCAGCAAGCTGGAATTCCTTTTTTACGTAACAGACCAGGCCAGTCAGGACTGAACAAGCTTGAATCTCTCATTTGCATAGAAGACTTGAGTGGGAACGTTGACAGGAACTTTTGCTAGATAAGGCAGTCTCTTTCTTTGTTCTTATGAAGTGCATTTTTATCTTGTATACACGGCTGCATCTCCCCAGTTTGCAAACTGCTTGTCAGATAAAGTGTCCCTTTATCTACTTCTTTTCCAGTGAACTTTATTAACATACACAATTGTTGACAAATATAAGGGGGTCTTATTTTATAGTGTGACTATTGGATGATGTTAATTGGTAGCATAAAATAGAAATTATATATAACAAATTGTATGGTTTTATTTGTTTTTATCATGTTTATCTTTATTGAATATTTTTTATATCTCTTTCCATCCATTTTCAGATTTGTCTTATTTGCTGGCCAATCTGAGCCTAGATAATTAAATGGGTATATACATACAGATATAGAAATATGTAGTACATGCTAGAATGGAAAACAAAATGTGTGTCTTCAAGATCTTGGACACAGCCATCCAGTGTTTTTGTGTACTATGCGTTTTTTTGCAGTTGTCAACCTGAACTTATAAATACAGTTGTGTTTGTGTGTGTAATTGAAAAAAAAATGTGTTTCATTTCTAGAAGTAGATATTAATTAACATTTTGCATTGGGCTGTTTATAATTGTATACCTTTCATATCTGTGACTAGCTTTCTCATCACACATGCATGATCTGCTTTCTGCTTCTCTATTACTCTCTGTCTCTTTCTCTGGAAACCTTAAAGATAAATTATTCATTAATATCTGTACATATTCTAAGTGTATTTAGAAAGGACAAACAGATCTACCATCAAAGGAGAGAATATGTATAATAAGACTTAAGTAACTTTATTCAGCTATAGTGAGGTATAACCGATACACAGATAACTTCATGTATTTGATGTGTACAATTCAATGAGTTTGGACATACATATGCCCTGTGATGCATCATCACAATCAAGGCAACAAACATTCATCATATTCAAAAGATTCCTTTTGTTCGTTTGTTTTGTTATGTTTTAAAGTTGTGGGATACAAAATCAACATAAAAATTTTCTGTATGTCTATACACTAACAATGACCTATCTGAAAGGAAAATATAAAAACCAATTCCATTTACAATAGTATAAAAAAAAAAAGAATGCTCAAGAATGAATTTAACCAAAAGACTTGTACTCTAAAAACTGTAATACATTGATGAAAAAATTACAGAAGACACAAATAAATGTAAGGACATTCCATGTTCATGGATTGTAAGAGTTAATATTGTTAAAATATTCATACTACCCAAAGCAATCTGTAGATTCAATGATATTTCTATCGAAAATTCCAATGACATCTTTTACTGAAATAGAAAAAAAAATTTCAAATCTCATGTGATACAACAAAAGACCTGGGTCTTTTGTTATAATCATCATCATCATCATCATCATCATCATCATCATCATCATCAAAGCAAGTTTGACAAAAGACCTTCAGAAAAGCTGGAGGCATCACACTTTCTGATTTTAAAATATATTACAAAGTTACTGTAATTAAAACAGTATGGTTCTGGCATAAAAACAAATATATGGACCAGTGGAACACAACAGAGAGGCAGGAAATAAACCCGAGTAGGTACAGTTAACTAATTTTCAACAAGTGCACCAAGAATATATAATAAGGAAAAGAGAGTCTCTTCAATAAATGATGCTGGGTAAACTGGATATCTACATTCAAAAGAATGAAATTGGACGCCTATCTTACAACATACATAAAAATAAACTCAAATGGATTAAAGACTTAAACACAAGACCTGAAAATGTAAGAATTCTAGAAGAAAACATAGAAAAAATGTATTCATGACATTGGTCTAAGCAATGATTTCATAGAAATGACACCAAAATCACAGGCAACAACAACAAAAAGATAGACAAGTGAGACTACATCAAACTAAAAAGCTTCTCCACAGCAAAGCAAAACAATAAATAGAGTGAAAAAATCCACCTCTGGATTGGGAGAGAATATTTGCAAACTGTATGTTAATAAGGGATATGAATGGCCAACAAGTATATAAAAATGTATTCAACATCATTAATCATAAGTGAAATGCAGATCAAACCACAATGAGTTATTACCTCACACTTGTTAGGATGGCTGTTATTAAAAAAAAAAAAAAAAGAAAAAAAAAGGTAAGGGTTGCCAAGGTTGGAAAAAAATTGAAATCCTTGTATACTCTTTGTGGTAATGTAAAATGGCACAGCAGCTATGGAAAGCATCATATAAATTCCTCAAAATATTTAAAATAGAACTATCATATGATACAGAAAACCCATTATTTCTGGCTATATATTCAAAAGAATTAAAATAAAGATCTTGAAGGGATATCTGCATCATATATTCATTGCAGTATTAGTACTACTAACTAAAATATGGAAATAACACAAATGTCTATCAACAGACCAATGAAGATCCATAAAATGAAATATTATTCAGCCTTAAAAAATAAGGAAATCCTGCCAGTTGTAACAACGTAGATGAATCTGGACAACATTATGCTAAGTGCAATAAGTCAGCAACACAAGGAAAATAACCACATTATTCCATTTATATGAAGTATCTAAAATAGTCAAGTGTATAGAAGCAGAAAATAGAATAGTAGTTGCCTGGGAGTGGGAGGAGAAGTAAATGAGGAATTTTTTTCAATAAAATTATAAAATTTTATATGGGTATAAAATTAGTTATAAAAGATAAATCAGTTCTAGAGATGTGCTGTACAATATAATGCCCATAGTTAATAATACAATATTGTGCACTTAAAAATTTGTTGGGTGTAGATCTTATGTTAAGTGTTCTTGCCAGGATAAAAAGTAAGAAAAAACACAGAAAATGTTTTTATATAGTGTGGAGAGAAATGAGAATATTCAAAATCATTTTTATCATAATTATAGAAATGAGCCTTGATCTATATGAAAATGAGGATGAACATTCTGGCTCATCTAGAGCTTTAGAGCCTTCTGATAAATACAAAAGTTTATGAGTTATTACTTTCATGTTTTCTCCCTCAAAGGGAAATAAAGAAGTCCCAGAGAAACAGAAAATGAATAAAGTCAAGAAGTAAATATGAGTCTGAATGCTGAAAAGCCATTGATAAACATATGTTGTATGCCTAAGTTAACCACAATATGACTCGTTTAGTGTCAGGAAAAAAAAGTAGGGTATGATGAGATAGAACTCTATCTATAAACTCTACTAGAGTTCCTCAGTTTTATAAGATTATAGGTACTACAGTGTCACCCAGCTGAGGTGCATGGAATCATTCTTCATTCTTGATCTCGGTAGATAGGATAATAGTGGCCAAAAAGAAAATATTTCTGAAATGTAAAATAGAGTTATAAGCTTATTGGACATATGAAGCCTCCAGACAGGTGTTAACTTCTAAGCCTTAATAGCATACGGTTCTAATTTTGCTAAACAAAAAATAAGATCTTCGTGAATCACTTCTTTTCACAGCTATGCAATGGAAATTGGTCAAATAAAGCATAAATTAATGATATCGGTCCATAAAATCACAAAACAAACTTATGGGATCTAATCCGTGTTTTCAGGTCTCTTCCACAGACTGTGGAAACAAAACCAATACATTTTCCTGCCAATGTTAGAAGTGTGAGTAGCATGTCCCTTCACTGGAAGTGGGTAAAGAACACTTTGCACCCTGAGATAAACTAGAAATAACAGGGTTCTTTGTTTGAATTCCTAAACTAATTTGATTTCTGAGCATTTTCTATGTTATCACCTCTCTAAGGAAAACAATTTTATCACTCTTTTTATTTTATATTTGAATATATAGTGCTACCTTTGTAAATATAAAAATGATTAAATTCTTTTTTTTTCAAACCTGAATAGACTAGCAGTAAGCTTAATAATCACGGTAATATTGTGTTTTTCCTTTTTATCACCTCATGTTTTCTATTTTATTGTTCAGTCCTTCTGACAACATGGTATTTCTGGTAGACAAACTCCTAAGTTCTTCTGTCTCTTAGTCATTCCTTCACACAAAACTAATCAGAGTTCCTGCCTGGATTTTTCAAATTTGAAACAATGAAAGAGAAGCTCTTTCACACCAGAGATGTAGCTGAGAATGTGTGATCCCAGAAATAATAGATATTCAATGTTTCCAGCCTCACAATTCTCACAGGATTAGAAAAATTATATCCAATCCCAGACTCCTTACAGCAAGCCTGTCTATCCTTCAATAAGGTCATATCTCCCTTTTGGCTTAAGCCAGTTCAATGTTTTGTTCCTTACAACTGAAAGCACCCTACTAATCATGCAATATGGCATGTTCTGCAGTATATGAAATGTCAGAGGGGTGAAATCAGTAGTCGGAGAGGGGGAGTCTAAATAAGTTCGTTGGATCTTGTGTCATCACACAGAGCAATAAAATTCTTTAAGCCAATTTTGCTAAGGGAAAAACATCTGAGGTGATCAACTATCATGTCCCTTTGCAAGTTCGGCAACTGACAATTTGCCTTGTTATGAAAGACCTACTGGGAAAAACAGTTTTCATTCGGATGATTGATTTGGGGGGAGATTTATATTCTGTGACGATTACAGGTAGAAAGAAACAAGTTTTTCCCTGAGTAGGTTAGGTCCCACCTGAGGGTAATTAATTTTTATTTTTGGAAGTCATGATTTATATGCATTCCTGTGCATGTGGGTCCAGTTTTCAATCTTCTCTTGAGAACCGTTTCATACTTCATATTTAGGAATCTCAGATTGATGTTACCAGTATGTGTGCTAATTGTACCTTCCCCCCCCCAACTCTTATTCTGTTCTACACTGATTTACTGTAAGGTTCATTAATCTCTTCTGCACTTTGACTTAGTCCTAAATTCGCTATTAGAAGCAGGTGATTGCCTTAAGTTCTGTCACTATTGATTTGTCTGTCTTATTTTTACTAGATTGATAGTCATTAATTTTAATTTGGCTAAGATTTTTCTTCTCATTAAATTGATTCTCCTAGTTGTTTATAGAGGTGAAGCATATGAGACAAATAATTCTAATATACCTCCTTTACCTTAAGCCCTTTTTATTCAGATCTTATCTGGGAAGGATTTCCAACCATTGTGCACGACTTTTAAAAGTAAGGCTATTTCTCTAACAGACAAGGTGAATAGTGATTTGGGAAATACACCAATGATTGTAAAGATTGAAGAGAAAATCCATAGTACTTTTATATTCATTAAAAAATATAGTCTTTATTGTTGTTTTTCTTCATATTAGTAAAGATAAAACCATTTCAGAGTAGAAATACCAGCGCAGTCCTCTTTTTCTTTCTTTTCTTTTTTTTTTTTTTTTTGGCATTAACATCCTAATAGAATATTTCCCAATTCTCAAATTTATTTATATTTTAAAATTCTATTATTGAATTTTTTTGGTGACATTTTATCTTTTATTAAGATGGAAGAGTAATAATCCAGTTACCTGGCTAAGTAGTTAGCTCTTCGGTGCCTGTGAAATTCCAGGGTTTTCCAATTTTTCCTCCATTGAAGAGACAGGACAAGTAACAGGGACAAAGAAAAGGTATTGAAATTGAGAAGTCTCTAACTGTGGAAGTAGATTCTTAAATAAGTCTTGCCAACCTTACAATTTACACTAGAATTCATTAAGTATATGCTCTTTGATCCAAATGCTTTGAGGAAGTGGTGTCATTATGCATATCATTACACATAAAAAGCATTAGCAGAGTTTGATGATTCTTTGGCATAAGAATACAGTAACATTGCAATAGACTTACTTCCTACTGGGAAGGAAGGATAAACCTTTAATGCATTTCCTTTAGTTAACTTTTTTTCTTAATTGAGGAGTTGTTTTAACAGGAACCTTAAATAGTGACATATCATTTTACCTGGCTCCTTTTTTTTTTTTTTTTTTTTTTTGAGTATCTATAAGAGATTCAGTAATTTTCACTCACGATTCTGTGTCATGCATTATAATTATTACTATACTTAATCACAAATTGCTCCAAATATTTTTCAGTCAGGGTTTCATTAATAAAGGTTGACTATGTCCACTTGACATGACCCTCTTAACTTTTGAAAGTTTCTTTGCTTTCTCATCTGTGAAAATATCCCAGGCTCATCTTGATCCGTTCAGTTTCCAGAACTAGAATTATCTAATTTCTCAAGAAACCCAGATTTCTTTTAGAGACAAATATTCTTAGAAGGTATCTTCTGGGGCCGGCCTCCTGGCGCACTCGGGAGAGTGCAGCGCTTGTGAGTGCAGTGGCGCTCCCGCCGCGGGTTCGGATCCTATATAAGAATGGCCGGTGCACTCACTGGCTCAGTGCGGTGCGGGCGAAACCACGCCAAGGGTTGCAATCCCCTTACCGGTCACAAAAGGACAAAAGAAAAAAAGGTATATTCTGTAGTTTGCATGTCCTGTAGTTTCTGTTTTGTCAAACTGCTGCTATTTTCTTCATAGCTATTAATAATTATATCTGCATGAATTATTAGAGACTTTATCAATAAAAATGCTCTTTGTACTTTTTAAATGCTTTTTGTGGATCTAATTCTACCTTGAGTGATACAAATATCGATTTTAGGAATCTCAAATTGATGCTACCTCTCTCTCTTTTCTTTTGATGTTCATTTGTCCATTTTTTTACTGTGTTTGTTCTCCCAAACATAACACCATTTATCTGTGTTCTCATGGTTAGTTTATCCTGATATTATATATTTATCTTAATAATTTATATATATAAACATAATACTTCTTATATCATGAGTTATATATTTTATCCTAATATTATATAATATATATTAATATTATATATATACCTATGATACATGGGGGGGGTGTATGTATGTGTGTGTATATATATATGCAAATGTATATACTTACCTATTTTTTTTGGACAGTACTCCTCTGTTGCCTATTATGATGCACAATAAAATTTCCTTATTACATCTTGCCCCTCTCTCCCTGCTTCTTGATTCTTACCTTCATCATTCAATTTAGCAAATAATAGCTTTTTTCTTGCTATTTTCTTAAACATACTTAAAGTTCTAATGTTGAACTCGGTTTAAAATGTTATATTATTCCTACCTATTACCTAAGAGAGTTAATAAACTTATTTTATTTATTATATTCTTCTCTTTATTCTCTTTTCTTTTTTTTAACCCCTTTACTCCTCCCCCACTTCATATAACATTTGCACTTATTCAGTTTTAATTGACTGACTACAGATTATTTTAGCTTCCTATATAAACAATCATGTTTTAAGACATGACTGACAAATGTATGTCTTCCTCTTTAACCTTCATGTTGTTTATTTCTTCTGTCTGATTTATAGAATACTAGTACAGTTTTGAAAACAAAAAAGGGAGTGGATTGTAGGTATTGTCTAGTTTCTGATCTCAGAGAAAAAAAAACTTAATAAATTACCATTAATATGGTCTTTTTAAAATTTAATTTTAGCTATTAAAATTTTCAGTTCTAGAATTTTTATTTGATACTCTTTATAACAGCTTTCTTGAGATATAATTTACATATCATAAATTTATTCTTTCAAAGTGTATGATGCAGTAAACATAATATTTCCAAGGTTCATTTATGTTGTAATATGTATCAGTAATTTTTTCTTTTTATTGCTATATAATATTTCACTGTTTGAATATATCACATCACATTTATTTATTTATCAGTTGAAAGACATTTGGAATGCTTCTGCTTTTGGCTGTTATGAATAATGCCATTATGAACATTCATGTGCATGTTTTTCTGTGGATATATGTTTCAATACTCTTGGTATATATCTGGAAGTGTAATTGCTGGGTAGTATGCCAATTCCATTTTTAACATTGTGAAGAACTGCCAAACTCTTTTCTAAAACGGCTGCACTATTTTACAATCCCACCAGTAATGTAAGATTGTTTAATATCTCAACATCCTCTCCAACTCTTGTAATTATCTATATATTTTTTTTATTTTTGCTGTCCAATTAGATATGAAATAATACCTCAATGTGATTCTGATTTGCATTTCCCTAGTAACCAATGATGAATGAGTGTCTTTCACATGTTTATTGGCTATTTGCATATCTACTTCGAAAAACATTTCTATTCAAACACTTTGCCCTTTTTTAATTGGGTTATTCATTCTCTTAATTGTTGAGTTGTAATTTTCTGCACACACATTTCTTATCACATATATTAATTGCAAATCTTTTCTCCAATTCCTTACATTGTCTATTTTTTTTTAATTAAGTCTTTATTTCGTAGATCAGATTTAGGTTTACTGAAAAATTGACCAGAAAATGCAAAGAGTTTTCTCTCCCTGACCTATAGTTTCCCTAATTATTAACATTTTGCATTGGCATGGCACATTTGTTGTAATTGATGATCCCATATTGGTACATTATTATGAACTAAAGCCCACTGCTTACACTAGGGTTTGCTCTTGGTGTTTTACAGTTATATGGATTTTGCCAAATGCATTGTCATGTTGTTTTAAAATATACCTGGGATTTTGGTTTTTCTTAGGTCAAGTGAGAGCAAAAGATCAAGAGATGATTGGCATTAAAAAGATAATTTATTACTCAAAGTTCCCAAGAGGAAGGCATGCCATACGGGGCCACAGGAGAGAACACCAAGGTCAGTTCCAGGCGGAGAGAGAGCACGAGGGAAACTGCTGGAAAGTCCTTATTGTGTTTCTTGTGGGATCCAGAATGGGTGCTGTAGTGAAAGCAGGCCAACCAAGTTTAGGATTGACTAGTTTGAATTATTTGAGTAGGCTCTGTGGTGTAGGAGCTGATGCCTGGGGCAATTAGAGAAGGGGCTAGTGTCAGGAGTGTAAGAGCCCAGTGAAGCTGGTGGGTGGAGAGTATGTGCTCTGAATTGGTTAGTTTGCATATGAGAGGCAGGGGCCCAGGAGAATTCCTTATTATCTCTAAGAATCTGTTAACCATTGAAAAAAAAAAGTCCCTTCTTAATTAGCAAGGTCCCAGATGTCAAACTATCAGACACATAAATTGGAAAACATGGTTAACACACTTGTACCTGCCATTCTCATATCAACAGGATAGTTTCAGTGCCTTAAAAATCCCGTGTGCTTCACCTACTCATCTCTCCCTCTCCGTGCCCAACCCCTAGCAACCACCACTCTATTTACTATCTCTATAGTTCTGCCTTTTTCAGAGTGTCACATAGCTAGAATACAGTATGTAGCTTTTTCAGATTGGTTTCTTCCACATGTTCCTCCATGTATTTTCCTGGTTTGATAGCTCATATCTTTTCATCGCTCAATTATATTCCATTGCATGTATGCACCACAGTTTATTGATCCATTCACCTATTTAAGAGTGCAGGTTTTTGTGTGGATAAAAGTTTTCAATTCATTTGGGTACAACAATGAGCACAATTGCTGAATCATATGGTAAGAATGTGTTTAACTCTGTACAAAACTGTCAAACTTCTTTGCATTCCCACCAGCAATGAATTAGAATTCCTATAACATTAATCCTCCTCAACATTTGGTGCTGTCAGTGTTTTGGATTTTAGACATTTTAATAAGTATTTAAGTATCTCATTGCTTTTGAATTCTGCAATTCCACAAATGACATAAGATTTTGAGTGTCTTGTCATATGCTTATTTGCCATCTGTATACCTTCTTTGGTGATGTGTCTGTTAAGATTTTTTTTTCTATTTTTAACTGGGTTAAAAAGCACATCTTCCCTGGGAATGCAAACACCCTTGCACATGTGTACAACATTCTATGGACACCTTATTCCCCAGTTATTCCTTTGAATTGTTTCGGTTGGCATCGTGTCCATCCCAACTGTTACTGCCACCTCAGGCAAATTCAATGTTAAACAATTACCATTGATTATTTTTGACAAATGCACTGAAAATAGGATTGTTTTCCTACAGCAAACTCTAAACCACATCAAATAAAGACAATCCCTGAGAATACGGCATATCCAGTGAACTGCAGACAGGTCAAATAATGACAATTGTTTTTGAATGGTGCTTTTGGTACTATCCTAAATTTATTCTGCCCCTTCAGTAGCTAAAGGATGTTGCTATTCACAACCACCACTGTTTAAGGCTGTTTTTAAGGTTACTGAAGACCTGGGGACAAGTGGGAATAGGGGAAGTTAAAACACCACAGATATTGCTGGTCTGACTAAGATTCCTACATTTATCTTGAATAAATGCCCTTTGGATTGTTGCAAATCTTAAGTTAATTTCAAGTTCTAAAACAGTTTTTACTTTTTTTTTTTTGCCAATATTCTTTTTTTTTTATAAAGTATAGTTAAGAGATTCTTACTCTTCCACTCTAGAAGTGTTTTCTCCTTGATCCTTTCACATAGAACCAAATTTTCTTGTCAAATTTTCCATACTTTTATCTATGCTCTTCATTATTTTACAGTTTGAACATAATCATCGCAGTTATTTAAAAATCTTGTTACAAATCCCAATATATGGATCACCTGTGAGTCTATTCGTCTTTTTTTTTTTTTTTTTTTTGCTTGTCATTCATATGGTCTTCTTCTTGTAATATCTATTTTTTATTTGAATAAGGTACTATTGCATGTACAAAATTAGAGTATGTAAGGGATATTATCTTTCCCTAGAGATGATTCCTTCTTCATTGTTCTAGAAAGATAAGGGGATGCTGAATCACCTTAATTTAATCAGAGACAAAGTTAGTTAAAGTCTGGGTTCCAACTTTGGAAAGATTCTGTCTCTGAGTCACCTCTGTTCTTAAATTATAGCCCTCCAGATCCTTTAATGACTTTATTCACTACCAACTTTCCCCAGTGCCTTGAACTCTGAATATTTGTCAGGCAAAGCTCAAATTTTCATTCCAGACATTATTCTTTTTTGCCTGTCAAAAATTGGAAAGTATTCCCAAGAGCAAAGAAGCTGCACAATTTCAGCTTACTTCTTTGATGTTCTCACTTCTCCAAAATCTTTTCCTCTCTGTTCCTCACTTCAGCAACTTTCTAACGTCTTTAAATAGACTTTTTATTTTATATTTTATAAATCAAAAATTCCTCCTATTTTTAGCAGCAGGATTTTCTCCATCTTATGTGAAAAATCTAGTGTAGGTGCCAAAGTTTTATTTTTTCTACTCATAGAAAGTTTAACTTGCTCAAAAGAATCATTAGTATAAGGATCCAATAGAGAGCAGAAGGGGTTAGGAAATCTCTTTCAACTCTCAGAAAATAGGTCTCATGTTCCTCTCTCCCAGCTCTCTCCTGGCTGTCCCCTTTCTCTCTCTCTCATACTTACAGCAATTCACATTGATGATGCACCCCTTTCTTTTGGGAGAGTGCTTTCTGGGTTCTGCTTATATTTGGTATCCTTAGAACTCACAGATTTTTCCTGCTACCTGAACAAAACGTTTTTGTGCAGATTCTGTTAGTTTCAGGGTGTTTAGTTAGTTTAGTTTAGCTTAGTCTTCTGACATATTTCAAAGAAAAATTATAGGCCTCACATCATTTCACCTACACATATGTCAAATATATCTGTAGTATATGAATACTATTTTGTACACAACCAAAAAGTCATTATTCTACCTCAAAATTAATATTTTCTATTTGCTATTATCTAATTCCCAGCCCAAATTAAATTTTCTCACATGTATGTGCATGTGTGAGTGTGTATGTATGTGCGTGTTTCCCCCAAATTAATCTTTTTTAGTTTTGATGGCATTTTTCTTTCTTTGAGCTATGTTAAAAGTGTATTTTGATGATTTTCATTTACTCTCCTGTTGTTTAATATTACTTTTAGATAAAGATTCAAATTTAATCCAATGCCATGCTCCTAATTGCAACTATATTCATTATTATGTTTTTCCCTTATCATTTATTAATTGATTGATTGATTGATTTTGCACATTCATGGGACACAAAGCTGACCATCACCACTTGTGCTGCCCAAGATGTGATGATCTGATCAATACTATCAGCGTGGCCATTACCACAAATTGCAGTTATTCCTAGTGTCCCCCACCCAACCTCTTCTCAACGTCTCTTCCCCTCTGCTCCCACAACCCCAGCAGCTCCAGGTATGTTCTCTCCCTCTGCAAGTCCAACGCACCACTGTGGTCTTTCTCTTTCCTTCCTTCTTTCTCTATTAGCTCCTACTGATAAGTGAGGACATGCAGTATTTTAACTTCTGTGCTGGGATTATTTCACTTAACATAATTTTCTTCAAGCTCATCCATGGCAGAATTACATTCTATTTATTGCTAAGTAGTATTCCATTGTGTATATATATATATATATATATATATATCACATTTTCCTTCTCTAGTCATCCATTGATGGATATTTGCATTGGTTCCATACCTTGGCTATTGTAAATAGAGCTGTGGTGAACATGGGAGTTCATGTATCCCTATGAGATGATGATTTCCACTCCTTTGGATATATACCCAGAAGTGTGATTGCTGGATCGTATGGTAGGTCTATCTGTAGTTGTTTGAGAAATTTCCATACTGTTTTCCATAGTGGCTGTGGTAATTTACAGTCCCACCAACAGTGCAGAAGAGTTCCCCTTTCTCTGCATCCTTCCTAACATTTATTTTCCATCTTTTTTGATAATAGCCAGTCTAACTGGGATCAGATGATATCTCAATGAGGTTTTGCTTTGCATTTCCCAGATGATTAGTGAGGTTGATCATTTTTTCAAGTGCCTGTTGGCCATTAGTATGTCTTCCTTTGAGAAATGTCTATTCATTTGCTTTGCCCATTTTAAAAATTGGATTATCTGTTTTCTGTTTTGTTTTTTTTACTGTTGTTTGAGTTCCTTATATATTCTGGACAGTAATCCTTCGTTAGATGTATAGTTTGCAAAGATTTCCTCCCATTCTGTACATTGTTGTTTCACTCTGTTGATTATTTCCTTTGCTGTGCAAAAGTTTTTTATTTGATATAATCCCATTTATTTATTTTTTCTTTTGTTGCTTGTGCTTTTGGGGTCTTATTCATAAAGTCTTTGCTCAATCCTACTTCCTGAACTGTCCCACTATGTTTTCTTCTAATAGCTTTATAGTTTCAGGTCTTGTACTTAAGTCTTTAAACCATTTTGAGTTGATTTTGGTATATGGCAAGAGGTGTGCAGGTCTAGTTTTATTCTTCTGCATATGGATGTCTAATTTTCCCACTACCATTTATTGAAGAGACAGTCTAAGATCAGTTGGCTGTAAGTATGTGGGTTGATTTCTAGCTTCTCTATTCTGTTTCACTGTCAGAATGTCAGAGTGTCTGTTTTTATGCCAGTACCATGCTGTTTTGGTTACTATAGATTCGTAGAATGATTTGAAGCCAGGTAGTGTTATGCCTCTGGCTTTATTTTATTTTATTTTTTTCCCTCAGGATTGCTTTGCCTATTTGGGGTCCCTTGGTTTCCCATATGAATATGAGGGTTTTTTTTTTCTATTTCTGTGAAGAATGTCATTGGCATTTTGATGGGGATTGCATTGAATCTATAGATCGTTTTGGGTAGTTTGGACATTTTCACTATATTGATTCTCCCAGTCCAAGAGCGTAGAATGTCTTTCCCCATTTTGTGTCTTCTTTCATTTCTTTCAGTAGTGATTCATTATTTTATCTTTTTGTAGAGATCTTTCACCTCCTTGGTTAAACTGATTCCTAGGTGTTTTTTGTTTTGTTTTGTTTTGTTTTGTTTTGACTGTTGAAAATGGGCTTACTTTCTTGACTTTTTTTCTGCTAGCTCATTATATACACATTATTTAATGTACCATGCACTATGATTCTGAAGACTGTCCTATTTAAAAATAAATCTATTTTAAAGAAGGGAGGGAAGGGAATTAAGGAGTAATTGGTTAAGAGACACAGAGAATAATTAAGATTTGTAATGATGAACATGCTAATAATATTGATTTGATCATCACATTCTGTACACAAATACGGATAGTCAACTCTACACCCCATAAATATGTATGATCAATTATGTTTCAATTCAAAAAACAAATTTTTAAAAAAAGACAGAAACACCAGTGCAGGTGCAAATTATATAACTGTTTAATTCTATCTAGTAGATTGCAGTTCTATGACATTAATTCAAAGCTTTGGAAGGCAAGGCTGACACTCATTCTATCAAAATAATGGCTGACACATTATAAAGTGTTGCTATAAGAACTTTTTTTTGTTTGTTTGCATAGCATGCACACATATGTGCCTGCACATACAAAACTTCTCTCTACATTTTCTATACAAAATACCACATTTTCCACTTATGCCTACATGGGAAACTGTATTCCTTTATTTCCTGAGATATAATTTATTTCATTCATATTCTATATTGATTGTGAAGCATATGATGGATATTTCACTTTTATAAATTATTCATTGCAAATTAAGAAATATTCAGTTCTTAATGATATCAAACTGGTAAATTGCAACTTTTGTATGTGATATCATAGATATAATTTTTCCTAGTTTCTTTCATTTTTGTCATAAACTAACATATTTAATATTTATTGTCTCGCTCTAATTCAAGGAATTTATTCTTCAAAAGTTTAATGGAATGATACTGAATTACATTGATAAATTTTTCAACGAGAAAAAAATTATCTTGTAAAACATGCAATAAAAATCACTAGAAACAATAACTTCTACTTAAAACATTTATCTTCATTAAAACTACTAATTGGAATCACTATAAAATATTTCATACTATAATATTAAATAATTTTGGTCTATTTTATTTCATTCTAATTTTCTTTTCTTTGTTTCTGATTCTTACAAATGCCATTAATATACTTTGGGGCAAAGTATAAAACAATGCTAGTAGTATCATCAGTAAATTAATTCAAAATGAGTTCCAGTGAATTAATATCATTATTTAAAATTCTAAGAAATTGAAATAATCATTTACTAATTCCCTTTGGAATTATATAGACAGCAAGAAATCAAGCAAAATGTTCAGAAAGTTACAAAATGATTAAATTATGGTTTTCGATGACTCAGATTACTATTTTTGTCTACAGATTTCCAATTTCAAATTAAGCATTAAAATAATGTCACTGGTTTTGAAATCAGAAGATATAGTTTCTGAGGCACAGCCATAATATTTTCTGACAGTAATCTCTCTGGTAAATTACTTAAATATTCTATCCTTGTTTATTTAGCTGTAAAATAAATAAAAGTACAGAACACTATCTATTTTCGTACATAGTACTATGTACTTAATTTTATTTTATTGAATTCTAACAAAACTACAAGAAGTAAGGTATTGGTAACTTCACTGTACAGATAACTAATAAAGTACCAAAAGTAACTCATTGTTCATATGTGTATATGTGTGTAAATTATTATTTTGATATAATTTTAGATTTATAGAATAGTTACAAAAATGGTACATAGAACTCATATATCCTTTACCCAGATTCATCAATTAATTAAATTTTCCCCCCAATATTTTATCATTATCATTCCTTCTTTTTTTGTTGTTTTCTCTGTTTCTCTATCTCTCTCCCTCCCTCCTGTCCTTTCTCCCTATCCATGAATACATGTTTGTGTGTAATATATTATATACATACATACATATTTTGAGCCATTTGAATATAAGTTACTCACATAGTGCCCTTTTATCCCTTAATACTTCAGTATGTATTTCCTAAGAATAAAGACTTTCTATTATATAAACACATTATAATTATAAAAATCAAGATATTTATCATCTATGTAGTGCTATTATCCTTCTTAGACTCTGTATGCACATTTCTTCAATTATCCCCCTTTTTTAAAAAAAATTATTTTGTTTTTCTGGTGTGAGAGCTAATACAGAATTACTCATTGCATTTACCTGTTTTCTTTAATGGTCATCCATTATATGAAACACTTTCTCAGACTTTCTTTGTCTTTCATTATAAAACTTAAAATTAGTAAACAATGATATATGACTTTAGAAAAACTTAGAAATTTAATATACCTCACTTTTCTATTTGTAAAATGATTTACCGTGAAAATTAAATGAAATACTATGTTTATTATGCATTTGCCAAAATAAAAGATCAAAGATACTCTAGAAAATTGTTCTAATTGCATTATATTTGATATATTCAAAACAAAATTAACTAAAGGCAGTGGCTTTATTTGAAAATATAGGCATTTCAATGGTTGAAGTAGGTGTTTCTGGTCAAGATGGCAGAACAGATGGTCCCCAGTTTCCCTCTCTCCTACAAATCAACCAATTTACAATTATAAAAAAGCAATGCAATAACAGTCAAGCTGGGGCCATTAGAGCTCAGGGGAAAGGAAGGAGAGATTTACGGAGTGCATGAAGGTGGGAGAAGCCGTGAAGAGAAAAAGAAAAAAAAGTTCCAACCATTTTGAATCCTGGCTGTTTCCAGGCTGGAGCTGCTGAGTGCATGGAGCAGGAGATGGCAAAAGCCACAGCTGTGCCCTTCAGATGAAGTTGCTTGGAGGTGGCAGGGGAGAAGAGGACCTTGGTGGCTCCCAGACCAGCAAGACAACTAATAGGGTTCTCGTGGACCCACATAGGAGCGAGGAGCTAGAACAACTGAAAAAAAGGAGCCATTCAGAGGCCAGTGAGTCATCACAAGGGTCTGGAGCATGGCCTGCCCCATGGGAAGTGTTTGGAGCATGGATGGTGGGGGAGACAGGCCCATGGCGGAACACTGGGGCACAGCAAGGACAGCTGATCTGCCCCCCCTAATCAATACAGAACCACTCAGAGGAGACTGGTCAGGAACATAGAATTGCATGGGGTGCAGATTGTTGAAAAGACTCAGGCCCAGACCAGAGTGTCTACATAACCCAGGTGCCAGATTTCACTAGACTTGGAAGTTCCTATAAAGTCAACCATTAAAAACCTGAACTGCACAAAAAGCCTTCCATTGGGAATCAGTAGCAAAGTAGCAATTTAATTCAACCACAGAGCTCAAGTACTGGTCCCCACAGGAAATTCCCCCATTTTAGAAGTAAGCAAAGGACAACAAATTAATTCCAGCACAGAGTTTAAGTGGTGGGAACAACAGATAATCCAACAAAGAACTGGAAGAAACAACAAAGTACCCACAACCAGAGACAAAGTTTGATACCAACTAGTAAAGTTTCCATTTCACCAAAGAACACCTATAACACCTAGAAGAACTGGAAGTCACCAGAAAGGGAAGAGGATCAGGGGCTTTAGCCATGTCTCCCCAACACCTGAAACCAGTCCTGAGGCTGGGGGCCTTGGGCCTTGGCCACACCCCCTGACATGTGCAACCAGCCCAGCGACGACCATCAAGCCATTGCGGGAAGCACACTGGGCTTTCCTAGTACAGGGTATGAGGGGTCAAGAGCCTTGGCCCTGTCCCCCTGACACATGTAACCAGCCCAACAATGAGCACCAAGCTTCAACGAACTGGGCCCTGGGTTCCAGAGCTGGGGTGGTGAGGGACAAAGGCTCTTGCCACCCCCGCCCCCGACTTCTGCACCCAGCCTGGCAATGACCAAGCCACCACTAGAAGCCCCCTGGTCTCCCGTGAGGGGGTCACAGGCCTCTATCCCACCCCTCCTCCTTCCACCTTCTTCCATCCCATTTCCTTCCCCTTTCCTGTCTCCTCCTCCCTCCCAACTGCTCCGCAACAACCTCATAGAATGTAAAAAATAGTAACATTAATAAAAAAATTAAAATAAATAAATGGATGAAGTAGGGTTTTACTTTAAAGAGTAATTTCTGTCCTTTACGTTATCATCTATAGTCTATTCAAATTTGTACATTTAGATTGAATTTTAAATAATCATCTGATTGACTAACAATTTTCAATTTACCTTTCTGCCTTTTGATCACCTTTTTCTTTGAAATTATTAGTTTATCTTAAGTTTATATTATATCTAATCATCTTGTGCAAAATCTCAATCCCACCATTTCCAGCTACATAAAGTTAAGATGCTGTTTCCTAGGTTTATTTATCACTTCTTAAAATTGAGACTAAGTGATAGTTCCTTCCCCCAAGTGGTAACAAATAGCAAATATTCAAAAGGTATTCAAACTAATTATTTCATAATTTATGAAAGGCATTATTTGCTGAAAGTTAAGATAGTTTGGATGTACATATACAGGAGTTAAAATTCTGGATAATCAAGTTACTAGCTGTTTGCCTTATGGCAAATTTATTTAGTCTCCTGATATCTCAGTTTCCTCAGTTGTAAAATAGAAACAATAATAGTACTTATCTTACAGTGCCTTGGAAATACCTAACTAAAATAATGCATTTAAAGTGATTAGCACAGTGCTTCACACATAAAAAGGGTTTAGTCAAATATTCCTATAAGCTATGAATTTACATTTTCTCCCTGTGAGATCCTCAAAGACAGGTAGATTGAAAGATTTTTTTTGAACAATTAGAGATGTGTAATAGGTAAATATATTACACGTGAATGCCCTGACATTGAAAATGCTTAATAAGAACTTGTAAGATGTACTGAACAGTCCATTTCTACCATCGGTCTAGGTTATCTACGAAGTCTTTTTTTCAGCTTTAGAATTTTATGATGTTATAACTTTATGCCCAATGTCTGAAGACTGGATAGACTTTAGACTTTATTTTTAGAGGACTTTATTGTACTACAGTAGACAATGAAATTTTTAATTCCAATTTTTATTAAATTTTCTAAGACCTTAAAATATTCCTCGGGGGTCCTCTTTGTGTTTTTAATTGTTGTGCCTGACTCTTCTAGAATGTGAGCTGCCTATGTTGCTTAAGGACACAGAAACTGTCTTGAGAGTTTTGATTAATTCCCTGAATAACTTAATATTTATTTTGTTATAATAAGCGACACCTAATCATGATAAAAAAGTAATAATGATTGTAATAGGAAAAATGTACTGAGCACAGACTATTTGCCAAGCCCTATGATAAGCTCTTTACACATATTATCTTATGGTTATAACAATTTTATAATAATGTGGGGAGTTTTATTACCATAATTTTATTATAAAATATGAACATCAACTGTGTATGGATTATATTACCTGCAAACCAAATACTTAATGAATCAGAAAGGATTCAAACCCTGATTAGTTGGCTCTACATAAACCATCCTCTTTCTTCTAAACTAAATTTCTCAGAATTTGTCCTATTAGTGAATCATCTGAGCAAAAGTATTCCATCGTCAAAAACTCCATGAATCCATCACTCTTTTACATTATAATGTTAAAACATTTTTGGCAGCAGTCAACACAAATCAAATGGAATTAAATATGAGAAAATTTATTATCACACATCACTGGAAGTTCAAAGGAAATACAACCCTCAGGGTTGAATTAATTCTAAAGAATTTATTATGATACTTTTCTCTCTGATTCTCTCTCCATCCTCAGGCTAGTAGTCAGTAGAATGTCTCACACCTCTGAACAACAATACTCAAAAACAAAGAAAAAGAGTACAGTATCTCTTCCTGGGTATCTATCAGAATTTTAAAAATCACAAAGCCCTCAGGAAATTTACTGTTATATTTTACTAAATCCTATGCCCATTCACAAATAAATTACTATATGAAGGTAGTGTCGTGCGATCATTGACTTAGTTCTGTGACCCTGAAATATGAAAGATAAGATTCCCATGCTCAGCTTGGGCGACTCACAGCACACACCATCCTGAAGCCTACGTACAGCATAAAGAAAAAGATGTGGAAGAAACTGTGAAGGCAAGACCTATTTTTTCTTTTTTTATTTTACCACACAAATTAATTTCTGAAAATTTCTAAATCTAAAAAGTCCATTTAATTTTAAACATTCCAGGATTTCCAGAATTACGTGACTATGGTTCCTTATTTCATAAGGTAGCTATTAGCATAGCAAGACAAAAAAATGTCCATTGAAAAAATGTGGGGATTTTCTGTTCCATCTTAATAGCAGTCAAAATAAATTATAAGAAATAGCAATTCTTCCTAACACACACACACACGCACGCACGCACGCACGCACGCACGCACACCCATACATCATAAATGTTGGCAGAACTTTGCAAGATCTGCAGCTAAGAGGTTTAGAAGTTATTTATCATTTGGTTATGTGCATCATAAAATTTGTATAGTGACCAAAATATATCTGAGCAATGTTCAGAGTGAAACTAGATGTAATTGCAAACATTTAATAATGATCAATCAGAAATTTGGGAACAAATTCTGCTAAGCTAATTTTAAATTATCTGTCATTAAATATGTTCAACTTCACCATCTCAAATAATATTTTTGATTTACTGTCTTTCATATATGTGTTGCTCATTGTATTAACAGATTCTTACTCAGAAATTATAAGAAAAATTTCCAACCAGCACACCTCCTACTCATTATCTAAAATCTGTCAAGAAAATAAATCTAGGAGTAGAAAAGTGTCTGAAACTGTGATGATTTGAATGTAGAAAATGTGTCAGATTCAAATAATATTTTTGCATATGTTATCTGCTTTGAAACTCAAAATAACCTTATAAAATAGGTATTATTTTTCGGTTAAAGAATATTAAGTCATATTATTCCTATTTTCAAAATGCAAAAAAGTGTTATAAAAATAAAGCTAATGAACATCTGAAGAAAACAAGTCATATTATAAGTTTTAGATCTGGGGCTAATAGAACTCTGTGAACAAACGAAAAATCAACATTTTTAATACCTGGCCACAGCTGGTCAACAACTTATCAATTTGGTTAAAATATTACTCAGAAACATTTCGAAACTCAGGACATTAGCATGACTGATAACCTTTCACCTGGTATGCTGACAATTTATACATAACATTTATGTATAACAATAATAACGATTAAAATAAAAATATATAATAATGACTTTATTAATCACATACTTTAAGCTAGATGCCTTATGCTCATTACACATTCTTCTCACAATAACCCTACAGGTATGATATCACTATCTATCCCATAATATCTGAGGTTCAGAGATTCATTAATTTATCGAAATCTTTAGGCTCAAAAGTAAAGATGTAGGAAAATTGACAGTCACAAGATAAATCCTTGCTCTAGAATAGTAGTCTATCTAAAAATTAACAAATACTCTGAATCTTAAGTTTTGGCTAGTTTATCAATTATTTCAAATTTTAAGAAGTTAATTATTAAAAAATAACTTTTTTTTCATATGGCAGGGACATAGATATGGTAACTAGGGTTTCTCAGTTTCAACTCTAGTGACATTTTGGGCCAGATAATTTGGGTGTGTGTGGGTGGACAGGGATGTCCTACGTATTTTAGTATGTTCAACAGCAGTCCCAGCCTTTACTCGCTAGATGCCAGCAGCAACCCCTCCTCCAAGTAGTGACAACCAATATCTTAAGATATTGCCAATATCCCCTGGGGACCAAAATCATCTCTTTCATAACCACTAAGTAATATCTACTGTGGAAAGAAGAAAGATAATTATGATGTAACGTAACAAAAAAGATGAGAGAGAAGGAGGGAGGGAAATAAAAATTATAAAAGAACAGATATTTTATTCAAGAGAATAAAATATATTATAAGCAAAGAAAAGTGAGATTCAAATGAAAATTGACAGAATCAGTTTTACAAATTTAAGTAAAGTCAGTTGACCCTCTGTGCCAATAGAAGTCAAAGTTTTAAATGAGGAGTATTCAGGTTTTGGTGTACATTTTTATTACAAAGATAATTGATTTAAAGTAAAATTCCAGAGTCCCACGGCCAGGAATTCTAATTCAATATGCCATTCTAATAACACCAGTAGAACACCAGGTACATCACTGGATAGAAACAGGAGTGCTGTGAAAGGAGTCCATTTGAGTATTTGGGTTTTAGATACCAGCATTACAAGGGGACTTCAAAAAGTCTGTGAAAAAAATAAAAACTAAAGATATAAACTTTCTTTCTCAACAGAAGCTCCATCAAGTTCAAGACACTTCTGTTAGCAGCAATACTAGCTATTTAGTCCAACCCTAAACAACTGAAGGTCCTGTGAATTTAACCATGTCAATGCAGTCTTTTTTTCCATGATTAACTGGAAAAAAAAAATGTGTGCCTTTTAAAGATTTTTTTAAGATTAGGAAACAAAGAGAAGTCAAAAGAGCCAAATCAGGATTGTAAGGTGGATTGGATGACTAATAGAGTCTCCACAGAAACTCTTGCAAATTTGCCCTTATTTAATAAGAGGCATGATTAGGAACACTGTCATGGTGGAGAAGGACACTGTAGTCAAGCTCTCTTAGGAATTTTCCACTAAAGTTTTAGCTAATTTTCTCCAAACTCTCATACTAAGCAGGTAGTGCCATTCTTTCACCCTCTAGAAAGCCAACAAGCCAAATACCTTGGACATCCCCCCAAAACTATTCCTGTTACCTCTGCTCTTGACTAGTCTGCTTTTGCTTTGACTACTCCACTTCCACCCCTTGGTAGCCATGGCTTTGACTGTGCTTTGTCTTCAGGATCATAGTGGTAAAGCCATATTTCATCTCCTGCTACAAGTCTTAGAAGAAATCCTTCAGAATCTTGATTCCACTTGTTAAAAATTTCCATTGAAATCTCTGCTCTTTGCAGTTAATCTGGGTGCAACAGTTTTGTCACCCATTGAGCAGAAAGTTTGCTCTACTGTAATTTTTCAGTCAGAGTTGTGTAAGCTGAACTAATTCTGATAATTGCAGTGTCTTTTTTTTTTTTTTTTTTTTTTTTTTTTTTTTTTTTTTGCTGTTAATTGACCATCCCTTTCAATTAGGGCACAAACAAGATTAAATTTTTCCTTGAAAATTGATGGGGATGGTCTGCTACTGGGGGCTTCATCATCAACATGATCTCATTCCATTCTTAAAACAAGTCAATCATTTGTAAACTACTGATTTCTTTGGGGCATTTTTTCCATAAACTTTTTGTAAGGCATCAATGATGTCACCATTCTTCCACCAAGCTTCATTATCTATTTGATGTTTGTTTTTGTTTCAATTTTAGCAGAATTCATGTTGCTCTGGTAGGGACTTTTTTTGAACTGATGCCTTATCCTTCTTAGTGCCTCACACTAGAACCTATTCAGACATGTTAGTACAAGTTTATTTTGGTGCAAAAAGTTTGCAGTCCATGCAGTTTTTCATAATACCTATCTTTCATGAATGTTTAGAAGACCCCTTATATTTCCAATTGGTGGAATCTTGTACATAGAGATAACTGTTGAAAGATTCATTTACAAATACTTAGCCTACCAATAATGGGGGAAACACAAAACTCAGTAGTCACTGGGCAATATCCTCATTTGACAGAGAGAAGAACTAATGTGAAATTTCAGAGTAGGTACTCTAAGTTCTTAATGAGATAGAGATCACCCGAAGGACGGTGAAAAAATTCTTCATGACTGTCTCACTGTACATAGCCTGAATCACAGACATAGTACGTAAGTCTAACTAAAATTGCATAGATATCCTTCTCCTGGGACACTGCTGATATTTTTAAGAAGGCAGTATGCAAGTACAAAGACATGATGTTCTATGTGCAATTACAGTACTAGAATTTCATTGTACAAGGAATTAGGAAAGGAGATGTGATTGGAGAATGGCATGAGAGAGTTTTATCTGAATATATTTTATTTATTTATTTATTTATCTGTCTATTTATTTATTTGTTTGTTTGTTTGTTTGTTTGTTTATGGCTGCTGGCTGTTATGGGGATATGAACCCTTGACCTTGGTGTTACAACACTGCTATTTAACCAACTGAGCTAACCAGCCAGACTTCTGAATTTGTTTATTTTTAATAGAAGATTTTGTTTTTATTTCCACTGCTTATTTGATTAGAGTCGTTTGAGTGAAGTGATGGAGATTATTGTGAAGTTAAAGACCATCTCTAAAATATCACGTGTTAGTTTGAATCCTCCAAAACATGGATTTCAGGATGGAAATAAACATGCAAGAGATTTATTGGGAAAACACCTGTGAATGACAAAGGAGAGGAAGAAGGAATAAGGAATAAAAGCCTTTGGTGTTTGATGAATGTCTGGAGCTGTGATGAAAAAAAGGGGAAGAAAGAAGGAATGAGCATGAAGAGCCACAGACTGAAATGCAGTTCTAAAAAAGTTCCATTCAAGTCTATCAAGCATCCTCAAACCCAGCTTGCAATTAGAGCAGTCTTACATAAAACAATAGCTCAGTGGCAAGCATGACTTCATGCACCAATGTGATGGTGTATCCAAAGGGGTGGAAGCTGGGACTGTCACTACGCTGCATACAGTAGCCTCTCTTGAAAGTGATCTGAGAAGCATGTTTCTATGGTTGCCACAAACCCTTTTGTTTGGACACACTTTCTCTCACTATGACGAGACACTTTGACATTCTAGTAATTTTTAATCATTTATTACATCATTTTTAAATTTTGGCTTGACATTTTAAATTATATGTGCTTTTAATATTCTTTATATAAGAAGCTACTAATTTTATAAAAAGAAATATTTATACTTTTTTTAAACACTATTTTGTGCTCAAAAGTGTTGATAGCGGGCCAAGCCCGTGGCGCACTCGGGAGAGTGCGGAGCTGGGAGCGCAGCGACGCTCCCGCCGCCGCGGGTTCGGATCCTATATAGGAATGGCCGGTGCACTCACTGGCTGAGTGCCAGTCACAAAAAAGACAAAAAAAAAAAATTAATTAATTAATTTTTTTTAAAAATATGTGTTGATAGCTTTGCAGTTATGCTACAAGTTGAACTTATTTCTTATTCTCCCTACAGTTTTATTTAGAAAACTATTTGTTCAATATCCCAAAGCAAAATATATTTGTCATGTGTGCCTAATGTGAAATAGGTATTGCTTCTCATTTTCAATGTGGCTGCTTTTCAGAACAATAAAAACAAAAAAAGTTAATGGACACAAATGTTGATATATTGCTTTGTATTTTTTATATATATAAATATAATTTTAGGTTGTCTACTTAGTAAAATATTTCTTGGGATTAAAGCTTATATTATTTTTAAGTAAACTACTCATGATATTTGTGAATCTCTCTTTTTTATGTTAATTCCTCCAGTGTCACTTTTTGTTGCATGCAACAAAAGACTCAGATCAATAACAATGATGCATAAAGACAAAGACAACAAACCTCCAGGAAAGAAGGAAAGGCAGGAATTGTTGCATTAAAATTCTCAGATGGAAATATGGCAGCCCATGGCAAACACTGTTGAAACAGCTAATTAAATGATTATCTATAGAACTTATAATCAAATGTCTCCAGAAGACACAGCTTTAGGTAACCACATTTACACTGTAATACATCATGGTAAAGAATATGAAGAATTCAAGTATCTTGGGGGAAGTATGTGTATCTCTGACAGCATCAAACAAAAAGAAAATAAATGATCAGATCAAATATCTAGGGGGAGATCTAAGGACTTTCTATAAATATACTTTTCCCTAATCTCTTTCAGCCATAGGGCTAAGACAGTTATGAACAAATCTTGAGATATGATAGGGGTATTTCCAAATTGTAATTTCAGAAGAATTAAAATTTTTACCTGTTGCCATTAGTAAAAGTCAGATAAGGAGAATTAGAATATGCATGCTAGCAGCCAAAAGTAAGTAAGTAAATAAATAAACAAACAAATAAGTAAATGAAAGAATTAGAATTAAGATATCTTGTGGAATTAGGACGACTTGAGCTCCCTAATGCCTTATCAGTACTGAGCCTTCCTTGTCCACTGAACTTTCTTCTCTTGTGTGTATGAAGATTTCTTTCTTGCCTTAAATTTTTGCTATTTTCTTGCCTTGGGGAATTTTGTTGCAAAAACATTACAGTTCTACTTATGCATCCTTCACTGTCTTCTGAACTGTAAATAGGTCCAAGTAAATTCTATGAAAAACAAACAAAAAATTAAAACAAGTGAACAAGTGAAAAACAAGAAAATAAGCTCTCCTCATTTAAAAAAAAAATTAAGATTTTCTAGATGCGAGATATGAGAATTGTCTATCAATGTTAGAGGGATATTATTATAGTTGCACTAGTTATAGATTTCAATGTGTTATGTTTAGTAAATTGTTTAGTTCTAATAGCATATATGTAAACAGAGAGTTGTCTCAAATGCAGCCCATACTAAAAAATGTGAGGTCCTCAAATTTTCTTGCAAAAGTGTAGAAAAGGAAGTTCAGATATTTGAGGAGTCAAGAATACCAAACGAATTTGGTTTGTGTGGAGAGCTAATGCAACTCCTACTTAAAATGCACAAAGGGCACAAGAAATCACTCAGGACTTGAGTGGACAACCAGCATCATTGAAAATTGCTTTAGTCATAATGTGAAACACTGTAGTGGAAATTATTGGGTCCTCTAATGTCAATGCAATGATAACAGGTAAAGGGCAGAAAAGACCACCGATACTTTGTAGTGGAGGCCATCTGACTAGCGTTACCACATGGGAGTAGGAATGATGTAAAAACCATGATGTGCCCTAGAAAAATTTTGGATGGTGGAAAATTATCCTATATTTCTGTACTAGGTTCAGTTCTGCACCTTATCCCCAGATCTGTACATTTGACTTTTTCATGGTTTGCATTCTTTCTATAGTCATAAAACCACGTTGCCTGTGCTATTGCTGCATTTACAAACTGAAACATCCATGACAACTAATCCTTGTCTCTCATGTTACTTTCTGATACATGCCAGACATCCTGGCTTCCTAGCTAGCTATCCTTCAACTCTTGCTCTAGGTCTCCCCTTTGATGTGGATTTAGGAAACACCATAAAGCCCTGCTTAAAACACGTCTAGGTTAAACCAAAAATGGGGAGGAGTTAAAGCTCTATGTGGCATTATTTGATCAACGGGAGACTGAAATTAGAGGATAAATTATTTCCCTCTTTCTCCCCAGTAGACTATTCTATGATTCTTTTTACATGGTTTCTTAAAAAACATACTGTGGCACTAAATAGTCAGTTGGACATCTCAGATGTCAACTGTAATATAACCTTGAATTGGCTTTCCTGCCTTTCCCACTTTACTCTGTTTGTCCTTTATGCCTCCTCCTTAAAAGCATACTCCCCAATAAAGTAGTAACATACAAAACTTCTTTGCCAGGCCTTGCTTTTTGAAGCTAGGTTAAGGGAGTTGCATCTAAAATCAGGATGAGATTCTGGAGTTAAGCATTGTCCTGACGTCACTAAGGACCCATTGCTGGTGGGAAGGCATAGGCAATAACATGTCTCATGCAGTGTTATCAAATTACTAAAGTTGCCTCCTTTGGTTAATTGAAATGAGATATAGATAGAACATAAGGAAACAGAATACACACTGCCTATGACATTAAATAGTACCAAGGAAATAATAATAATTGCTTGATTGGGGTAGTATTATTTCTTCTAAATCCATTGTCAATGTTGAAAAATTGTCTAAGTTAGGGAAGCCAACTATCAATGCAAGGCACAGAGAAGCTTGGGCTCAAAATTAGGACTAGCTTCTAATTGTAATGAGGGCATATCTGCAAATGAAACTCAATGTCAGAAAATTGTAGGAACCTGAGAAACAGAATGGAGGCATTCAGATGTATCTGAGAACACTGAGGCTCCATATTTTCCTGTGAAACCTCCAGAATGAGACAAGGAGCAACTTTTCACTTTTCAGGGAAGACCAGCTTCTCTTTCCTGAAGACTACACATTGAAGTCAACTGAGACAGGCCTATCCCCATATACCACTGGTTCTCCTTAAGATCTGCTCCACTACTCTCATGACCACTAGGTCGATTATCAAAAACAGGTCTCTGCATGGCCTAATGAAGTACCAAAGAAATTATAAGAATGAGTGGAACATGTATGAAAGTGCATCTTGAGAATTTTGGCTGTCAGGGCAGAATATAAGAATGGATATGGAATACAACTCTTTCTGGAAAGAGGAAAGTCTAATCTAATAGTTAGTAGCAATGGGTCCTTGGAGCTTGTGTATTCCTTCAGCAAATTAAATGGAATTTCTGAACTCCTTGGCATAATATTGAAGAAGAGATCACAAGACATGAAAAGGTGAAAAAGAAAGAATGTATTTACCTTGTAAGACCTTAGAACACACCTGAATGTTTTCCAGATGGCTCAGAGGACATTTGTTTCATTAAGGTATTAAGGAATATATTGGTGAATGGGGTATAAAACCTTCTAAATCACAAAGCTGGCTTTTCTCTATAGGCTAAGATTGATGGTAGAAGAAGCTGCCTAGAACTGGGCTTGCTGGGTAGTAGTCTATCATGGCCTTCAGACCTCCAACATGTTTTGCTGAAAACACTAACATAACAAGGCCTTGACTCAAGCCACTTCTGAGAATTACAATAAAGTAATATAAAATATTTTCCGCATTCTTTTCCAAAGGGGCAGGATGTCATTTTCTATGTAGACTGTGAGGAAAAGGGAATACCCTGATTTCAAGGATTATTAGACGTGTTATCTAAGCTGACACTCGAGTCAAATAATGTGAAAACCCATCATATTGCTTTCATTAGAATGAAGTATATGGAGGACAGGAATAAAACAAGGTGATGAAAGAAGGTTGGCCCCCATTCTCATAATGGTTAAAACAAGTCCACAGACCCACCCTGTTTTACTTTTTCCCTTCAGGTCCTGAGTATGTAATCGAGATAGATAGATGTATTTAGCAGCTGAAAGTACAAATTTATATTAAATTTCCATTTATATGAAGTTTAACTTTAGATTATCATAAGATTTATTTATTTACTCTATAACTCTATCACTCATGATTAATTCTCCACATCATAGTAACTACATTTATTGTATACCATTTGCTTACCAGGTAGAATAATAAGTAACATATTCAATTTTTTAACAAAACCTATAAATAGGCATCATTATCCCCACAGGGATGAGGAAATTGAGAATCAGAGAAATTAAATAAATTTTCTAACAAAAAATTATACCACTGTAAACCTTGGAGCCAAATTAAGTTTCATTAATTCCAAATTGTGTGGTCTTTCTACTATCTTATGTAGTCATCTTCTTAAGGCATTTCATGTTAAAATATTCTAATTTCTATTACTATTAAAGATATACATCTTCACAATTGAAAACAGGAAGAATAAAAACATCAAAAGGAGACAAAAATGCACTATTGGCTGTGCATAGCTTAACAAGTTATCCACAATACCTCTAGCACTATAGGGTCAAGAATCTCATATAAAACAGCAACAATATCAAGTAATAACAAATTCATGGAGGAATCCAAGAATTCCGTCATAGGTACATATTTCCCATGGGTCATGAAATGTTTCACTGCATACCGCTACGTACTCAATGTGCTCTCAAATGTCAAGGAAAATATAACAATAAGAATGCAACTGACAAAGAAATGGTACCATTTTTGTTTTCTCAGTGTCACTGTGAAGGTGGAAAATAAGCTCTTATGCTTTGAAATGTCCTGGATCTAGTTACATGCTACCAGCTGGAAAGAAGGAACATTCTCCATCTGCAGCATGCCCTCCTATGACTTTCTGAAAAAATTGCTGAGTAATATCCACACAGTAAAAATCAAGCATTAATTTCTCAATGCACATATAATTATCTATGGCACTACAACATGAGATGAATTCGGGTGGTTGATAATATATCTCATCTCTCTGTTTATCTCTTTCAAATTATTTATGTGAATAAATAGGGATATTGTTGACATCTTCCATATTTTTTTTTACCATTTTCTTATTTTATTTGTCAGTTTTCATAAATCTTCCATATTTTCTAATCATAAAGTATTTTCCCATGTATTTGAAAGAACTTTTGGCTTAAACTCTTAAATATTAAGTAATATACTTAGAAATTCTGCATGAAATAATTAAGTCCTAGTTAAATGACCAATATTCAAAACAACATAGAAATGAGAAATAAAATAAACGTGCTATTCTAACTTGAACCTATTATGAATAAACTTAGAAAACTGGGTTTTTTTTCTATATAGAACATAAAATGGTGTGACAGTAGGTTGCAAGAAAAAAGTGATATATGAAGCCTTAAAGTGACATATGAAGTCTCACAAGAACTACTTCAAATTAGTTTTTCGGATCAAAACATCGAATGTAAAATATTTAGGAACAAAACACCTTTTTCTTCTTTAGTTAGTACAGTTGCTTTGTTACATGTTGGACATTCATGTTCATTCTTTAAAATGTTTGCAGAAATAACGAAGACATATTTTTGAAAAATTTAAGCAGTGCTTAAGTATAAAGAGTGAAATGTAAGAAATCACCTCCGTTTCTATGAATTTTCTCCCCTGATTCACTGAATGTCAACTTCCAGTCCCTTTAGTTCTTCAAATACATAATTGCCTTGGGAACCTTTCCATGATAATATGTATACGGGCCCACCCCTTTCTTTTTAATGGTTCTGTAATAGTTCATAGAATGCATATACTCTAATTGATTTAACTCAGGGTTTCTCATCCTTGTCACTAATGATATATTGGGCTAGATAATTCTTTTTTGTTGGGGCTGTGCTGTGCATTATAGGATGCTTAGAAGCATTCCCTACCTGTACCCAACAAATGACAGTACTGGTCCTCACTCAGTTGTGACCACCAAAAATGTTTCCAAACATTGCCAAATGTTTTTTGGGAGACAAAATCACTCCTGACTGAGAACCACTGATTTAGCCAATCATCAACCGAAGAACGTTTAGAAGGCTTCTAAGTTTTTGATGTTTTCAACAAAAATACATTGAACTTGTAAATATGTAACTCTCTGTTCATAATACTTGGGTTTCTTTCTTCCTTTGGCTCCTAACATTCTGAGACGTTTACAGACATTTCCTCTTAAACAACCTGAATCTCTAGTCAGAAAATATTTCCATTTCATTCTAGAAACATCTCTGTGTTTTATTTTCCTCCCTTTCTAATCAAACCCATCTTCTCTTCCCTCTTCAGTGTTAAAAAAATCCAGCCAATTCTTCTACAAGTCCAAGTAACAATCTCTGTGCTTGTCCCATTAAATGGAACCATGATGAGTCTCAACTGATCCCAGTATCTTTGTGACAGAGGAAAATCTGGCCAGTATCAGAGGATTGATGTAGCGCAAAATCCCAAGGTTCTTAATGAGACAGGAGAGAATGATTAGGGGGCTTTGAAAAGTCAAAAAAGTAACCAGGGCTTTCCAATTGTCATGTGGTGGAACCTGGCCTCTAACAGTTTCTTACATCCATGATGCAAAAATACCACCACTTATTTTGAAGAGATTGGCCTTTCTAGAACATTGCTTTTAAAAAATAGGAGAATGACACAGAGAAAAATGTAATAGTCATAGTTGAAAGACTCTGAAAAATATAGGAACATTATCTAGATTCTAGTCTTACTACATGTATGATCTTCTGCTTTTTAAAAACTTTGAGCCTTAATTTTCTTATCCAATAAAAAGAGAATGATATTAGTTATTTTAAAATCCTTGTGATAATTGAATAAAGATAATATGGGTGAAGTGCTTAGCAGAGTGTCTGGTGCATATTAAGCATGTTATAAATGTCTGTGTTTCCAGATTTAATGTCTTTCTAACTGCTTCTGTGATAAAATTTGTTTTTAAAAATCTCTCTAAACTCAGCAGTGATGTCTGGAAATGTTGACAGGGTCCTTGCAGCTTCAGTATTATCATAGCTAGACTCTTACTGATAAAATATGATTATACTTTCTTTATATTTTTCACTCTGCTTATTATTAAGGGTGATATGCCATCCTAAATTAAGTATTTTATATCCATTCAAATAAATGTTTTCTTCATTTTCTTCCTCTTTTCATAAATAATTTTCTGTCGCATGCAACCAAGGACTCAGACCAATACTAACAATGAAATTCATGAATGCTGTGAGTACTGCAATTCCTGCTTGTATCATTCCTTAGGCGTTAGTGAACATTGGCGAGGAATAAGACCTCTGTCCTATGTGAATCTGTTTGGCAACTCTCATATGCAATGTACATATGAAACCATCCTCAGTTATCAGATACAAGATTTGAAAACTTATCATTTAAAATATTTATGTAAATCAGCATGCAATTAGATAAGAGGATAAGTTCTGAGTTCCATTGTACATTAGGGTGACTATGGTTAACAGTTAAGTTTTGTATATTATGTAATAGCTAGAGGAGAGGCTTTTAAATGTTTTCACCACACAAAAAAAAAATATGATAAATTCATGAGGTCCTTGATACATTAATTACTCTAACCTGATTATCATACAACAATATATCAAAAATTGTATATCAAAACTTATATCAAAACTTCAGATTGTGCCCCATCAATATGTATAATTACAATGGGATAATTAAAATTAAAAAAAAATACTTATGTAAATCAGTTCCTATGTTAGCTGTGTGAAATAGTAAAAAACAAAGAAAAACAAATTCCCAAATGAATTTGAAAAAGATACAAATAGAGGCAATGTAAAAATATGTGTATTGTTGAAATTAAAAACTCTGGGTTTGAACATTCAAAAGACAAATATAGCTGAAAGCGAATGATGGAAAAGACATAAAATCATAAAAAATTCAGAACAAAAATATAAAAAGACTAGAAATATGAAGGATTTTAAGAGAAGTGGATGATAGGATGAGAAGAATGCATATATATGAGGATACTTCAAAAAGTTCATGGAAAGATTTGTACTATCTTTTAATACAATTTTTTCTATGAACTTTTTGAAGTATGCTGTGATCTTATAAGAATCAAGGTAGAAGGGCATAGAGTATTGGAAAGACAGGAAATATTCAATATTATAAAAGCTGAAACTGATGACTATTTTAAGAGTAGACTTTTACTTGAGATTTTTAAAGAATGTTCATCGTAGAAATGAAAACAATCCCATACTAATTGTGTGAGCTACAAGATGAACAGAAAAACAATAAAATTGGTTAACCTGGAAGAAAAGGTCGAAAAGTGGCCTGTCTGAAATCATAAATAATATAATGAGAATGAATTTGTGTGACTAAAAATAACCAAAATACAAAATGAAAATGGCACGCTATGTGAGAAGAGAAGGAATAGGAGAAAAAGTGTTTTAAAACCCTTGTATTTTGCAAATATTTTCTCCCACTCTGTTGGTTGTCTTTTAACTCTTTTAATTGTTTCTTTTGCTGTGCAGAAGCTTTTTAGTTTGATATAATCCCATTTGTTTATTTTTCCTTTGGTTGCCCGTGCTTTTGGGGTCGTATTCATGAAGTCTGTGCCCAGTCCTATTTCCTGAAGTGTTTCTCCTATGTTTTCTTTAAGAAGTTTTATTGTTTCAGGGTGTATATTTAAATCCTTAATCCATTTTGAGTTGATTTTAGTATACGGTGAGAGGTATGGATCTAGTTTCATTCTCCTGCATATGGATATCCAGTTATCCCAGCACCATTTGCTGAAGAGGCAGTCCCTTCCCCAGTGAATAGGCTTGGTGCCTTTGTCAAAGATCAGATGGCAGTAAGTGTGTGGGTTGATTTCTGAATTCTCTATTCTATTCCATTGGTCAATATACATCTGACAAAGGATTAATATCCAGAATATATAAGGAACTCAAACAACTTTACAAGAAGAAAACAAGCAACCCAATTAAAAAATGGGCAAAAGAGCTAAGTAGGCATTTCTCTAAGGAAGATATACAAATGGCCAACAGACATATGAAAAAATGCTCAACATCACTCAGCATCCGGGAAATGCAAATCAAAACCACATTGAGATACCATCTAACCCCAGTTAGGATGGCTAAAATCCAAAAGACTCTGAACGATAAATGCTGGCGAGGCTGTGGAGAAAAAGGAACTCTCATACATTGTTGGTGGGACTGCAAAATGGTGCAGCCTCTATGGAAAATGGTATGGAGGTTCCTCAAACAATTGCAGATAGATCTACCATACGACCCAGCTATCCCACTGTTGGGAATATACCCAGAGGAATGGAAATCATCAAGTCGAAGGTACACCTGTTCCCCAATGTTTATCGCAGCACTCTTTACAATAGCCAAGAGTTGGAACCAGCCCAAATGCCCATCATCAGATGAGTGGATACGGAAAATGTGGTACATCTACACAATGGAATACTACTCAGCTATAAAAACGAATGAAATACTGCCATTTGCAACAACATGGATGGACCTCGAGAGAATTATATTAAGTGAAACAAGTCAGGCACAGAAAGAGAAATACCACATGTTCTCACTTATTGGTGGGAGCTAAAAATTAATATATAAATTCACACACACACACACACACACACACAAACCGGGGGGGGGGGGAAGAAGATATAACAACCATAACTATTTGAAGTTGATACAACAAGCAAACAGAAAGGACATTGTTGGGGGGGAGGGGGGAGGGAGAAGGGAGGGAGGTCTTGGTGATGGGGAGCAATAATCAGCTACAATGTATATCGACAAAATAAAATAAAAAAATATATTAAAAAAATAATAAAATAAATAAAATAAAACCCTTGTATTTTTCAGGGGACAATATAAGATACTAATTTATTTTAGTATTCATTGATAATAAGTTGAATAAGTTGAATAACTATTGGGAAAAATGGAAATAGAATATTTAATGTATCTTGAACTAGTATGAAAAACAAGTAGAATAAGAAAACAAACAAAAAATAATATTTAAAATAAGATAAAAGGAGAAAAAAATATGTAAGACAATTGAAAAATACAAGTTAGCATAAGAAAAAAGTCACAATTTATCTGAAATATTTCAAACTTAAAGATAATAAAAATTCTAAATTCCAAGCTCATTGGAAATATCTAAAGTAATATATGATGTATACCATTAAATGCTTATATTAGAAGATAATGTTAAAAATTATAGAATTAAATATTTAATTTAAATGTTAAAATGATTAATACTTATTCAAATAATGTAGAAGAGAAATATTAAGAAAGGCTAGAATATTAACCAATAAACAAATATCTTATAAAATTAATTTCTAAAGACAAAAATTAATCCTTTAAGAAAGATTAATAAGCAATCTTCTGGGGAGAAAGAAAGATAAGTCTATAAACTAATTATATTAGAAGTAGAATTCATAGAACAGTGATACAATTAAAAACAATTGATCAATGCATGTGAAAACTTAGGCGAATGAAAACATTCACAGAAAAGTACAATTGACTAATACTGTCTCAAAAAATAAATAAAAAGCATGAATAGTTCTGTATTTATGATCTGAGTTAATTTGCTAGATTCAAATATTCTATCAAAGGAAACCACTCACCCTATGTCTATTTTACAAGTTCTTTACAGCAAGATTTTATGAGATACGTGATATCAAACATTTACACTTTTTCATTAAATAGGGAAAGAAGAAATGTTCCACAATTATTTGAAGCTAACAAACCATCAATATGTTTATGTCTGTGTGTGTAAAATGACAAAAACCTAGGGGAACAATAAATTACAGGTCAATTTTATTTATTAACTTCAATATAAATTTTATAATTAAAATAATCCAAATTCAGAAACAGGAAAATATATTATGAATTATTTACAAAATGGAATATAATGCAAACATAGTAATTGCTGAACATTAGCTTAAATAATGCTTAGAACAGTACAAGCACTGTTGTAAATGATTTGCATATATTAACTAATTTAGTTCTTATAAAGACCTTATAATGTAAGTACTGTTATTATTGTTTTCTGAAGGGGAAACTGAGGCACTGCACATTCATGCAGGAAGTAACTGGCAGAGGTTTCTTGAACTCATCTCCAGGAAATTAAGTTAAAATATATATTGATTAATATTCAAAATCAAGAAAAACTAAAAATAAATATTTAAAAATAAGTATATATGTGAGGGTACTTCAAATATTTCATTAAAAGACTTGTATTATTTTTTAATTCTATTTGTCCATGAACTTTTTGAAGTACCTTCATATGATAAAATTATATGTGTGTTTGTACTTTGTATATATAGTAAAAAATTTAAGAGACGTTTATTGAAAGGGTTAACGGGGTTGATCTCTGAGAGAAATTTACAGGGAGGGAGTTTTAAAAATATTTGTGTGGCTTGGGATTTGTCTTTATTTTATTTTTCTTTATTTAATTTCTTTATTTGCTTTATTTAATAAAATTATATATACATACACACATACATGCATATATACATATATACCCACACTTCTATGTTCTATAGTTGTTTCCTATATCCTAGAAGTTCCTCCCCCTTCTTGGAGTTTCTTTTGATCATTTTGTCCCAGGAATGAATACTGTAATTTGCTGTTCATCCCAGGCAGAAGAGGTGAAAAGTCTTTTTTTTTTTTTTTTCTCAGCTGCTCTAAATGAAGTAATTAGCTTTTAAATCCCCTCTTATATTTTGTATTCGTAGATACTAATCTTGCATATCTCCCAAATTATTGGTAGTCCTTTCTCATTAATGCTCCTGACTATTATTTCCTCTGGTCTTTTTTCTCCATCAAACAACTCACAGATTTCCTAATTTTTAGGAATATTTGAAAAAATCTGTGGTTAGTCTATTGGTTGACCTACGGAATGTTTAGATGTATGTAGTCACACATATTCACCTCTATATACCTACATACATAATACATGTGCAGATATGTACACATACATATGCCTATATAATGTATTTGTGTATACCTATTTATGTGTATATGCATACAAATGTACATATACATACTGGCACATGAATATGTATGTACATATGTACATTTATGCATAGGCATATGCATGTATTCATAAATATATCCACAGGTACTTAAACGTGAATGCATGCACACGCGAATTTCTGCCTATGTATGCATGTATAAAGACATACATATTAATGTACATACAAGGATAATGAAATGAAATCCCATGTACAATTTTATAACAGCTCTGCTACTAGAAAATATATTGTGAATATATTATGATTCCAGGGCTATAAATATATCTCCTTGATGTAACTTAAATGGGTCTGTACTTTTACATTATATGACTATGTAATAATTTATATGTCCTAATCTCCATCTTTTAACATCCGATTTTTTTTTTTTTCTAATTTTTACTACAATGTGTGATTTCACTCAAAGGCTAGGACCCTCAGTCACATCACATGGGATACCAGCAGTAGTAGTTGTTCTTAATAACAATATCCTCAGAATTTAATAAGTGAGATAAACTAAGCAGATCGTGTCTTGAATTTAATAAATAGTCATTAATTTTAGGCTATCATTATAACTATTATGGCTATCTATCTATCATCTACCCATATTTCCTTGCAATTAATAGTATCTGTACAATATATTTCTAAAAGTAGAGATTTAAAATCTAAGATAATTCAAAATTTTGATGTATCTGACAAATTTTCTTCCATGAATATTGTGCTAATTTTAATTCTATTTACCAGTGTATCAGAATAACTGCTCATTCATTTCTGAACGTCCTAATCTTTTTTCTTTCCTCATCGTTTTGTTTTTACCTTATCATAAACGGGAATACATGCCTTTTTGTTTTTTTCCTTTTTGCTTTGGAAAGATTTAAGAATAGAGATATTTTAATTTTACCCGAATGCAAAATGATTTTAATGGAAATGCCAGGAAGCCAAGAGGCAAACCAATTTCTCAAACAACAACTGCATGAGTGGTAGTCTATGAATGGATGTTCCTTGTTTATTTGGCTTTCCTTTTTCCTTTATTTATTTCCACAAAAATAAACGGACAAAATATTGTATTCCTGAACTTTACTGAATCAACTTGAATATTTTTTTTCCCTAACTCACCCCATCTTCAGCATTTTCAATGTAAAGTCTCAGTGCAAGAAGTGTGAAGCTGCTGAACATAGTGTTAACCTGCTGATTCTGTTTTTGTTTTCTTCCTCTTCTAAGCATAGCAATGAGGTTTCTTCCTTCTGCATTAGGGTACCCATATATAAGAAATTACATCAATTCTGCATATTATCACTGTGGTATTCCATAGAAGAGAAACAAGACAAGAAACTGACCATCTTCAGTTAAGTAGCTGAACAATAACCACAGAAAAAGGGGAGCGATCATGGGTGTTCTGCACAAAACCAAGCAGGAAGTAGAGGTATTTGAATTACATAGTTGCAGTGGGCTCTAATAATGCTTGTGTACTAGCCCTGTGATGGTTTCAGAGAATAAGGAACAAAGAATGTTAAGAAAAAATAAATAAATAAAATGATCAGACCTGGGTTAAGTTCTCAGGAGGGAAATGACCTGGTCCACTCAGGACTTTGGGAAATGCACATATGCCTTCTATTATGTATTAAATACTTAGATGTAAGCTGTGAAATTGTAAAACTCCTCAACTAAAACATAGGAGGAAGACCTCTTGACACTGTTCTTGGCAATGATTTCTTGGATTTGACACCAAAAGCACAGGCAGCAAAAGCAAAGATGAACAGGTGGGACTGTGTGAGACTAAAAAACTTCTGCACAACAAAGGAGTGAAAAGGCAGAATCAACAGTGTGAAAAGATGACCTATAGAATGGGATAATATTTGCATACCATAAGGATTAATATTCAAAATATATAACTGTCTCCTACAATTTAATAGAAAAATAAAGAAATAATGCCAAATAATCCAATTTTAAAAATCGAGAAAGGACTTGAATAAATATTTCTCCAAAGAAGACATCCAAATGGCCAACATGTACATATAAAGGTGCTCGATATCAGTAATCTTTGGAGAAATGCACATCAAAACCACAATAACATATCACCTGACTCCTGTTAGAATGACTAGTAACAAAAAAATTAAAAAAGAGAAAGAAACAAGTGTTGGTGAGGATGTGGAGAAAAGGGCACCCTTATACACTGGTGGTGGGTGTAGTCACTATGGAAAACAGTATGGATGTTCCACAAAATATTAAAAATATAAGTATCATGTGATCCAGGAATCCATTCTTGGGTGTGTATCTAAAAGAATTCAAATCAGAATCTCAAAGACATATTGACACCCCTACGTTTAGTGCGGCATTATTCACAGAGCAAGTTATGGAATCAACCTAAGTGTCCATCAGCAGATCAATGGATAAAGAAAATGTATATACATATGATGGAATATTATTTATACTTAAAAAGGGAAGTCCTGCTATTTGCAACAACATGGATAAACCTGAAGAACATTAGATTAAGTGAAATAAACTGGTCACAGAACGACAAATACTACATGATTCCACTTATATGAGGTATACAAAATAGTCAAACTAATAGCATCAGAGAATAAATGGTGGTTTTTAGGGCCTGCAGGGGAGGTAGCGGGGTTGGAGAGAAAAATGGGAAATTGTTGCTCAATGAGTATAAATTCTCAATTATTCAAGAAGAATAAGTTACAGGAATCTTCTACACAATATAGTACCAATAGTCAACAATACTGTATTGTGTACTTTAAAATATATTGGGAGAATAGATCTCATCTCAGGTGTTCTTGCCACCAAAGAAAACCTGCAAAAAACAACCCCTGCCACCACTACGCACATGCAAGAACACAAGGACGTTTTTGGAAATGGCAGATATATTTATTGCCTTGATTGTGGTGATGGTATCATGGGCATATACATACGTGCAAACTTACAAAAATGAATAAATTAAATATGTGCAATTTTTATGTACATCATTCATGTCTCAATAAAGCTTAAAAAAAGTGTATCTGTTACATAAAAACTAAAGCTCATATACCTTTATAACTGGTATCAACTGAGCAAAGCTGCATAAATGCAATTTCCAGGAGTCAAAAGCAAGATGTACAAATTTTTTTTTTTGAAAAATGGCAATTTATTTTAAGCTGCTAGTTATTTCACTGACAGAGTTTCTCACCTAGGAGACTTACAGCTAACCTTGAGAAATCAAAAAGGTTAAATGAAATAAACTGTATGAATTATATAAATTATATCTATTAGCACAGAAGAATAAGTTAAGTTTTCCTTATAAGTGTTTTCTCTTTCTACTCAATTTTCTGAATAAACAAGCAAAAACTTGACAATGTGTAGTTATTTTACTCTAGAGAAAATGAAGAATTGAAAATATTTGATGAATGTATTATGGGCCTATTCAGTGAATCATTTTTGAAGAAGTGCTTCCTACCAGGTAGCATCAATTCATAAAACTCTAGTACTGCCTTTAAGGCTTACACTGATTAGAACTGAGGTGGTACTATGATTAATGACTTGGTAAATTTCAGTATGTAAACTATATATAAAGAATTTTACTACTTTTCTAATCCTGACATTTTTCTTCCTGTATACACCAACTAGAACTGGTTTGTTAAATGCCTAGCTCTCTACCATATATTTACCTGGATTGTTTTATATAATTTTACATCAGTCTTATGAAGTAAATACTACTTCTAATAATTTCCATATGACTTATAAGACATCTGACTCATAGATATAGTCAAAATGTTAATATTTTAAATATTAAAAATGTTAATGATAGTAATCATTATCATTTCATCATAAGTTATCTAATTATTTCAACATGGTAAATTTTATATATATATACATATTTTAAATATACACATTTTTTTTTTTTTTTATTTCCATAGTTAGTAAATCTCAGCAAGTAGATTTGAACATAAGCATGTTAGTTTGCTAAGGCTACTAAAACAAAATACCACAGACTGGTTGTTTAACAAACAGAAATTTATTTCTCACATTCTGGAGGCCCAAGGTCCAATATCAAGGTGTTGGCAAGTTTGGTTTCTCCTGAGGCTGGCTCTCTTCTTGGCTTACAGATGACCACCTTCTATCTATGTCCTCACATTATCTTTCCTCTGCATCCCTGATGTCTCTCTTGCTTCTCTCCTTCTTGTAAGGACATCAGTCAGGTAGGATTAGGACCCACCCAAATGACCTCATTTTAACTTAATTACCACTTTAAAGACCCTTTCTACAAATATGCATAGTCACATACTAAGGTACTGAGGGTCAGGGCTTCAGTATATGATGGGGGAAGATGCAAATTTCAGTCTTTAATTTCATATTTCCAATAATTCGAAAGTATACTGTCTTCTACAATTATGGAAACAGTTTAATGCAACACTCAAAAACCTAGCTTACAACTATCTTATCATTAAAGCCCCAAAATTTCTAAATACTTGCCAGAAAATGTATTGTTTTATTTCTTGTTTCTCATCTTTTTATTCTCTTCTTCCTCCTCCTCCTCTTCTTTCTCCTTTTTCTTTTCTTCTTCATAATTTCTACATGAGACTAATTATGTGCTAGACACATTTAATTTTTTTTTTTTTTTTTTTTTTACTTTTTTAGCTTATTTCTTCCTCACCGCCAATCCGAAATGCAGAAATTGTAAAAGAAAAGTGCACCAGACACTTGCTATAAATGGCAAGGAAGAATTTATTCAAGACTATGGCAATAACATAGGAGAGAACAGGCCTGAAGCCATGTTGGCACCTAAAACTGCATGGGCTCTAAAAGATTTTAAAAGGATAGTTTTTCTTGGCATGCATTTCTCTGAGTCCCCTCTTTTCCTGTGGTTATCAGATATTTTGAACTTTGGTTATGGAACAAGATGACATTATTTACATGAATGGAAAGTTATTTTCCAATCAGCCTGGAGCTACAAAATTTCACGTACTATCCAGACGCTGGGAAACCAAGGAAGACATCAGTAAAGCTATGCTGATTCCACCCCTGCAGCAGGGCTGTTGTGTCTGAAGCCTGACATAACAGCAAGGATGTGAGCAGGAGCCAGATGGAGCCCTGCTGAGACCTTGCATCTGACTCACTGCATGGAGCTCCAGCAGCTCACATCCTCCTCTCTTTTGCTCTTCATTTCCCATGTCCCATTCCCTCAACGGCCTCCTTAAAAACCCTTCAGTAAATCTTTGTCTTTGAGATAGTTTTAGTCTGGTCATTCTCCATCAGGTTTACCAGAGAGATGGGTTAGCCTAACATCTCTCCTCAGGTCACAGGTATTCCTTGATAAAAGTTGACTTCCATTTTCACCAACATTTGACATTTGAGTGGTTTGCTTTTGAAAGGGGGTAGGTAGCCGGACCTGGGCCTGGTAACAATAACAAAGAGAGACTATCGTAATATGACAGAGAGGTTGAACTCAGCTCCACTGAAATATCAGGTAGGAGAAATTTTAAACACTGGAGGAGGTTAGGGTGCAGGTTGGTTAATGTGATTGGGCTATCTGCATTTGCTAATTGTCACTTACAGGGGCTCCTACCCTCCCACAGAGACTAAGAGACAGGAGCACTATCTTTCTTGATGATGGTTTTGCAAAGGGATGACTTCTAGTTCTTTGAGGAAAGACATTCATGGGTTTTTGAAGATTTACATCTCAAAGAAGCAGAGACAGAATTTATAATTGCAGGTTGTGTGAAGTAAATGGTCTAAGAAAAGGGAGGTCAAGGACATATAGTCAGGAAGAAGCCTGCCTAAAGTTTATTGAAGCTAAAGGGAACATTAAAACTGGCTTGGTCAGGACAACTATTATTTCCATTTTTCAGACGAGAAAACTGTGGCACGGTGGCCAGGCCAGAGGTTAAGCAATTGCCCAAGTTCTCACATCAATTATCAGATGAAGCCAAGATTTTAATGTACATATTCTATAATGCTAGATATTTAAACATCTGTATGATTTTCTAATTTTCAAACGTTTTCTTTTAATATATAACTATAATTATTTCATTATTTTGAGTACATTATTCCATGAATTTCTGTATAGATATGCACTTGTCTTAAAACATATTCTACTGCAATTTTCTTTTTGAGACTGAGTTATTTAAATCAGAATTTGTTTTCATGTCCGGATACAACTATACATGGGTACACATGCACAATAGAATATTGATATACCCTAGTTTATAGAATGAACATCGCCTTGATACACATCAAAAGTTTAGTACTATACATAAATACACACATATATAACACTTTAATAAAAAGATTCAAAATTATCTCTCATCTACCATCTATGGCCCCATAGTACTTAATACTGTGTTGTTGTTTATTGCAGTGCTGGTTACACAGGTGTATTAGTTTGCTAGGGCTCTGGCATGGGTCAGATGTGTCCACCAAAAGTTTATTTATTGGAATCTTGATCTCCATTGCAACAGTAAGTGAGTGGAAAAGCATTTGTGGTATTTGAAAGGAGGGGTCTTGGGAGAGGTGATTAGATCATGAGGACTGTGCCCTGCTGATTGGATTTATCTATCTATGAAGTAACGAGTTATCATGGGCATGGCTCTGATGGATTTATAAGGAGAACAAGTGAGAAGGTTAATGCTCTTGATCATGCATTTTCTCACCATGTGATACCCTGCATTGCTATGGGACTCTGTACAGAGCCTGCACCAAGAGACCCTCACCCAGATGTGTTCTCTGGCCTTTGAACTTTCCAGCCTCAAAAACTGTAAGATATAAATTTTATTTCTTTATTAATTACCCAGTTTCAGGTATTCTGTTATAAGAAACATAAATGGACTAATACAGAAAATTGGTACCTGGAATGGGGTTGTATTAGCCGGTTTTGTGTTGCTATAACAAAATAAGTGAAACTGGATAATTTATTAAGAAAAAAGGATTATTTGGCTTATGATTCTGGGACAGCTACATCTGGTGTGGGTCTCAAGATGCTTTACTCACACATGAAAATGGCAGAACAGCCAGTGGATGCAAGATCACATGATGAGAGGAAGCAAGAGAGGAAGGGGAGGTGCCAGGGTCTTTTAAAGAACCAGCCCTTGCAGAAACTAATAATGTGAGAACTCACTCACTACCCCCTCCCGCCTCAGGGAAGGCATTAATCTGTTCATGAGAGATCTGCCCCCATGATTCAAACAGCTCCCAATACTGCCACATTGGGGATCAGATTTCAACACGAGCTTTGGCAGGGGACAACATATCCAAACTGTATTAGGGGTGTGCTGATAACAAACACCTGGAAATATGGAAGCATATTTGGAGCTGGATGATAAGCAGAGTCTGGAAGAATTTGGAGCAGCAGGGTAGAAAATGCCTAGATGAGGTCTTAGAAGACAACAAGACCAGGGAAAGTTTTGAACTTCTAAGAGATTGGTTAAATTGTGGTGGCCAAAATGCTGATAGAAATATAAACAGTAAAGGCCATTCTAAGGAGGTCTTAGGTGTAAATGAGAAGGAGCTTATTGGAGACTGGAGAAAAGATCAACCTTGTTATGAACTTGGCTGAACTGTGTCCACGCTGTAGGGCTTTATGGAATGCGGAACTTAAAATTGATGAGGCAAGGTATTTGGTGGAAGACATTTCTAAGCAGCAGAGCATTCGTGTAGCTGCACTTGTAACAGCCTATGCTGAGTTATGGAAGCAAAGACATGACATAGAGCTGGAATTTATAACTAAAAGGAAAATGAGGGTAAAATAAATTGGAAAACGCTTAGCCTGGCCACTTAAAAAGTAAAAAGGTGTCTTTGGGAAAGGACACCAAGAGTGTAGCCCAGCAACCCTGTGCTAAGAAGATTAGTACAGAAGGAAGGGACAGCCAAGAGAATGAACAAAAGATCGTGAAGACATTTCAGAGGTCTTCAAAGCTGCCCCTCTCGTTACAGACCCAGAGGCCTAGGAAGACAGAACAGTTTCGAGGAATGGGCCTGAGGTGCCCTTCACAGGCTCGTTGCCCAGGCTGCCTCAGGATGCTGTTCCTTCTATTCCAACACAGTGCTCCTGTGCTCCTGTGCCACTGTAGCCATGGCTAAATTGGCTCTGGGTGCTGCTGAATTCATGCTTTGGAAGACAAAAGCTGGAAGCCTTGGCAGCATCCATATGGTGTTAAGTCTGCAATCTCACAGAATGCTAGAGATGTGAAGGCTGCCACACAAAGGATGTACAGAAAAGCCTGGAGGATTAGGAAAAGATTTGTCACAGGGGTGGATTCATCACAGACAGCCTTCACTAGAACAATGCCAAGTGGAAATGTGGGGTCAGAGTCGCAGAGAAACCCACCAGGACCATGCCTCGTGGAGCTATGGGGGTGCAACCACCATGGAAATGCCAGCATTTGTTATTCTTGGTCTTTTTAATAATGTCTGGTCTAACTGGGGAGAGATGAGGTCTCAATGTGGTTTTGATTTGCATTTCCCTGATAATTAGTGATGTTGAGCATTTTTTCAAGTGCCTATTTGCCATCTGTATGTCTTCCTTTGAAAAACGTCTCTTCATCTCCTTTGCCCATTTTTAAATTAGATTTTATTACTGCTAAGTTGTTTGATTTTCTTATATATTCTGGATATAAATCCCTTGTCAGATATATAGCTTGCAAATATTTTCTCCCGTTCTGTAGGTTGTCTTTCTGCTCTGTTGATTGTTTCCTTTGCCCAGTCTTACTGCCTGAAGTGTTTCCCCTATGTTTTCTTTTAGTAGTTTTATGGTTTTATATCTTACACTTAAGTCTTTAATCAATTTTGCATTGATTTTGGTGTATGATGAGAGGCACAGGTCTAGTTTCATTCTCCTGCATGTGGATATCCAATTTTCCCAGCACCATTTATTGGAGCAGAAGTCTTTTCCTCAATGTATGTTCCTGTTGCCTTTGTCAAGTATCAGTTGGCTATAAGTACAAGGGTAGACTTCTGGGTTCTCGATTCTGTTCCATTGGTCTGAGTGTGAGTTTCATGCCACTACCATGCTGTTTTGATTACAGTACTTTGTAGTACAATTTTAAGTCAGACAGTGTTATGCTTAAATGCCCATTGATGGACATCTGGATAAGGAAAATGTGGTATAAATACACAGTGAAATACTACTCAGCCATAAAAAAGAATGAAATTCTGCCATTCACAGCAACAAGGATGAACCTGAAGAAAATTATGGTAAGTGAAATAAGCCAGGCACAGAAAGAGAAATACCTCATGGTGTTACTCATATGTGGGTGCTAAGAAGGAAAGAAAGAGTGAAAAGACCACAACAATATGTTAAGAAGGAGAGAACAAATCTATATTTAGTTGAGGTCAGGGAGGGCAGGGGAGGTAGAAGGGGTTGGAAAGATATTGGGTAAAGGGCACAAGGAATAATTAGGATTTGTAATAATGAATATACTAATAATATTGATTTGATCATCACATGTTGTACACAGGTGATGGTAGTCAATGCTGTACCCCCCAAATATGTATAATCAATTCTGCTTCAATCAAATAAATAAATAAATTAAATTAAATACTAATGTTAAAAAGAAAAACAGTGTTAAGAGGGAGGGAATTATGGTATTTGAAATTTGGGGCCTTTGTGAAGTGATTGGATCATGAGGACTGTGCTCTCCTGAATGGATTTATCTATTTATGAAATAACAGTGTGGTTGTGGTTCTGATGGATTTATAAGGAGGGTGAGTGGGAAGGTTGTTGCTCTTGCTCATGTGTTTTCTAGCTATGTGATACCTTCATTACCTGGGAACTCTGTACAGAGCCTTCTTCACCAAGAAGGCCTTTACCAGATGTGCTTCCAGCCCTTGAATTTTCCAGCCTCAAAAACTGTAAGAAATGAATTTAATTTCTTTATAAATTACCATGTTTCATGTGTTCTGTTATAATCAACAGAAATAAATTGATATAGGTTCCCATAACAAATACCACAGACTGGGTGACTTAGACAGTAGAAATTTATTTTCTCACAATTCTGGAGGCTAGAAATCCAAGATCCAGATGTCAGCAAAGTTTGTTTCTTCTAAGACAACTCTTCTTGGCTTATAGATGGCCGTCTCCTCCTCCTGAGTTTTCATATCGTTTTCACTTTGTACATATCTGTCTCCTATTCTCTTTTTATGGGGACGTCAGTGAGATTGGATTAGGATCCACTCTAATGACCTCATTTTAACTTGATTACCTCTTTAAACACCCTATCTTTTCCTCCCTGTATCCTGGGCCAACCCTGCTCAATTTAAATTCTAATCCCAGTAATTTCATGTTTTGGATTTGTCACCAAAAATTCTGGAAGAAAGATTTTTTTAAAAAAAATAATTTTATTTCTGAGGTTCTGAGGGCTTAGGCTACCCCCATCATTCTCTGATTTAGTGGGTCTTGATGATTGTATTGATCTCATAAAAAAAATATTGGATCCTTTATAACCCTGTATTAGTTCACAGGCTTTCTTCAGATCTCCTTGCAGTGTGTTCCACTCTCCTTTAAGACAAATACTTATTTCTATTCCATGTTCTTTGACCCTTAAAATCATCAGCACGTTCTAGTCTCTTCCTGCCACTATTTCAGCACAGCTGGTACTTGTACGCAGGTGCGGCAGGCATAGGAGATAGTAAACAGTCGGCCTCATCTATATTCTGAAGTACATCTTGATACCTTGTTCCCTACTTTACTAAAAGCTGTTGTTTATGTTTATTCTGTTCTTTTTGTCATCCCAGCTGCTATTCCTATTTTAAGAGAGGATTGGGCATGATTATAAATACTGATTCATGCTAAAGATCTTATCCCAGCAGCAAGTACTTATGCTCATGTTTTAATGTTTCAAATTTTATAATGGCATTACATCAATTTCAGGAGTAGAAAAATTATGAAGGTACATATTGCATGCTCAAAGAATAAAAACAAAATAGCCTAATCAGAGTAAATTATAATTCTAAGATTGTGCATGGATTCAGTGACCCTGCCCACATACTTGTTAGGTTTCTGGGCATTTGAACCGATACTATAAATTTCTAACCACTACCAATTATTACTAAAGAGATGGTTTCTAGTAGCATGTATGTACAGAGTTCAGAGAACTTTAGAGATTTAATGCATTTAATTTTCATCAAATATTAAGCCAAATTTAACTTGAGGTTATAATTTGAAAAATTAGGCCAACAAAAATAAAGCTTATGCATAGGTTCTTAAAAGTAAATAAAAGTATATCATTATATCTTTTTAAAATATTTTATATTATGTAATTTGTAATACATATTTTTTGTATATCATTATAATAATATATTATATATATTTTAAAATATGCTTATGATAATATTTCTTTAACAGAATAAATTAAATTTAAATTAAAAATGTTTAATTTAAAGTCTAGTCTCCTCTTTGTGATGCAATCACTATTAATATTTATTATCTATCATCCCTGATTTTCAAATGCACATGAATATCCATTTATATTATCTTATTATATAAATGGAAATATTCTGTGCAAATTCTTCTGAACTTTGCATTTACTTTTTAATAATATCTTAGGTATTTTTCTGTACTAGCACATAACTCATTCTTTCATCATATGCATGATATACCACTGCGTATCACCATAATTTATTTATTCGACCATTTATTGAGGAATTTATTCATTGCTTATAGTAATTTGCTATTACAAACTACTATGGTTTAAATATGTCCTCCCATGGTCTGGCCAGTTGGCTCAATTGGTTAGAGCACAGCCTTGTAACAACAAGGTCAAGGGATCAGATCCCTATACTGGACAGTGGCCAAAAAGTAAATAAATACTTTCCCCCAAAATTCATATATTGAAACTTAATTGCCAATGTGATAATATTGGAAGATACAGGGCCTCTGGGAGGTGTTTAGTTCATGAGAGTTCTGCCCTCATTAATGGAATGAATATCCTTATAAAGTGATGCTTCAGAGAGCTGCCAGCCACTTTTGCCCTTTTGCAAAGCAATGAAGATGAGGAACGTGAAGACTTGTGGGCCCGGTGTATCCAGAAAGCAGTACATGGAGTCAGAGAAGATTATCTATCCTTAAGGCTCAAGATTTAATGTCAGTTTCTTTTTGGGTTTTGAACTTTCTTGGAATCTATTATCTCTTTTTCCTTTTCTAATTCTCCCTTTTGGAATAGGAATATCTATCCAATGCCTATCCTACCATTTTATTTTGGAAACATATAACTTGTTTGATTTTAGAGGCTCACACAATTTACCTAAGGATAAATCTTACCTTGATTCTTACCCATATCTGATTTAGATGAGAATCTGAACTTTAGAATTTTGGGCTCATGCTGGAAAAAGTTGAGTCTTTTGGGGTTACTGGGATATGAGAAGGACATGAATTTAGGGGGGCCAGGGGTGAAATACCATGGTATGAATGTGTGCTCCCCAAATGCATATGTTGAAACTTACTTGCCAATGTGAAAAGTATTAGAATGTTGGGTCTCTGGGAGATGAGTAGTCATGACGGCTCTGTCCTCATAGGATTAATATCCTTATAAAAGACACTTCAGAGAGCTGCCAGCCTCTTTTGCCCTTCTGCCTTTCACTATGTGGGCACACAGCAACAAGGTGCTATCTCTGAAGCAGAGAATGAGACTTTGCCAGACACAGAAACTGCTGGCGCCTTGATCTGATACTTTCCAGCTTCCAGATCTGTGAGAAATGAATTTTTATTATTTATAAATTGCTCAGTCCCAGGTACTTTGTTAATGCAGCATGTATGGGTTAAGACACAAGCAATGCTTCAATAAACATTCCTTATGCAAATAACAGAGTTTCAAGGATTAAAAAATACTCTCGTGCAATCCAAATGCTTATACAGTTTTACAGTCTCAAAAAAAGATATCAAGAGCTAAGAAAATAGACTGGGATAAACAAGGAAGAAAAGATAATGAAAGAAAATAAAGAAAAAAAAAATTGAATCCCGAATTTAAAACTAGAAGAGTACTTACTATCTTTCCCTGGGAAAACTTAAAGGAGAAACACTGTACAACCACTGTATCATATATGGTGATCAATTTCCATATTAAATGGCTAAGATATTTAGGTTGTGTGTGAAAAAATTAAACCAAACATATAAGCTATAAAGACAAACCTTAACTAAACAACTCCAATGGGTTTATTCTAAAAAAATTTTCAAAGGTATAACAATAAGATGTGGTATATATACAACAGAAAATTATTCGGCCTCAGAAAAGGATCCTACCATTTGTGACAACATAGATGAAACACAAGAACATTTTCTAGAGGAAATAAGCCAGACAGAGAAAGAAAAATACTGCATGATCTTACTTATATATGAAATCTTAAAAAAAATAAATTGAATATATAGAAGCTGAAAGAATAGAAAGTTGGTTTACCAGGATTAGAGGGTGTGGGAAAAATAGGAGATATATGTCAAAGGGTACACATATGCTGTTATCTCAGATGAATAAATATACAGAGCAAATGTACAACATGAGGATTATAGTTAATAATATCGTATACTGGAAATTTGCCAAGAGAATAGATTTTAGGTACTCTCACAACAGCAACAAGAAAAAAGGTAACTATGTGAAATGATTGACATGTTCATTTACTTGAGTGTAGTGATAGGTATACCAGAACATCATGTTGTGTGCCTTAAATATATAAAATAAAAATATATTAAAAAGATATAATTAAAATAAAGGCAATATTTGTAATATTAGTAGATGATATAATACATTTCAGGAAAAACTAATACACAAAGGAAATGAGGCAATTTTGATAGATAAAATATTTAAAGCATACTGGCCATTAATTTAATATAAATCTTTAAACACTCATCAAGAGCATGAAATACATGAAAGTTTATATTTTAGAACTAAAGGAAAAACACAACAGGAATACAGTAGTGGCAGTCTTTAATAATTTAACCTCAATCATAACAGCAGAGAAGCAAGTAAAAACAATATAAAACAGATGTGGTAAATCTCCTTATATTCTGAGACTAGACAGATAAGGTAAGTGTGTGAAATGATCTTGTGAAAAGCAACAAACTACAAAGACTGGTGAAAAGAGAAATGAGACCTGGTGGTAACAAATGAGAAAAAATAAAAGGTAAAGAAAAGAAAGGGAAACATTGTACTTTCAAAACAAAATAATTCTGTAGGACAAGTGGTTATCCAGAATGCATAACCTTATAAAATTTCTATGTTCCCACTGAATTAAATTCACTAAATCCATAAAGGTAGAGAGAACTGGTCATATTCTATTATCACAGTATGGTAAAGCATGCCATAAGAGCACACATAACTGACATAAGTGAAAATAAATTACTCTGCTAAACAACACTTCAAATAGGAAGGTGCAGGATATCCTTACTTTTTTTCTCTTTAAAATTAGTAAGAAACGGAAAAAGACAGGTGAAATGAGAGATGTAAACAATCAGTGCTAATTTTTTTTTCTCAGAAGAAGCCTGCACCCTTAAATTGAACAAATGATAAGGAAAACCTAATGAGACAGTGAGGCATATCCAGCATCCCAGAATAAAATATACCCGCTATGGGAGATTTAAATATTTAAGCAAGTTGCTTAAAATATCATAGTAAGAGAGCAGAGCTCAGGATCTTTACAGGGGCTAATCCTTTCCCACTATCCTCCCTATCCTCTTCTGATGTCTTCAGGCTACTAATTCCTTAAACCTAACCTTTGAATTTTGGGAGAAGTGGGGTGAAACACAATTTTAGGATGAGGTAGGATGATGGTGAAAGGTAATTCATCAACTTCTATTTGCCAATTCTTAAGGCAAATAGAAGTTCCTGGAAAGAGATTTCCATTTAGAACATATATAGATGAAATGCATATTACATTAAATGATAAAAATGCTTATAGCAGTTGATAATTTTAGTATATGTTCCTATTTTATATGCATATTCATAATAACAAGAATAAATATTCTTGCACATATCAAAGATAGGTCTACATAACATTGGAAAAATTTTCATTCAATTTAGGCAAAAGTTACCACTCTGGATACTATAACTTAACATTGATCATTTATTCAATAAATAATTATTGAACTACTCTATGTCAGATACAATTATAGGCACTGGTAGTTCTTGTTAATATATTCCTTAAATTAAGTCTGAATTTATGACTGAACAAGACAAAAATCACAAGTTTTGCACATAACATAATTACCTAGGAAGTTTAAGAAAATGAGCTAAAAAAAAAAAAAAAAAAAGCCATTCTAGGGCATAAGCATGAGTAAAATAAGCAATTAAATGAATATAGAAAAAATTAAATACTTATGTATTTGCAGTGCCCAGAAGAAATTGAAGTAGAAAAATAAGATCTCATTAAGAGTGACAAGAAAATCACAGAGTACCTGGATTTACATTTTAGTATAAATATTAATTTACTGCTAAATTATAATGAGGAGAATAAAAAAATTAGCAGAGAAGCCTATTGTGTTCTTGAATTTAAAAGAATAAGTAATGTAAAATATCATTTAAAATTACACATATACATGCACAATATAATCCAAAAGAAATTTTTAAAATAATTTTAGAATTTAATGATATCAAAAAGATAAAAAATCAAAACATTTTAAAAAAGACATTGAGTGATAAGGTTTATACTGCTAAACAGTTGAATAAAATATGTATTTAATAGCTTAAAAAATAAATTGGGACTATAATGGTGAGATACATCAATGAAACCAAATAAAATAGAAAATTATGTGTGCTTGTATAAGTGAATGTGTGTATGTTTCCCTACATGTTTAGGTATGTGTGTAGATCTTCTAGAATATTATGTTGTATAACATAATAAGTAATTATTAAAAAAAAAAACAGACGAAATGCTTTAATTATTTGTGTGTGGATGATGTATTAACTCTTTGGAAGATGATGTTAGATGATGTCTTGCTATGATAAAGTTAAGAAAAAGATATTATAATAAACATGGTGTTTAGATTATAAGTGATATCTCTGCTCGTAAATGATAGAAAGACAGTAAGAGTGTATGATTATACAAAATAAAATTAAGCTTGTTAAGGAAAATAGTCATGTTTCTTAGGTTTTCTTGTATGAGGCCTGAAGACATGTACAAGTCCATTACTTTTTTTAAGTGTAACAAATGTTCTTTGTCTTTTAAGTAGGGGCAAGGCATAATGCATTTTCATTTCACCTTCAAGTTGCTGTTGCACATCCAAGTTGGATTGCACACTCTGCTATTCCCAGTCTCAGTGGTGCCTCCATCCCTGTTGACTTTTCAGTTTCTGTACACTATTATTTGTGTAAAGGGAAATGAGCTGCTTTTTTGACATCCCATGGAGCCAGGTGAGCAGGCAGTCTGGCAACAGAACAGCAGTGACTGACATTACCCATAACTTAACCTGCTGACAAGGACTCGTTGATCAATAAAAGCAGTATGATGTAGATGACAATTTATTCTTCATTGATTGTCAGATGATGAATAATATCCTGCATCTATCATTCTCTCTTCTGCATTATCCTGTGGCTCCACTCCATTGCTGTTGTTGACTGATTCTTGACTCTGATTATAGGTCTCTTGCCTTATTCAAAGTGGGGAAGACAGTGTTTTTAATCCTTACTTTATCCACACATTAACACTTGGAATTTGATTCGTATCTCTAAACCCAATTTGCCTTTCAAAAGTTTTCCCTGAACTTGTGCTTGCAAAAAATCCCTGATTACAGAATAGATTCATCTAACTGGCTTTTGCCTGTATCACTTACAGCAATGTCTCCAAGTGCACTGCAATGAAACCTGCCATTTTTCCTTGAGTCCCCAAGAGCTATTTCAGGTACATTCACCATTCACATTTCCTTTTCTGCTTTGTCTTACTTTTGTATAAAAATCTAAATGTCCTGTGGCAACTGTGGAAAGTTCTTTGTCACTCTTTCAATGGATTGCTTAAGCGGGTGTCTCCAGATACACAAGATCTAACTCTAAATATCACTACCCTGAGGACTGAACTGCCTTCCCCAAACTGACATCTGAGCTTACTACAGTTTTCAAAGAGATGGATTAACTGTCCTGCCTGATGATTGCTACATCTACTACTTCATGACACACACACACAAGCACAAGTGTAGAATCTTTTGCTGAACAATCTCTCTCAGAGCTTTTCATTAAAAAAAAAAAAAAAAAAAAAAAAAGTTCACTCATTCTCTGCCGGCTGCCAAAGGATGCACGAGTTCCTTAGGGATAAAATCTTAGTGACACAACTTTTGTCAGCATCACGTCTCCCTACAAAATATGGGCTTTGCTCTTGAACCTTGATTACCTATGTCAAATCTTTTATTTTTCCATTCTCTCCAAGGATGAATCTAGTGACACCCCAGGGAAATAAACCCATAGGAGGCTCTGTACTGTTGCTATTTAACTAAATTCAGAGATGTCTGACAGGATTTACATTGAAATTAGGACCCTGGCTACACTTAATTATCTTCTTAAAATAATATTTTATTTTTAATAGACAGTCAATACATAGTTGCTGTAGGAAAGTGAAATACATAAAATAAAAATAAGAAAATATTGTGTAATTTAACATTTGATGAAGAAATAGGAAAACATCTAGTTCTATGTAGCAAGATAGATATTTACATTGATAACACTGTAGGTTAATAAATAAATAGAACTATACATTACATATTGTGTTACAACATATTTTAGTTAATGTTAAAAAAATTCTATGTTAATAAATATTCTTTATTAATATTACTATTAGTAGTCTTATTAGTATAGTAACTACAGTGGTATTCATACCTAACATTTGATGTGTTTTTTATATGACAGACTGTATCCCGAATGCTTTACAGACACTAGCTCATTCATTTGTCTTAATATCCCTATGAGTAATGCGCTATTGGTATCACCACTTTAAAGATATAAAACTAGAATTTGGGACTGTCCAATATTGCACAATAGTTCTCAGATAGCAAGTGTCTATTAATAGAAGGAAAAACAGAAATGCTCAATAAAATATGATACTTAGGCTTACTAATAATTAAAGATGAAAATTAAGATAAGAATATCCTGTGTTCAATTCATCCACAATACTTTTAAACCAAAAATGTGATTATGTTTTGAGTGGTTGAATGCGGGATTATAGTTAACCTTATATAAAGTAGGTGAAAATGTAAATTACTACAGCAATTTGGGGCTACAAAACAAAATTTAATTTGTGTGAAATTATCGCTAATATCTTGGGACAAGTGTCCAAAGTTTTATGCAATAGAATGTGTATTGCATCATTCTTCATAACACTGTTATAGTTAGTTGGACAATAGTTACATAAATTATGTTCAGTTCATATAGTTGAATATTGCAAAACCATTGACAGTTGTCATAAATATATTTGACTGTGTTTAGAGAAAATGTTGATGTATGTAAAAAGCAGGGTTAAAAACACTGGGTATGGTATTATTTATGCATTTAAAATGTGTGTGTGTTTATACATAGCAAGAACTCTGGAAAACATAATCTCCAAAAATAAAAGAACAATGCCTATTGTTGGGTGGCGAGACTCACATGATTCTACATTTTTCTTTATACATTTGTGTTTAAATTTTTAAGCAGGAGAATGAAATATTAGTGAAGACAGGGAAACTATATTTAATTTTATAAAAAAGATAATTTTCGTTTCCATTTTTTAATTTTATTTTTTTAATTTTTATTTTTCTATTACACATATTTGTGGGTACAAAGTTGACTATCAATAGTTGTGTACAGTGTGTGATGGTCAAATCAGGATAGTTAGCTCATTCATCATTATAATATACAAACATTCTTTGTGTCCATTAACAAACTTCTCATTAACCCCCGCCCCCGCTACCCCTCTCACCCTTTCTACCTCTAGTAACCCCACAATTCTGTTCTCTCCTTCTAAGAGTTCAATATACTATTGTGATTGTTGTTTCTTTCTCTCTCACTCACTCTTTATTGTTTATTTGTTTATTTATGAATTCAACTCCCACTTATGAGTGAGGACATGTGGTGTTTCTCTTTCTGCACTGGGTTGTTTCACGTAGCATAATTTTCTCCAGATTCATCCATGTTGCTGTGAATGGCAGAATTTCTTTTTCTATTCTTTTTCTATGGCTGAGTAGTATTCCATCGTGTATGTGTACCACATTTTCCTTATCTAGTGGTCTGCTGATGGATATTTAGGTTGGTTCCATAGCCCGGCTATTGTAAATAGAGCTGTGATAAACATGGAAGTGAAGGTATCCCTTCGGCATGAGGATTTCCATTCCTTTGGATACATACCCAGTGGAGGGATTGCTGGATCCTATGGAAATTCTATCTATAGTTGTTTAAGGAACCTCCATACTGTTCTCCATAATGGCTGTACTAATTTACAGTCCCACCAACAGTTCAGAAGGGTTCCCTTTCTCCGCATCCTCACCAGCATTCGTTATTCTCTGTCATTTTGATAATAGCCAGTCTAACTAGGGTGCGATGATATCTCAAAGTGGTTTTGATTTGCATTTCCCTGATGATTAGTGATGTTTTCCAAAATTTCATATGCAACGATCTCTTCTTCTAATATGCTCACGTTTAAATTAAAACATATATACATTTTAAATGATTTAGAAATTTTATGGGAAGATTTGAAATGTATAATTTACATTTATTCTATAAAAATTGTTAAACAGTTTATCCCAACACCTTTATTGATATGTCTTCATTCATCATTATTTAATGATGCCTCCTTGATCATATATTACATATTTTATGTTCTCTTCTTGGGTTATATATTGTATTTCACTGAATTACCTATCTGCTATATTGCTTTAGTTCTACAGTGATTTTATTAATTCCTTAAATGACAATTTCAAGAGGGTTGTAGCTGGTAAAATGCCATGTTCCCATATTCATTATTAAGTTTTGATTTCTGATGACGATAATCATATTCACGCCTTAATTACAGGAAATAATTCATTACATCAACCTAGTAAATTGACATTTACAAAATAAATCCTATACACCATCCCTCAAAATTATAAAATAACTGCCAGTGAGGTACTTCATGATTCTTCAGCAGGTGAACAAACTAAGGTTCAGAGAGATTGTCACCACCTGAGGAAGTTATTACACTGTCAAGATGGATTCATGTCTAATTTCTGTATTTCATTGAATCTCAGATGTCATGATTGTAAGCTCTACCTTTATTTTATACATCAAAAAATAAAAGCGTTTTTAATTAAACTATGAAAGAGGGTATTTATATCACTTCAACTTTATATTTCAATCTTATTGGAAAAACACTCTGGATTATTTTACGTATTGATTTTTATCAAATATTGTATGGCTCTAGTTTGAGGTCTTTCTTTATATAAATTACTTTGTTTAAATGCTGAATGTTTATAATTTTTACAGTATTTTGGAAGACATTTTAAACAATAAACTGCCTCTCTGCCTCTCTCTCTTTATATAGTTATACATACAGTTATATAAAACAATGTATACAATTTAAACAATGGCATTTACAAACAGCTGTGACCACCATTTGCACATGCATAAAAAATGAAAAGAACACCATAATGCTGATTGACAAACTATGGGTTTAAGTTGGTGTTGATTATAAGGCAAATCCCTACCTGGGATAATAAAATGTGAGAAATGTGGATCAATGAGATAAACTAATTTTATGCTTTCATCTCCAGGTGAAAGGCTTATACCATGGATTTAATATCATCCAGTTCCTCATAAAAAGAATTTGAAAAAAGGATAAGAAGACTTAGTAACATTAGATACCCTCATTCCTCTTGACTTTCATTCTTTGTATAGCATTAACAAGTATTGAAGTATTTAACATTTGCCAAGACTCTATAATGGAGTCCTAGCTCCCAGAAATATATTTTATCTGAAAAATCACATGCATTATGCCACATCCTTTTTCAAAAACATTGTATGAATCCTGAAACCTACAAAAAAAAGGCCATTTTTAAAATCTGACAAACACTTATTTCCTGTTGGTGTGGTAGTATTGTATGAAGAAGATGGTATTCTATAATTTTCCAAGTAAGTGTCAGTCTTTTAGTGGTTTGTGTCTTGGGGCTATGGCTGCCAGAAGTGTTTCTGTTCCTCTTAGTGCTAAGCTTTTTTCCTACTGATGCTTTTTTATTTCCCTGGCTGCAATGTTACTAGTCTATTTACTTGATGTCCTGTATCCATATTTACTGTATGGTTTCCTCTCTTAGGTGAGACATGAAAACTGGAGGCAGCTGAAGTAAGAAGGAATTCCTTTTTCCCAAGGTGGAATAAGATTTGAGAGTTGTGCTAAAGCAAAGTTCTTTCCCCTAGAGTGCAGAACTTTGTAAAGAAGGGTCTGAGCATTTTTCAGTCTTCTCTTGCCCTCCTCCTGGAAGAACCATGAGTAGATCGTTCTCCAATGCTAATCATAAGAACATGGTCAAGTTCTTAACAGGAAAACCTGCAAAAAATAAAAAAATAACAGCCCTTCCGCCCAACCACCACCACCACACTGGCCACCTGTAACTCTTCAAAATTACAGTCAAAGTGTTTCTTCCAATTTATAGATCCAGCAGTTTCTGTTCCAGTTAAGCAGATCTCCATTGAGGTATCTTGCAAGCTGCATGTGCTGATTTCTCCAGATTTTAGAGTTTGGCCTGTGAACTCAGTTCCCTGATGGATCCAAGAACATGTTTATTTTCAGTTTTTCAGTTTGTCTAACTTTTTCTTGTGGTGAGAATGGGAGTGAATACTATTAAACTCTTTATACATGGGAGCTGAAACCAGAAATCTTAAGTGGTTTTTAATAACATAGTAAAATATTTCTGATAAAATTTCCAATGAAACTAGAAGAAAACGTAAAACTGCCCATCAAAGATGGCTTCACATCCATTCAAATAAAAGCCACACACATACACACACACACACATACACACACACGCAAACACACATGCACACAAACCTGATGGTAAATGAGAAAAAGTGTTAACAGTTATAATACACTGGTTTAATTTTTTCTTTTTCTTGTCTCTCCTGTGTATTCAGCTGTTTTTTATAAATATATATCATTAACATGTATTAAATCAAATCAGAAGAAAATGAACGTTGAAATGTTTCAGTATAATCATTCAGCAAAATTAGAGAAACATTAAAATATACCTTAAGAAAGTGAGACAAAGCTTTCATTACACTGCATATTAAAAATGTATCACAATTTTACAAAATCTTGAAGGTGAAAACATAGGTGATAACAAGGTTTCAGAGTGTAACACCAAAAAAATTTGTAGTTGACACTGGTTTGTCATGCACGTCCAGTGTTACTTAAGTGTTTATTGTTCATTTATTTTATTCAATTTGTGTGACTGCGTACTGTCAGAGGATTTCGCTGTCAGAGGACCTCCAATGACAGTGTTAAAAAAGTTGCAATGTAAATTATTATGAATCATGCCACTTTTTCGGTAAACTTGAAATGAATCTTTTTCTACAGAATAATATTGAGTTTTAGCAGATCAGCTTCCTATTTTAGACTCCTGGTTTCCTTCAGTTCTGTTTTCTACCACAATTCTCCTCCCCAAAATGAAAATACATGCAGTCCACATGTACACCAGGACTTTCATCTTTGTGTCCTTACCAATGTGAACATTTCTGATTGGAATCCCTTCTTATCTTGTTAATTTGGAAAATATTAGATATTTAATTATTGTATCAGCCCATTTCTCTTTCTCAAAACACAATACCTGGAACTGGGTGATTTGTAAGAAAATGAAATTTATTGCTTACAGGTTTTTGAGGCTGGGAAGTCCAAAGTCCAGGGAACACATCTGGTGAGGGTCTTCATGGCTGGTGGCTTTACAACATCACAGGGTATCACATTGCGAGATGGTGGAAGCAAAGAGAGAGAGAAACTCTCACGTGTTCTCCATTTAAAGCCCTCAGAACCATACCCCTGATCACCATTATTAATCCATTCACTATGGCGTGGTCCTGTAGTCCAATCACCTCTTCAAGGCCCCATCTTTCAATTACTGTAACAGGATATCCCACCTACTTTACACTGTCACAATGTGGAATAAGTTTTGAGGGGACATCAATCCACAGCAATTGTAATGTTTTAATGCATCAAAAGAGAATATATAATGCATATACAATGGTACTTCAAAAAGTTCATGGAAAAATAGAATTAAAGAAAATGCTAATCTTTCCATGAACTTTTCGAAGTATTCATATGTTTCAATACCAAAGTCAGATGCATAGTTTCCTGCTCTGCGCCACCACAAACCACTGGATATAGCCCTAAATTGATCCTTTTTCCATTGCTTTGTTATTATTGCCTATTTATTTTGGCTTGCGTTGTCACCTCTTTCAGATCTTTATCCAAAGCACCATTTTCAATAGAGCCTTCCTTGCTAACCCAGTTTAAATTTGACTTCATCACTCTGACGCTTCCTATCCTCATCCTATCCTTTTGTGTGTGTGTGTGTGTTTGTTTGTTTGTTTGTTTGTTTGTCTGTCTTTTTCGTGACCGGCACTCAGCCAGTGAGTGTACCGGCCAGTCCTATATAGGATCCGAACCCGCGGGGGGAGCGTCGCCGCGCTCCCAGCAACGCACTCTCCCGAGTGCGCCATGGGCTCGGCCTCATCCTATCCTTTTTTATATCTCCTATTCTTACCAAGTATATGTTATCTTTATTGTTTCTCTCTTTTCCCTCTACAGTGTATAATACTTTAAGTCTGACTTCTTTCACTTAGCGTAATGCATTTAAAATTCATCTATGCTGGGCGGGGCCCATGGCTCACTCGGGAGAGTGCAGCGCTGAGAGCGCCGAGGTCACGGGTTCAGATCCTATATAGGGATGGCCAGTGTGCTCACTGGCGGAGCGTGGTGCAGACAACACCATGCTAAGGGTTGCGATCCCCTTACCAGTCAGAAAATAATAATGATAATAATTCATCTATGCTGCTGTAGGAATCAATAGTGCATTTATTTTTATCAGTAAGTGGTATTCCGTTGTATGTATATGCCCTACATTTTATCCATTGACCAGATTAAGCACTTTTAGTTTATTTCAGATTTGAGAGATTATGTAAAAAGCTGCCATAAACATTTGTAAACTGTCATTTCTAAGAGATAAATTTTTATTTTGCAGGTGCAATCTTAGGAGTGTGGTTGCTGTGATGTATAAAGATTATATGTTAAAATAAATCTAAATACTAACAAATGGTTAGTCAAATTGCTTGTCTCAATGATAAAGCATTTTCTTTTAGAATTCTTTCCAAATGTTTTATGATTTTAAGCTTTACATCATGGCCTGTGTCCATTTTGAGCTATTTTTTTTTTGTACATGGAGCTTAATATGAAGCATTGGTCATTTTTTTCTTCACTCTTTCTTCCTTTCTGTCTCTCTCTCTCTCTGTCTTCCTTTCTTCCTTTCTTTATTCCTTTCTTTCTATTTTTATATGTTTGCTTTCTTTCTTTCCTTTTCTTTTTCTTTTTCTTTTTTTTTTGTTTGGCTTATGGATTTTTAAATATCACAGCATAAATTGCTGAAAAATATTATTTCTTCATTGAATTGTTTCTGTACTTTTGTCAAAATAAATTGGCCATATATGTGTAGGTCTATTACTGGACTCTCCATTAAGTTCTATTATTATTTGTGTCTGTTCTTTTACCAGTGGCACACTATCTCAATCACTATAGGTTCACAGTATGTATTATCATGTATTATATACCCTACACCCTACAACTGATCTTTTTTTTTTTTTTTTTTTTTTTTTTTACAGAATTGGTTTGGCTGTTCTAGGTCCTTTGTTTTTCATAGAAATTTTAACATCTACTGTTGATATATGTGAAAAAATCTTTTGTTACCTTGATCACAGAATCAAAATCTGTGAAGACGTGTATATATACATATATATGTGCACACATATGTACGTATATACATATGTTTGTACAGAATTGCAATCTTAGCAAAATTAAGTAGTCCAAACCATAACCATGGCATATGAATCTTGAATTTTGTCAAATGCTTTTTCTATATGTAATATCATATGGATTTTCTTCATTAGTGTTTGAAATTACTGTTATTGAATATGTGAACATCATTATCAGCTAATTTGACCTAATTGATATTCAGTGAACATTACTCCAGACAACCTTAATGTAAACATTCTTTTGGTCAGTATGGTATGCTCATTAACATGTTGTGCCCTGTGAAACAAGACTCAATTGCTATGACACAGTTTTCTATGTTTCTCTTGTAAACAAAAGCCCTTGTTGTAGTCAGTCTTTTCAAGGATGTTTACATAGTGAACAGCTGTGGAAGATAGAGATAGTGACTCTTTCAGAATCAAAGGGCAAGAATCTTTACTGGACATTATAAAAGATGTGAGTGCTCTAGGTCAAAGTGCTTCCTGTAGTTGCTTGGGAAGGCATCTGTGAGGACTTATCCACATCACCCCTGTGGGGCTTGGAACAAGAAGAATTGATGTAACAGGACATTGTACTTGCTGCTTGCTGTGCTATGAGCAAATAAAGACTTTTGTCTTTGACCCACGAGTTGCATGTCTTCTAACAGTAAGCATGAAGCTAACTTGTTAGCATCCAAGCAGGGTATTGACAGACCAATGACTGTGTGGAAAAAGAAAGATGAGGGCCTTTTGGAGTGATTGGTAGGATGTGAAATAAGTCTATAGATGTAGGAAACAAGGTGACCAAATTGTGTGGTCAGCTGGGTAATGAATGGCCCTTTTCATTATTGACTACTAATGAGGAAAACCTGGGAGGTGATTATAGGTCAAAGGTCACAAAGTAGTTTTGTGAAACGATTTCCTCTTTCTGCTAACTCTTCACTGGGCAGAGAAAAGGGATCTTTACCAATCAGGTAATCATCCTCAGATCTTCCCCATAAACATTCATCATGTGTGCTCAGAAGGTTCAGCCCCCTTTCAAAAGAGTTAAAGAGATGTGTATCCATATTGAGCATGTCATAAGGGAAATTTGTGACCACTATGTGTAGAAATATGATGAATCATTAGAACTCTGGTTCACTTGGGAAATAAAGGATGGAGGTTGCAATGTTTGTTAATGAGTTGGGCTGTCTTATGGTTCAACCCCATTGTGCAGTATATCTTGACAACTTCATATCTGTTAAGACACAAAATAAAAAGTCTTCAGCTTCAGAGTGTTTTTGTTTGTTTTGTTTTACTTTGTTTTGTCTTGTTTGCAGTCGTTCTGGCTGCTGTAAGGGCAATTTGGGCCTCTCAGGGAGATTTTTCTTTCTTTTTTTTTTTTTCCTGACCGGTAAGGGTATCGCAGCCCTCGGCACGGTGTGGTCTGCACCACGCTCAGCCAGTGAGTGCACCGGACATCCCTACATAGAATCTGAACCCGTAGCCTCATCACTACCAGCACCATACTCTTCAGGGAGATTTTTCTGAAACAACCTCCCATACTAAACTGTTGAGGAGGAACTGATCAAATTTATGTCGGGTTTCAAATGCTGATGAAGGTGATCCACTGGAGAATGAAAAATTAATTCAAATAAATCTTGATCAATTAGCAATCATCCCCACTTTCATTGAAAACTCTTATAGACCTTAGATTAAAATTGGGTGGGATCCTAAGAGATGTTATTATTACAATCAGGCAATGAATGCTTCCCTTTAAAGTAGCTTTTTAAGAAACATCACCACTGTGGGAGACAAACCTAAGTTGGCCAAAGAGTGCAAACCCTATATGGCCCCAAGTAGAAAATAATATGGTTTTTACTGTAGAGTCAAGAGGACCCCAAAGCAAAAATAGATGATTTTGCCACTGGATACATGGCTTTGAGAAGATTGAAAACATTAGAAAGTCCTTTTATTGATCTGCAAGTAAGTACTGAACTACTTGAAAAATACCCTGCTTCCTTCATATACCCTGATCACTCACTCCCTCCTTACCCTAGCCTCAACTGTTTTAAGGAAGAAGACCATTAGGGGTGAGGCTGAGGTCTTCCTGTCTCCAATAGGGATTTAGGGTCCAATGCAATTTTCCAAATATGCTGGGGAATTTTGAGAAGAGAGATACTCAAACTTTTATGTTCTGTTGCATATAAGCACCCAAGCAACCATCTTAACTTGTTTCCATAGGGAATGGGGTTCCTGCATTGAGCTAATGGAGGTTGATCAATGTTCATGGAAGCTAAAATGACTTGTGGTGGGGAATTTTGAGCTGATTCAATGCACTATTGCCATTTCTACTTCTGAAGGGGTAGTACTAATTGGTGTGTTTGTCCTTATATCTCACTGTCTCATAAATGCCAAAAAATATTTGCCTAGTTGGAAAGAATAGAGAGAGAGAAGTGTTAGTGACACAGGAATAACTATAATCTCTGCTGTTTGCCATCAGGGGGCACGTCAGGCTTTAACATGAGTACTTCTACCTTCTAACACGCAGAAAGTGTTCACTGTATGAATATGATTCTCCTGGCCAGCAAACCAGAAGCCTCAGTCTCAGTGAAACTGGCTGCAGTGTTACCATACTTGTACTAGAAAGAATAGTTGATAGACCTCAGCAAAATTCAGAGGACTACTGAGCCAGAAAAATTTCTTGGGATTATGTAAGCAGATGCACAATGCTCAATCTCTTTACTAGTTAAAGAAGAATTTTTGTGTATTTTCTCCCACTACCAAAAAGGAGACATAGCATCCCATTGAGCTCTATGTATTAGAGACATTAGGTGTCTCACTTAAGCATTCTATTTGTTTATGTTAGTTAACATAATAATCAGAATTCTCCTAGAAGTGTACAAACCAACAGGCTATGTTGGAAGCTGTCAGGCAAGCTATGGCACACTTTCTATGTTTGGAGCTCATAATAATAGTATACCCTTTAACCTATAATCTGTGTTAATTGATGATTTTGTGAATTGGGTCCTGTTGGGAAAATAGAATAGTTTGGTCAGGGCCCTCGCCTGGGATCCATTTGGGTGTGGTTCAGCATGTCCACTGCAGGCAAATCATGTGTGAGTAAGCGTGTGCGCGTGCGTGCGCACGTGTGTGTGTGTGTGTGTGTGTGTGTGTGTGTGTGTGTGTATGTGTGTGTGTGTGTGTGTAGTTAGTGCACAGGCAGGTGGGCGTCTGCCTCGTGCATCTGCCCTGCATAGCCATGCTTTCCAACCTACGGCTCCAGGGACCTTTTGGCTGGTTACCTAGCTCATAGACCTGTGTGAAGGGGTCTGGTGACCCAGCCCGGCATATGAAGGGTTTTTGACCCAGTCTGTGAATGAGCTTGAAGGGTCTGGGAGCACCAGACCTAGCCCTAGCTCAACAATTGGCCCAGTCGGTGCAGGATTACTGGCAGGTAAAAGAGCCCGGCAACTGGCATGGTCACCTAGCTTTACAATTGGTGTCACGAACAGGATTAAGAGCTAGACAATTGGTGCGGTGAGGATTCCAGGCCTTAGCCTAGCCAGACAGGTCCCCTGGCAAAGGAAGGCAACCTTCAACCAGCAGTGTTCCTTACCTAAGGTGAGTTTATGTGAGTGACAGGCACAAAAAACAAAACATGACCAAACTGGTCATTGCTTCAGTGTTGACATAATCAATCGCTTGTCTGTGAAGGATGTCACTGTGACTCATACCAAGCCACTAGAGGAGGGATGGAGAGGCAATTAATCTGTGTTTATCTTCCATCTTCTCTCCTTCATTGGTTAAACTTTACTCCTCTTCAATTCCAAATTATGTCATCTGGTTCCTTAAACTCTCCCTGTGGAGAAGCCAAATACCACTAACTGTGTGGCCCATTGCTTCATGTATCTCTGAAAGTGAGAGGAAGAGCCATCTACCACTTTTGTGGTGATACAGACATAAACATCAGCAAAAGTCACTTTCTGCAGAAGTGGCTGGGGAGGAGCAAAGAAACCAGGTGAGGTTGAGAGATTGAAGTCAATACACATTCCATGATATTCTTGTCTTATTTCCTTCTGTAAGTTGTGAGCATAAATAAAGGGTAGGTAATGCTGTAAAGGGACATTTAAAAGTCAGCATTCATTCAAAGTCACTTTCATCACTTAAATTACAGAACTATACATATTATTACTATTTTGCATTTACTGAAGTCACTTAAAAGTTTGCTGCAATGGCACTTCCGACTATATCGGAGAAGAAGAGTAAGGAAACATCATCTTCCTTAGGAAAAACATTCCTGTATGAAATGATGATTTCCTTTTTCTAGGCAATATGAATTATATTATGGAATACAATTTAACTGCTATCATTAAATCTCAGGAGAATGTTAGGCCCGTATTAAATGACAGCAGTTTATCTTTTTCTCCAGATGCAACAAACTTAACTGAATAAACTGGTCAGAATTGTGTTTGGGTTCAATGGTAGTATTTTACATACTCTATTAATGTCTACTTATAGGCTAACCACTATGGCATAGTTCTCCAAAGAACTGCTGCACCTTTAAGAAGAGTTATTCAATGATTCATCTAATTTAATATGGTAACTTTCTTTACCAAGTCTTAGCTGCTGTGAAGTGTGGCACAGAACAAAAAAGGGACTTCTGCTTCCACCTCAAGAATTTGCATTGAGACTATGATTTGAAAGACACTGAGCACTACAAAAATATGTCTTTATCCGCTTGAGGAAGAGAAAATAAGTCAAGCATTTAAAATGTTTCCTTGCACAGTCTATATTCAATATTCAAATAGTTACCAATATCTTTGTAAAAACGAATTGTTGGTCATCCACTTTGAAAAATTCAAAATTAGCACTTCACCGTCATCATTCTTCAAATGTTCATAATGTTCATAAATGTGGTTAAATTTGTGAAGAATCCTTAATTTAAAAATTGATAATAAAATAAAGACCATGTAAAATTATTCTATTTTAATAATCATTTGTATATAAAAATATTTAAAGGCAATGCTACCCGAAATTTTATTTTATCCTATCCACCACTGTCATACTTTCTAGTTTCTCTTCAAAGTAGCCAAAGAGAACTAACTAATCATTTTATCAAGTTTGTGCATCCCATACCCTCGGTGATAATTTTTTACCTTGAACCTTTGTTGGTAATTTCAAGTCAAATTCTGAACACTTAAAGAGCTTCAAATCATGAACATCAAATCAAATTTTACAAGAAGTGCTATTTATCAGTCACTCAACATAAAGCCAGCAGATTCCTTTAGTAACAAGATGGGGTCATAGTAGCAGAACTTATTTTCATTTTATTTCTAATTGAGAACAATTGCCTTTTGAGGCAATTCAAATATACATTATTCGATATTTCGACGACACAGTTTATACAATATAAAGCAATAGTTTCCTTCACCTCTTGGTCTCCGTCTCATCCACCAAAACCTCTCAGGTACTTATCTTTCAGTCTGCATGTCAACCAAGTCCTGGTACAAGCGGTGGTTCATTAGATTATGGCACTGCATTACTCTTGGTAGGGTATTCAGGGAGTTCACTTCCAAGGGGACAGGTAGGAGAGCCTGCTCTCTTCCTGGTGACTGAATCAACTTTGACAATGCTCACTGAGTATGAAAAGCAACACTGTTAAGTTGCTCTTGTTCTTTTTTTGACTCCTACATACACACTAACCCTAATACTTTCTCCAAATTCACTGTACCTAGTCTCCTTACTTCTAAGATCAGAGAGAACTTTATTTTTTACTGGTTATGAATATTCATTAGATATAGAGCTGATTGTCATCCCTCATGCCCGAGATGTGAAGCCCAGATTCATACTGGTAGCCTACCCTCTATGACAAATTGCATTTGGACCCTGTGTCCCCCACCCAATTATCCTCAATCTCCCTTTCCATTCTCCTTTCCCCGACTACACTTTGTAGCCCAAGGAATGTTCTCTCCCTCTGCAAGTCCAACGCACTACTATGGTCTTTCTTTCCTTCCTTCTTTCTCTCTTAGCTCCCACATATGAGTGAGCACATGTGGTATTTATCCCTCTATGCTTTGCTTATTTCATTCAACATAAGTTTCTCCAGGCTCATCCATGTTGTTGCAAATGGGAGAATTTCATTCTTTTTTATGGCTGAGTAGTATTCCCTGGTGTATATATACCACAGTTTGCTTATCCAATCATCCATCAATGGATATTTAGGTTGGTTCCATGTCTTGGCTATTGTAAACAGAGCTGCGATGAACATGGGAGTGCAGGTGTCCCTTCAACATGATGATTTCCATACTTCTGAGTATATACCCAGAAGTGGGATTGCTGGATCATATGGAAGATCTATCTGTGGTTGCTTAAGAAACCTCCACACCGTTTTCTGTAGTGGTTGTACTAATTTACAGTCCCATCAAAACTGTAGGAGCATTCCCTTTTCTCCACACCCTTGTCAGCATTTGTTATTCACCTTCTTTTTGATTATAGCCAATCTAACAGGTGAGGTGGTATCCCAGTGCAGTTTTAATTTGCATTTCCCTGATGACTAATGATATTGAGCATTTTTTCATGTACTTGTTGGCTATTTATATGTCTTCCTTTGAGAAATGTCTATTCAGCTCCTTTGCCCATTTTTTAATTGGGTTATTAGTTTTTTTACTGTATAATTGCTTGAGTTCCTTGTATATTATGGATATTAATCCCTTGTCAGATGCATAGCTAGCAAAAATTTTCTCCCACTCTGTAGGTTGTCATTTCACTTTGTTGATTGTTTCCTTTGCTGTGCAGAAGCTTTTTAATTTGATATAGTCCCATTTGTTTGTTTTTTCTTTTGCTGCTTGTGCTTTTGGGCTCATGTTCATAAAAGTCTGTGGCCAGACCTAGTTGCTGAAGTGTTTAACCTATATTTTCCCTTAGTAGTTTTACAATTTCAGGTCTTACACTTAAGTCTTTAATCCATTTCGAGTTGACTTTAGTGTATGGTGAGTGGTGGACATCTAGTTTCATTCTTCTGCATGTGGATATCCAGTTTTCCCAACCATGTGTTGAAGAGGCAGTCTTTTCCCCAACATAGATTATTGTTGCCTTTGTCCAATATCAGACTACTGTAAGCCTGAGGAGTGATTTCTGAGTTCTCAATTCTGCTCTACTGGTCTGAATGTCCCTTTTTTTTCCAGTACCATGCTGTTTGGGTTACAATAGCTCTGCAGTATAATTTGAAGTCTGCTAGTGTTATACGTCTGGTTTTGCTTATTTATTTTTTTGCTCAGGATTGCTTTGGCTATTTTGGGTCTTTTGTCGTTCTATATGAAAAGTAAGATTGCTTTTTCCATTTCTGTGAAAAATGTCATTGGTATTTCAATGGGGATTGCATTGAATCTATAGATCACTTTGGGTAGTATAGACATTTTCACAATGTTAATTCTTCCAATCCAAGAGCATGGAATATCTTTCCATCTTTTTGTGTCTTCTTTAATTTCTTTCAGAAGTGGTTTGCAGTTCTCATTGTAGATCAGTTGCATTGATACACTCAAGTAATGAACTAGCAGAAAGAGAAATAAAGAAAGTAAGCCCATTTACAATTCTCATAAAAAAATAAAATACCTAGGGATCTATTTAACCAAGGAGGAGAAATTTTTTTAATAAACAGAAAAATTTGTGTCTATACTCTTTCAACAGATATATGCTTAGAGAGATGAGAGAACATTTATAGTTTTCAATGTTTCTATGATTTATTGAATTGTTACTAAGTTCAGTCATCCCACTTATATCGTTTTCAGTTCTCAAACTAATCTTTCTGGGGCAAAAAACTGTATGTTTTTCTTTTTACTACATGGCAATGATTCCTTGTAGCCTGCAGATAACCATCCATATATGCAGCTCAACCAAATCATGCAACAGAACTTCATGCAGTGACAGAGATATGGTAGCCACTAGCCATGTGTGGCTATTGAAAACTTGAAAGATAGCTAGTGTGACTTAGTTTTTAAAATTTTAATTAATTTAATTGTAAACGTATATAGCTACATGTGTCCACTGTATTAGGCAGCTCAGGTTAGAAAGTAAACTCTATTTTCAAAAACACCATTTGAAACTACAGCCCATACATCAAGTAAAGCAATTTTACTCAATCATGTATAATATCCAAAGTTTATTTCTTGCTATGTAAGAATTTTGTATGTTATTGTTTTTAAATATCCATACATTACCATATTTTACCATAAAACAGGTGAAAACATTTTATTTACCTCCTTACTTTTCTAAGTAACAGTTACTGCAAACTTCTTCTCTTGGAAGCTTTGACATTTTAATAGAAAAGAAAAGAACACGGAGATATTTGAAAGCATCTATTTTCATTTGTATAGTTCAACATCCCCCCACCACTTTTGTAATTGCTTTTTTTTTTTTTTTTTTTTTTTGCTTTTTTTCAAATAAACAAAGTGAGGACTAGACAAGGTCACACAACTACAGAGAAACAATATGATTTATAGATTAGGCATACTGTCATCTACTTAGTGCCTGTTAAGTAAAACCTATGTAATGACAGTCACTGTAGAGTGTTACTTTTTTGGAATAAAATTTTTAAAAAGTGAAGCAAAACAAAATGAATTTGATGTTTTAGAAAGGAGTCAACAAATATTTTCAAAGGCATTGTCTTGAACAGCAGAGATAATTTTCCATGAATGTTTTCAGCATAGACTTTGATAAATAAGGTACCTGAACTGTCTTTAGCATTGAGCTTTGGGTTTTACTTGCAAACATAAAAACATAGTTGGAATAGACTATGAAATCATCATGAAATCAAAGTGTATTAGTTTACTTGTAATTTCATAGGGAAATATTTGTTTTACTTTTATATACAACTTTGTACTGCAGTATATAGATTTTTTTCTTATAACTTTTAATGTTTTAGAATCCAGAAAAAAGTGAATAAAAGAAAAATATATGTGTTCCCACAACCAATAATTAACAAGCATAACATTTTGGCACTTTTAGTGTTTTAAAAATTAAGGTAACAAAATATACTACAGAAAAAGGTGAAATTCTTTTTGTTTCCTATGCTATATTTTCAGTCTTCTTCATGGTTTTACAATTCATGGGATTCATGGACTCCTGATAGTCCATACTCAATTACTTGCAATAACTTTGTTGATTAATTAGGGTTTATTTAGAAAGAACAGAATCTGCTCTGGTTTGGGTAAACCAAAGAGTTTTATCAGGGAATCTAAACTTGCTTAAAAACTGATTGAATGTGATGAAGAATAGATGCTTGGCCGAGTCTCCACATAAGCCTCTCAAAAACTAGGTAATAAAGTTAAGTCATACCATAAAATTAAGTCACTGAAGGAAACACTGCTCTTTCCTTCCACAGTCAGGAAGTTAGCCTTTGATAAAGAAACTACTGCAACATTGGACAACACCAGAAACATTCCCTTCTACAATCCCACCAATACAATTATGTCATGCAACTCTTCCCACTCCACTCTATTCAAAATATAATTCTCATGCAAGGGATTAAAAGAAGGTAAACCAGGGCCGACTCCATGGCTCACTCGGGAGAGTGCGGCACTGAGAGCACCAAGGCTGCGGGTTCGGATCCTATATAGGGATGGCCGGTGTGCTCACCGGCTGAACACGGTGCGGGCTACACCAAGCCAAGGGTTACGATCCCCTTACCGGTCACCAAAAAAAAAAAAAAAAAAAAGAAGGTAAACCACGTTCAGGATCCTAGGAGTAAGAAAGTCTAGAAAATAATTTGTTTAGTTTCCCAACCATGGCAGCAGAGTAAGGAACAGTAGCAAGATAACACTGACATGGAGTGAGGCAGTGAACAGCACTCATCACAATATACACACGGGCTCTATTCAGAATTTATTCACAGCCTGCCTCCTTTTCTTGACTTTTAACAACAACAATAATTTCCACCAATAATAATAATTTATATATTCTTTACATTATTTTGCTGACTTTTCTTGTAGGCTTATTCACTTATAAATGATCAAATATGTTAGGTATGTTATTTCATTTAATTTTTATATCAACCAGGAAGTAAACATGATGATTATTCTGTTTGATGGATAAACAATTTGATGTTTAGAAAGATTAAATAAGGTTTGAAAGATCACAGAGCCTAGTAAGTGACTTCTTAGGGTATCTAATTCCATAACTTCCTCGGCAATACGTCATACTGTATTAAATATTTTATGATACTCATACTTACATATATAACTCTATTAAAATTAAATGCCTACCCTAAGCATTATTACACATTATTATAAAATATTATATGTTACATTTTTTGTTAATACAGTAAAGAAAATATAAAGAATTGGAAAATAAAAAGGAATTCCTTATTTACAAATAAAAAAACTATGTTATATAGAAAAATAGGTTTATATTATACCAATTATATGTTAGAAATAGAAGATACCTTGTTTAATTAGAAAAAAGAGTACATGTACATAAAAAAATTCCCAGGAAAGACAATATTTATATAATTCATATTATGAGGTCTTATTGAAAGGCATTAGATGAGATTTCAGGAAAAAATATTTTTAAGTTCCAAAGGAAGAAAAAGTTAAATAAAAGCCAAATCCATTATGAAAATGGAAACTTTTAAGGAAGGATATATCTTATAAGATTATAAAAATTGCTATATATATACTTCAGTCAAAATACTACGATATTGATACAAGATAAACAAATTGATTATAATAATAAAAAATATATATAGTTCTAAATATGTTACTTCAGTCAAAATACTATGATATTGATACAAGATAAACAAATTGATTATAATAATAAAAAATACATATAGTTCTAAATATGTATGGGAAATTATTGTATAACACATATATCATTTTACTTCAATTAAAAGAGAACGGAACTTCTATTATTGTCATTTACATTTTTATCTATGGACATGTGGAAGAAGAAAAGCTAATACTATATAAAAAATAATACCAAGCTAAATAGAATATGAAACTATAAAAAATAAATCAATAAGCATGACAAAAATCCAGCAGCTATTAAGGAAAATATAGTTTAATTGACTACAAAAAGATATTGGTAGCCTCTTTGTTCACATACAGTTAACACACAGACTTCCAATCGAGATGGTGGAATAGATGGTCCCCAGCATCACCCTCTCCCATAACCAACCAATTTACAACTGTTAAAAAGCAACTACTGCCAAGCTGGGGCCAATAGAGCTCAGGGGAAGAGGAGGAGAGACCTACAGATTTCGTGAAGGCAGGAAAAGCCACAATGAGAGAAAGGACTGCTCCCACTGTTTGGAGGCCTGACCACTTCCAGGCTGGCTATAGTGAGTACTGAAAGAAAGTGAGACAAAACACTGGGTACCGATCGAGCTTTATTAAAGGAAGAAAATATTCCAGGCTGTGCTCAAAATGGAGGACAGCACCAGGTGTGGGGTGGGAGAGCTAACAGACTGTAAGGAAGGCTGACGTAATCAGGGTGGAGTTTGGTGCTGGTGTGGAGGAGTTTCAATTTCTCAGAAACCATGAGATTTCTCATAAGGGAAAGGCTGGCGGCCCTGTTGTGCTGAGTGTGTATAAAATGGCTCTGGTCACATCCAAGGTAGCCCTGGTCACATCCAGAACCTATCAAGTGCATGGAGCAAAAGCTGGCAAAATCTGCTGCTGTGCCCTTTGTGTGAAGTTGCTTCAAGGCAGCAGGAGAAAAGAGGGCCTTGGTGGCCCTCGGGCCAGTAAGACCACTGACAGGGTTCCCATGGACCCACGTGGGAGTGAGGGGCCACAGACAGCTGAAAAAAGGAGCTACTCAGAGGGTGGTGAGTCATTGCAGGGGATGGTACATGGCCTGTCCCATAGGAAGTGTTTGGAGTGCAGGGGGTGGGGAAGGCTGGCCCATCAGGGGAACACTGGGGCACAGCATGCAGAGCTGATTTGCCCTCCACTCAGCACAGGCCCACTCAGTGGAGACTGGTCACAAATATAGAACTGGAAGGGGTACAGTTTGCTGAAAAGACACAGGCCCAGGCCAGAGTTTCCATACAACCCAGGTATACCAGGCCTCATAAAACCTGGAAGTGCATACAAGGTCAACCATTAAAACCTGAGCTGCACAAAAAGCCTTCCCCAGAGAATCAGCAACAAAGTGGCAATTTAGCTCAACCACAGGGCTCAAGTGCTGGTTCCCACAGGACATTCCCACACTTTAGAAGTAACCAAAGGACAACAAATTAGTTCCAGTGCAGAGTTTAAGTGGTGGAAATAGTGAATAATCCAATACAGAAGAACAAAGTACCCACAGATCAGACACAAAGTTCTGATATTAACTGGTAAAGGTCTAACACCACTAAAGAACACCTAAAAATCCTAGAAAGACTGGAAGCCCCCTAGACTCCCGAGCCAGGGTGAGGGGGAATGAAGGCCTCAGCTACACACACCCCGGCATCTGTATCCAGCCCAGCCACAACCACTGAGCTGGAGGTACCCCCAGGCTCCTGAGCTGGGGTGGTAGGGGGCTGAGGGCCTCAGCCATAATCCCCAAACATCCACATCTAGCCCAGCAACAACTGAGCCGCTGTTGGAAGCATCCTGGGCTCCCAGGGTGAGAGTGGGCCCAAGGGCCTCAGCCATGAACCCCTGAAGTCCACATCCAGCCCAGTCAGGACTGAGCTGCCGCCAGAAGCCCCCTGGGTTCCCACGCTGGAATAAAGGGGCTGTCCCTAGGCCTTGACCACACTCCCCTTTCTTCTCCTCCCATTCTATCTCTCTCCTTTTTCCCCTTTCTCCCTCCCCCCACAAGTGCTCTGCAACAACATCGTAGAATGTGAAAAAATAATAGTAAATAAATTTTTTTTAAAAGTTGAATCAGTTGAATGCTTGGACTCAAGACTAAAAAAAAAACCAAACATACAATCAACATACAACAAACAGCACATATTTAAATTATAAAATTTGATAAGTTTTGACATATGTATACATCTGTGAAATTATCACCACAATCAAGATAATGAAGACATCCATTATCCCAAAACATTTTCTTATACTCCTTTGTGAATCCTCTTCCTAGCCCTCTCCTTCCCAGGTAATTACTGAATTGCTTTCTGTTACTGAATATTAGTTTGTATTTTCCAAACTTGTGCATAAATGGAATCATAAAGCATTTTATTCTTTTTTTCTGGGTTCTTGTACTCACTCTGGTTATTCTGAGATTCATTCATATTATTGTGTATATCAGTAATTCATTCCTTTTTATTGCTGAGTTTCGTTGTATGGATATATCACAATTTGTTTATCCATTCACCTGTTGATAAACATTTGAGCTATTTCCAACTTTATTCGTGCTGAATGATTATTGTTATGTAATATCCTGGAAAGTAAAGTAACTGAACTATAAATGTCTCTTTAGCACAGAGATATGAATTTCACTTGCAAATTTAACTGCCTAGTTGGAATAGTCTATAGAGTAATCAGAAACTCAAAATGGATTTATAGACTATTTTTATACTTTTAATTTCTCAAGGAAGTCTTTTTCACATATGTAAGTTTATATTGTAGTAGGTAGATCTCTATTTTAATCACTTTAAATCTTTCACAATGCATAAAAAAAGATAATAAAAAACACCCGTGTTCCCACAACCAATAATTAACAAACATAATATGTTTTTGTTTGCTTTAGATATTTTAGTAACAAAACAAAGGTAAATGACTCTAAATATAAGATTTTTTAAAATTCCAAAATTAAGGCAAAGGACAAAACATAAGTTAGAAGATATATTTTTAAGACATGCTATAAGAAAATGATTGGGATACGTAATTGACAGACTAAAGAGAAAAAATAATAATTTTGTGGATATTTTATATTTTTTGTGTGGGAACATTGTTTGTATTACTTTTCTATACCAAACAATTCTAAATTTTCCTTTTTCTCTTTCATTTTCACTTCCTTTTCCTCTTCCCCTTCCCTCTTCCCTTTCTGTCCTTTTCTTCCCCTTAAATTTCATTCCTGGGCAATCCACCTTCTAAAGCCATTGTCTGGACCAGAGCAGGGAGTAGTGCTGGATGCCTTTCACTTCTGCCTCTTCTTGCAGTAGTAGCTTACAGTGGAGTATAAGAGCCTAAACTGGGTGAGGAAGTAATTAAGGAGAAATCCAAGCAAGAGGACCCATGTGGAGTCAGGAGCACATCCATGTGGGAACGTGGGACATGCCTCCCTTTGTGGTGGGTCAGAGCTGAGTACGGTAAGGAGAAAATCTACCCAAGATGGGTGGCTTATGTTGGGGACTGAGAGACTGAATGTGGTGGGAAATTTATTCCCACTAAGGAGTAGCTTGGAGTGTGATGTCAGAACCCAATTAGGGAAAGAACAGCATTCATGCAGAGGAAGGAGTGGTGGCAGAGATGTCAAATTGGATATATAATTGGAAATTGATCAAATAAGAAAATGTAAGTAAAATGGCAAACAAATTTTTTAATGTTAAAAGTGGAATTACAAACACAAAACTCTACAATATTGAATAAGAATTGAGAGTCCTGGTGTGAATTCATAATTTTCAATTTAGACAGATGATGATTGGTGAATAAATTGAAAATGAAAATACAAAGAATTAAGTGTGTGTGTATGTCCATGTCTGTGTCTGTGTGTAGCCTGTGAACAGCAAGGGTCCATATCAATGTCAATGTGTATAGTTAGCAAGCAGATTCTGGCTTCTAAATGTTGTTTTCTATTGAAATAAATTAGAACTCCTTGGGCAAATAGTTAAATCTTGGGCTCTGGTAGGAAAAGTACTAGATGGCCTTGGAACTTCTTATTTTACCCAAATGCAAGAAAGTGCCAAAAGAATAATAGAAACACATCAAAAGGACATGATATAAGACTGAATGTTCTTAAACTGGCCAAACTGGGGACATTTTGAGCATACTAGTAAATGATGATTATAATTCACTGAATATGAAGAACTAAACAAAAAAAAGTGTGTGTGTAAAATTCTATGAAGAATGAGATTTTTGCATAATTCAGAGTACATCTTTCCCTCAAATACTTAATAATTATGAAAAGGAAAAGAGAATTTTTACAATTGAGAAACCTGAAACACACCAACTTTATCAAGTGATCCAAAGGAACATCAGTAACAGGACAAATTGAATGTATATGCCACCTAATAAAATACAATGACAATAACATAGAATCACTTTTGTAATATTCTTGCTAAAGATATATGACATGAATGTAATCACAAAAAAAACCACCAGCTAAACATAAATTAGGGAACAATCTACAGATTGTCAAAGAACAATTTTAAGAACAGTTTGAGACTAGCGACTAAAAAGACGTGGCATCTAATGTAATGAATGATTCTGAACTGGATATTTTTGTTATAAAGGATATTATTAAGGGACTTTATGAAATTTGAATTGGGTATGAGGATTATATGTTAGTAATGTGTCAATGTTAATTTTTGAGTCTTGTATTCTACGAGTCTTTCCTTCTTTCTTTCTTGCTTGCTTGCTTTCCTTCTTAGGAGAAGGCCTATGTTTGTTGGAAAAACATGTTATAGTATTTGGAGATTATGGGACACTGGGTCAATAATTTACTCCAAAACAGTTCAAAAAAATATTTTTTATACTGTACTTCGAACTTTTCTACAGGTTTGTGATTGCTTTACATTTTTTTTAGTTAAAGAAATATTTAAATAAAAGCAAACACTATCAAAATAATAATATAATAGGAAAACCACAAACAGAACAGAGTTAACAATATTATAACATTTTGATTGTTTTAATCAAAGGTAAACATTAAATGACATTATTACCATTTAGAGTTATCTAAATGAATTGCGGAAGCAATTTAATGATTTATAATTACATGCCTAAATACCTCAAGTAACAATCTGTTTATATATGTTTAAATTACTTTCATATCCAATGAGTTTCTCTCATATATCCTAAATAATCCTTATTGATTTCTCCTCAATGAATAAGTAATACCTAATTTATTTAAACAAATATCTTAATGATCATAAATTAATGCATACCGTGAACTTAATATTTAAAGTAAATTCCATTTCAGAGAAAAATTCTCTGATAGATTAAAGGTGTTTAAAGCAAGAAAAATAATTTTAAAATCTCTTATTCTTATTTTGAATATAATCACTTGTTTCAAAGTTTCAGTCCATAGCACCATGATTACTCTTTAGGGAACTTCCAAAAATCAATTATAAAGAACCAGTATGTCAGGAAAATATTAAGGATGAAGAACTTTCAGTGATTTTAGCACTAATTTAGAGGAAGAATGGATTTGGGTTAATGTGGTAGGTACCTTGACAAACTGTCTCTGCCTTTTTAATTCTTAACCTCATTGAAGGAGCATAAATGACTGTAATGTGTATTCTTCCTCCTCACAGTTTATTGCACCTGTTGTTGTCTGATGTTTTTTCCTACAAAAACAGAGGATGTTTCCCCTCAAAAATATGGGGCACAAATATTGTCAATTACTTTTAGGGGAATTCAATATTTGGACAGGAAAATGAGAACTAAAGGAAGAAGTTTTTGACCCAAAGTTGGCTCTGCGGGCTTTACGGAGTGAGGATGGAAAGTTGAAATGAAACTGCTTATGTGGAAAGCAGTGGCAGCCCAGGAAACAGCATGGATCCAGAAGTTGATGGAGTTGACCAACACCAAGAAGTGATCATAGATAAAGCTGATACCAGAAATCTGCAAACAAACGTTTAGCCACTTTAGCTCTTAGCTGGAATGGGCTTGTAGAGCAAATAATAATTCTCCAGAGATTTTCAGATATACCTAAGGGATCCTGATGAAATGTTGGATTTTTTATTAGAAGATAGGTCCTCAGCTACCTATATTTTGTGGTGTTCATGAGAATAAGATTTTGCAAGCTGGTGAAGACTGGGAAACCAACCCCAGGAAAAATTTTAAAAGGAGGAAATAGTTCTAAATGCATATTAAAATCAGTGCATTTAATGTCCTGCAAGTGAAGTTATGAAAATAAAATGTGTCACACTCCAAAAATTCCAAAATATTTCATACAATGGTGAGGGCAAGGGGAACATTAGATTTTGCATGAGAATTGGTCTTCATCCAGAACCCATTGCACTGACTTTGAATATTCAAGTGAGTAAATTAACATTTCTCATCTTCCACTACTATCTTCTGTAAGAAGAGACACTTGAAAAAATGTCTTTCTAAGGACTGCTATTATTTCCAGTTGTAGAGCACGCTTCCCAAATGTGGAATCAATAGATAAAATTAAACAACCTTCATCATTAAAGACAGTCATTTAAATTATGAAGCTTAAAATAAGGAAAATTATACATATTTAGTGCAGTCCTAAAGATGCTCTATAAATGTTATCTGAGATATGTCCCTTCAAGACCATTCTCTTTGAAGAAATGATTTTTACACAACACACAAAGATTTTTTAAAATCTTGTTTCTCTTTTCTTTGGGATATGGCAAAAAAGTTTTTCTAGGATTTTTTGAAAAACATTCCCTAGTTGCTTTGGCATAGCGTAGAATGTATTCCAAGTTTTATCATCCTTCCATGACTAGAATAAAGCAGATCTAACTCATAGTGTATATTAGCTGTAGGTGAGCCAAAATTATAGTAGTAATATTGATCCTCAGCCTTGCTTTCAGAAAATGACACCACTGCTACCACCAAATGAAGATGGCAGTGAAAAATCAGCAGTCAGAGGACAGGCTTACTGATTGTATCCTATTTCGGCATGGTCAATAAATACAGAAGGAGCATACAGATTTTGTTCTCTAATTTTTTCTTGTACCTTCCAATGAGGAATGCCATACTCAATGCAACATGTCACACCCTGACCTGCTACACCATAACATCCACGAGTAGAGACTTGACTTGCTCTAATATGGCTAGCTGAAAGGGGGTCTGGGGTCAGGGTACTATAGCCACATTGGTTGTGTAGGATAATATGAACACTTTCATGATCAATAACTATGTTGTTGACACTGGTGAAAAATACACATCTCTACCATGTTCATATTTGCCATATGTACAGAAGCCTACAAATGTTTGGAATAATCACTTACGTAGTTGCCCAAGGTGGTGAATGTATGTTACCTGCTGATTAAAGGGTCTTTCAATTTCAAATGTTTTTTTATGTCTAATTAGAAACAGGACATCTTTCATATCAAATTACAAACATTACCCCCACTTATTCAATGTTCATTTTATGTAACATGCTAAAAAGCCATGATAAGTAGGGTTTGCTCGAAATGGAAAAACAATTCAACTACTCAAGGAATAGCTTTTCATTCGTAGAATTTAGAGAGGAATTTTAAGCCATAGGTAATAATTTTATCTGAGATCTTTGAAGCATTCAGAGGACAAAACAACCACAATAACAATTCCAAATGTTGAAATTCTTTGTTCTGCCAGAGGCAAATATTTGAAATTAACTTTGAGACTTGACTACACGATTGTGTGGAAGTGAAGGACAAGAAGTAGGGGGAAGTGAGGCTGCTGCAACACATACTTTCTGTGTATACGAAAACAAAGCAAAATCCTATTCTAGAGTGGTAGATTTGTAGCCATTGGGAAGCAAACCTGCTCTCAATGATATAAAAGTTCTGCCATGGCTGGATTCATAAACAGGTATAAGAGCAATGAATTTGGGCTTTCTTTGAGATGCCAGTATGAGGTATCATGACCCTTGGAATTTGTATGAGATTATAAACAGGAAAGGGCTCCTGTTCGGGTAAGAATATTTGCCTGAAACATTGGAAGCAACTAGCAGCCTAATAAGTAAGGCACAGAAAATTCCTCAAGAATTAGCCTGGCAAATAAACTTTAGATACAGTAATATCTGGTGTAGAGTTTTCATATGTAGTTGTTTCCAAACCTTAATAAAATTTATTTAATATACTTCTATTATGGATGCCTTGGGCAAAAAAGATAGGTGCTGTCTTTGATATTTAGAGAGTAAAATATGCTGGAGAGAAATGCAGCAAGAGGGAGAATAAGTTATGACATGGCCAGGGATGATTGACAGAAAAGCCCTGCATAGCAATTTTAAATGAAATGCAAAAGGCGACAACTTGGAAAAAAATGGGTTTTCTTCATGATTCTTTAAAAGTACTGGGGAGGTACTAGACTGTTTGCTCTCACACAAAATTTAGACTAAGAATGTTGTTCAGATATTGAAAGAAAGCGTGCCCCCATATGGCTTACTCAGATTATTGATCTTCAGTGAGAAGGCACAGAATCTTGATGACATTCCATTCATCTGTGCTCTCAGGAATACATCATTCAACCCATGGGCAATGTCTATATAGGTTCACCTTTAAAACATATGCTGACACTCTGGTTTCTCTTCAGATCGTATAAATCTTTCGCCTTTTTAAAACATATGCTGTTTGTGACTGATTGTCACCACCTCCAACAAAACCACACCAAGCAACCATCTACAACTGAACTATTGCAATATTTTTCTAACAGTTCTTATTTTCTCCTTACTTCCTGCTTTTTATCCCTTACATCCTTCTATCCATACCTTATATTTTTAAATGGTAAATCAAATCAGATCACTTACCTTTCATAAACGATTTTATTCCATTTTATTCTTAAAACATAATTAAAGTATGTTAACATTATTGACAAAGCTCTGCCTTCTGCCTAATATCTTATAATTCTCCCTCATGCCAGTACTACAAAATTTCTTGTTATTCCTCAATGGCACTTAGTATGGTTTTTATGCTGTGTATCTCTCTGCATTATCTTTTCTCAGATCTTTTCATGGCCTTTTCTTTTTCATGGCTGAAAGTCTCTATTCAAATAGTATTTCACTGAAATAGATTTCTCATCATTGTCTTTACTTTTTATTTTTTTCACAGAATATATATATATATATTTTTTTACTTTGGGCACAACTTTTTCATTTTACTATAATTTAAAATAAATTTTTTAAAAGTGGAAAACATTTAAGGAATTCCTATGTCTTTTAGTCAGATTCACCAATTTTTTACATTTTGTTCATTTGCTTTTACTTTATCATTTTCTTTCAATATATCTATCTCTAAGAATCAGTGTTATAATTACAATTACCAGTAAAATATATCAAAATATCAAAATAAGAAACAGTATTGATACTATTATTATTTAATCTATCATCCATACTTAAATTTTGGAATGTAAAATAGCACAGCCACTATGGAAAACAGTATGGAGTTCCTCAAAAACTAAAAATAGAACTCCCGTGTGATCCAGAAATCCCACTACAAGGAATATGTCCAAAGGAAACAAAATCAGTATGTTGGACAGATATCTGCTCACCTGTGTTTACTGAAGCATTATTCACACTAGTCAATATACAGAATCAACCTGTGTCCATTGACAGATAAATGGATAAAGAAAATGTGGTATTTCCACAATGAAAACTACAAATCACTGCTGAAAGAAATTAAAGAGGACATCAAAAGATGGAAAGACATTCCTTGTTTATGGATCAGAAGAATCAGTGTAGTGAAAATGTCTATATACCCAAAGCATTCTACAGAGTCAATGTAATCCCCATCAAAATACCAATGACATTCTTCGCAGAAACAGAAAAAAAATTCCTACCATTCATATGGAACAACAAAAGACTCTGAATACCCAAAGCAATCCTGAGCAAAAGAAGTAAAGCCAGAGGCTTTACAATTTCTGACTTCAAACTACATTACAAATCTAGAGTAACCAAAACAGCATGGTACTGGCATAAAAGCAGACACTTGGACCAATGGAACAAAATGGAGAACCCAGAAATCAACCCACATTTTTACAGCCAACTGGTCTTCAACAAGGACAACAATAATATATATATTTTTTAATTTCAATTACTCTGAAAGATTTTAAAATATGAAATCGAGATCAATCCACACCATTAATTTAATTTGATCATATTCTATTAAATTGTGATGACTATGCAATTAATAAGTGTTATTATCAAAAACTAAAGTGCCACATGCTTATGTCAATTTATTGTGGCAGACCATAGAAAATGTACAGGCAAAACAATATCTTCATACTTTAAAATTTTTTACTATTCTTTTCTGGTAAAGATGGGCTTTCTCATTTTATAGATTAAAGCACCGAGATAGTTATTGAAGCAGAAGTTGCTAGATATTCTTTTCTGAATAGCACTTCATTTTTTTAATAATTAAAATGATCCGTCAGTGTCTATTATCTCTGACTAAAACTTGACTCTCTTGCCCGCATTGACAAGCCTCATATCCAGGCTATTAAATAATTTGAGCTCAGATTTATGTCCTGAATGGCCTCATTAACCAGGTTAAAGTTTTTACCCCATGAGGCTAATGGCATTTGTGACATCACAGGTAGAGGACTTCTTAAAAGAAAAAAGTGCCAAAGAAACTGTTTGTAAAAAGATAATGAGTGGGAAAAAGGTGAGATAGAATTCTTTATGTGTTGAATGCCCCCTATGGTCAAATTAATGGGGTCATGCACCCATTTATATATGTTAATTATGTCTTCCTTTTCATTTTCTACTCTTCTATACACAGTAATTGGTAACAATGGGTCCCTTTGTGTCCTTTATTCCTCATGGTTAAAAATAAATTTGCTTTCCTTGTAACTGAAGTTAAAGAAGATGAAATATAAGTAATGTCCTAATAAAAGTATTATATGATCAACTTCTCTTTACCTATGGATGGATCAGAGCTTTTTGAATTTTCCTTATAAAGTCAAGTCTAACTAACTTTCCTCTGACTTTTTTTTGCATACAAATATTTTTAAGTACATGTTCTAATGTACTCATATGATTTTAGCAGAAATATTATGTAATTAGGCATCAAAATAAGCCATAAAAATTTCATAGAATTCATTCCACTTAAATTTTAAAATCCTATTTTTTTTCAAAGATGCATATTTCTAAAGCCTGTTTTCAT